>NC_045428.1:161168561-161486061 GCF_902635505.1 Sarcophilus harrisii | reverse complement strand
TTGTACTTGTGTTCACATATGCACAAAGACTGAAGGGAGTGTGGCCTTCAGTAATTGGCATTAGTTCGAGCCCACCTTTGATATATACTGTCTATAAGTTCATTGGCAAGTTACCAAAATTCTCCATGCCACAAGCAACTCCTTAAGATGACAATTAGCTGAGCAGGTACTGGCCTGGAGCAGACAAGAAAGTTTTGTCACTTGGAATTGCCTTTTCCAATGACACCATAGGTCCAGTATCCAAGCCTGATGACAAAAACACCACATAGGATTTTAGGTTGAAGTACAAGAAGATTATCTTTAGGTCAGTCACCTAGGAATGAATTTTTTAGCCACTCTTATAATAGATCCCAAAGACCATCTATCTAATTGTGGATATGCTATAGTCTACATTGGCCAATGGATGAAACAACTGAATGCTGAGATGGTGAAGGATTGTATATGTGTATTATATTAAGCTTGGACTTTGTCTACAGATAGTGAGAGAATAATTGAGGCTGCACGGATGACTTACTCCATACATACATATATACATAAAATACACACATATATGCATATAATCTGATTTATGTTATACGCATATATATCATATAATGATTGGATTTCTGTAAAAGTTATGTATATACAATTTTAAATATATAAATATACAAATATAAAAAATAAATATTTAAATAAATAAATCCTCCACTTAGTTATATGAAAGTTGAATGTTTGTTGATGAACATAAATTAAGTTAGAACATAATCCTGCTACAAGATTATAATGGTTCACAGACTGATATGAGAAGGTTCCGCACCCTGGTTCTTCACGAAGTTACAGGACTTTGGATACAGAATAACTATATGTTTTAGAATTTTTCAGCACTTGTTTGGTTTTGCTGGTATTTTCCTCCTTTTTTATTCGTTGCTATAAAGGATGAATATTTGTGTGTGGGGGAAAAAAAGGATTCATTGATATATATAAGTGACGTAAAAACAAAAGATAACAAATATCTATAAGTATATATGTATATGTAAATTTATATATATATATATATATTCACACATATATACATATATTTAATCTATATGAAACTGGAACCATCACCTAGCAACTTCCCATCAAACATTGAGATAATCTAAAATGAAGAGATTGTTTTTTACTGAATATAGCCAGGCCTGTGATCTGTCCGTACAGACAATGAGATCTTTGGGGTCTTCAAGGAATATATCTTTCATGCTCAGAAATCCTATAGATAATAATCATGACAGATTTGTGGTAGATTTTTAGGAAAACTCTCCATCCAGTAAAGTCAAAGGACTACTCAGCTCTTTGGCACCTGTTGAAAGTGATATTACATAATGCAGAACAAAAACAATGTCACCTTGAAGCAGCTAAGTAAGTGACTGGTAGTTATCTATGTAGCTGAATCCTCCACTTACTTATATGAAAGTTGAATGTTTGTTGATGAACATAAATTAAGTTAGAACATAATCCTGCTACAAGATTATGATGGTTCACAGAGAGATATGAGAAAGTTCCGCACCCTGGTTCTTCATGAAGTTACAGGCCTTTGGATACAGAATAACTATATGTTTTAGAATTTTTCAGCACTTGTTTGGTTTTGCTGGTATTTTCCTCCTTTTTTATTTGTTGCTATAAAGGATGAATATTTGAGTGTGGGGGAAAAAAAGGATTCATTGGTATATATAAGTGACATAAAACCAAAAGATAGCAATAAAATTTATTTGAAAAAAAATTTTAATTTTTTTATGAAGTCAGAGAGCCAAAATACAATTAGCTAATACAATAATCTTTTTCATTTTAAATATAGAGGTGGAGTTCTCCTGTTCAACCTTTTTGACTTTGATACATATATATCTTCTCTCTGAAAAAGAGCAATGTGCTTTTGATAAAAAAAAAATTATGAGCAGAAGAGCAAACAATTAAATTCATTTCCATAAGCATTTGTAAAGCAACTATAATCTAGGTTCTAAATTGCAAAGGAAGAATGCAAAAAATAGCTGCCCTCAAGGAAGGCATTGGAAGAATAATATCTAATATTTATAGAATAATGTTTCAAAAGCATGCCACACATATGAGACTCAGGAACTTTGGGTTACAAATCATGGCTTGCTACTTACTACCTTGATCACCTAAGACAAGTTCTTTTAATTCCCCTTTGCTTCAGTTTTTGCCTTTAACATGATGGAGTTGGAATTTATGTTCTTTAAGGATCCTTCCAGCTCTACATCTTTTGTGAGGTAGATAATAGCACCTTCCACTTGAAACCTAGAAACAAACCAATTTGTTTTCTTGTTTTCTTTAAGGCTCTCAAATCACTTATTTCAATTGATCCTCAGAATGGTTGAATGTGGAATGTGCATGTTAAATTGCACATTATTATATGATCACAATTATTATATGATTATCCCTTTCATCCTAATGTTATGAGAAATAAGTTGAATTTATGTTATGCCCCCCCAGAATATTCTGAAAGCGATAAATCAAAGTGAGCCTAAATCATGGCTCCAATTATGTGAAAGAAAGTTTTCCATTAGTTTCATCAATAAAGTACAGTTTACACTTCCATATGAAATCCTGATGCATACAACAGTAGTTGTTATTATTATATTAGCAGTTTAAGGTGGTTGTGGTGGTGGTGGGATTGCTCTTCTGTGAGTACAAGTAATCCCTTAAGTAAAAGTACAGTTACATAATGGTGCAGAAATTTAAAGCTGATCTCTGTTTGCTCTAACAAATGTAATACTGGCAAGCTGTCAGCCATGACTCAAGTAACACATAATAACACTATGGGGCTGTGTAGGGTTGTGTGTCACAAGAAAAGTTGTTTCTTCTTACCTTCATTTTAATAATTTTCAAGGGAGGTCAAGCAGCTGAAAAACGTAATTTTTTTTCTTGGAATGTGAGTTTGGTTGGGTGGCCCTAGGTTGCCAAAAGAATTTGTAAATTGCTCTGTTGGGCTGGCCTGGTATGAGAGCAAGGGATAAACGATGACCATCCACGAGCTCCTTTGGTAGTCTCAGCCATTCAAATTCAGAGATTTAGTGCAAGGTTCTCAACACGTTTGGCAAACTCGTTATAGAGGTTTTATGGAAGGACGTGGACAAGTATTATAAAGAGTTAGAAGGCAGGATTGTGTTTTGATATGTACCATGGGGAAGGGAAGAATGATATTGCTAAGATTACAGATCCACTGTTGCATACATGTGAATGACTCCTGGGGTTTTCCATTCACTTTGACCTATATATACAGTAATAGTACCTGACCCTGAGACCTACTTTCTTATAAAAAAAACATTGCCTTTGAGTAACTTGTTGTTCCTTGAAATGAATTGAAGTTTAAACAGTTCTCTTTACTGTAAGCACATGCACAGTAATGAGGCAATAAAATTCAGTGAGGGTGTGTATGGAAGTAATGAGAGGCTGGGGCACAAGTAGGGAAAAACCTGATACTTTGTATTAGACACAGTTGAAATCAACCTTTCAAAAAAATTTAGGTAGAGCTGTGCTGTATCTAGTTGCAAATAGATAGCTAATGACTTAGTAGACTATAGGATTATGTTAAAATAGAGATGCTACCCTCCAGAAGGATGTCTACTACTTGGATTTTCCATTACTACTAATATTTGATAGCTTTCCTGACAAAACATGGGGTGGAATTCCCCTAGGGACCAGGCTCTCCCCTGCTTTTCTTATTTAATACATTTCTAGAGCAAAACTTCTTAAACTTTTTCTATTTGCAACTCCTTTTTCCTCAAGAAAACTTTTACATGACCCTGGGTAAAAGAGGTATAAAAATCAGAAATTTACTGATAATAAAACATAATTTCATGCCCCCCCCATTCAGTTATGAGGTCCCATAGAGGGCCATGACCTACAGTTTCAGGGGTCCTCAAACTACGGCTCATGGGCCAGATGCAGCAGCTGAGGATGATTATCCCCCTCAACCAGGGGTTATGATGTTTCTTTATTTAAAGGCCGACAAAACAAAGTTTTTGTTTTTACTATAGTTCAGCCCTCCAACAGTCTGAGGGACAGTGAACTGACCCCCTATTTAAAAAGTTTGAGGATCCCTGGCAGTTGGGCTCTAGAGTACCATCTCCTGCAGCTTATCTAAGGCAGTTCAGAATGCCTAAGTGATTTGGTTACATATAACTGAGCTTTCTAATCATGCAACATATAAATGTATGTAGGCACACTATACACATGGAAAAATATTATTCCATTAACTTAGGAGTTTTCTGCTTGTACTTAGCCTCTGAGTTTGCAGACTCTTTTACTTAGCCATGACCCTAAAGAGGAAATTGCTCTTTCTTATTAGTGTATCCTGCTTCATTCAACAAGCAACTAATATGCATTATGTGAGACCCTAGGGACACAGAGACAGAAAGGAAGTAATTCCCACACTTAACAAGTTTATATTCTATAGAGAAAAAACAAGGGAAGGAAGGGAAGAGAAGTTTAGGGAATGGAAAATTAGGGAAGGCTAGGGAAGGGAAGAAAAAAGAAAGGAAAAGAAGAGAAGGTTAGAAAAGTAAAGGGAAGGGAAAACACATTTATACAGGGCCTACTGTGGGCAGCACTGTGCTAAGTAATTTTACAAATATTTCATTTGATCCCTGTAACAACTCTGTGAGATAGATCCTATATTATTATCTTCACTTTGAGGATACTGAGGCAAATAGGTGTTAAATGACTTTCTCAGGGTTACATGCTAGAAGTATAATAGGTTGCATTTGAACTCAGGTCTTCCTAAATCCAGGCTGAGCAATCTTTTCATTGTGTGACCAGCTATCTCTGAAACAATATGATATATATATATATATATATATATATATACACACACACACACAAGTAAATTATATACACACATGCATAAATACACACATACCTATAGAAACATGCATACATATGCACGCATATATGTATGCATATGCAAATATATGTATATATAAATATATACGCAAAATAGGTATATATATTTTTTGGTGGGGAGGAACCCGAGAAAGTAAAAGAATCAAGGTAGGCGTTCTGTAGGAGGTAATGCTTGAGCTGAGCATTGTATTGACAGGGATGAGAAAGGATATCAAGTTATATACAGGATAAATAGGAAATAATTAAGAGAGAGAAAGCAAATTAACTTGCTTCATCTAATTCCAAAATAATTCCAACAAGTTTAACAGTGAAGGGTTTTTTGTTGTTATTCCAGGAATGGGCAATATCTGATACAGAATCACATAGAAGAGAGTTGTCATCTATGAGCAATAGTAAGTACATTCAACAAAAAGAATTGGGGTCTGAACTCATCTACTGTAGGCTCACTGAAATAATTTTTGCTATACTTCAAGTAGCAGATTGGGAGATGGAGATGATACATGGTTCATACTAGTCTCACAAGGGTTTGATTTCTTGATCAGTATCCACATATTCAAAGAATTTCTTGCCTTGTAATTTAGAGATTATGAGTATTTGGTATGGCAATATCTTTTTAAAACTTGATTTTTAGTTTTTATAAAATGGTTTTCCATTAATTAGTCAAGAAACATTTATTAAGCATCAAATATGTACTAGGTAGTGTGCTGAATACTGGGGGTGCAAAAAGAAACAAAATACAATCACTGCCCTCATGGAACTTACAATATAAAGGGAAAAGTAACATGCAAACCATATTATACAAAGCAGGGCATATTCAGGATAAATAGGAAACAATTAAAAGAGAGAAAGCAAATTAACTTGCTTCATATATTCTAAAATAATGCCAGCATGCTCAACAATTAAGGTTTTGTTTTTGTCTTCCAAATAAAATATAATGAAGATGTAGCATCATCACAAACTATTCTTCTGTTCCCTTCATCAGATAGTAAGTTCTCTTTTGGTCATATCTTCTCATCTCTTTTTAAAACCTTTTCTCATCTTCCATTGTTCCCTATTATTATGAAGAGCAATATCATTCTCCCAGTCCTTCAGGTTCACAACCTGGTAGTCATTATGGATTTCTTACTATCTCTACCTCACCCCATATTCAAACTGTTTCAAGACCTGCCAATTTCACTTTTGTAAAATCTCTCAACACTGCCAAAACTCTAGCAAAAGCCTTGGTTATGTCATGCCTTGATTACTGCTTCTGGATCTGCTTACTTCAAGTCTTGCCCCATTCCAATCCATTTTCTATTCAAGCACTAAAGTGATTTTCTGAAAACACAAGTCTCTCTCTGTTTCTGTCTGTCTGTCTGTCGGTCTCTCTCTGTGTTTCTGTCTCTCTCTTTCTCTGTTTCTGTCTCTTTCTCTCTCTCTCTCTCTCTCTCTCTCTCTCTCTCTCTCTCTCTCTCACACACACACACACACACACACACACACACACCTCAAATTCTATTGGCATATGGGAGAGCTAGTATTTCTGGTGTGAGGGTTACTCATCCCTTTGATGTCCTCAACTGTGGCACTAAGAAACTCTAGCTTGTGCAGCAGCCACACTGTAGTAAAACCATCTTGGCAAATGGGCTAAATCAGGTTGAGAGTAACCAATGGATCTTAAACCCATTAGTAAGTTGAGGGGTGTCTACTCCAAGCATGTGAAGACTTTCCCTAGTAAGAATAGGAAGATGAAAATGATTTGTTCCAATGGTCATGAAGGCAGCAGAAGCAGATCCTATGAAGCACTTAAAAGTCTGGTCAGTATAAAGATGACAGGGTCATCCACACCTACATGGGACATTACCAGTAACCTTGATGTTTGTCTTGCCACTGCACTTTGATGACTTTGGAATAAGGAGTGAGGCTGACAACTTTGTGCAACTCTGATTCACTTAAATTAATGTATGAATGGAGACCACTCATTTTTGATGACATTAGTCCTCCTCATAACAAATGATAAACAGCAGGAGCAAATACAAAATGCTCTCATTAGCATTCAAAACCCTTTCAAACATAGTCTCTTGCTACATTTCCAGTCTTATGTGTTACTCCCCAACACAAAGTCACACTATCCTCCTGACTGTTCCATGAACAAGACAATCTATCTCTCAACTCTGGGCATTTTCTCTAGATAAGTCCCATATCTGAACTACCTTTTCCATTCCAACTACTGACCTCCCTACATTTCTTTAATTTACAACTAAAATCTCATCTTCTCCTCATAACCTTCCTTAATACCTCTTAATTCCAAGTGCTTACACCAGAGGTACTAGTTCTCCTGCAACACCCCATACACCATTAGCATTTGAATGGTGTGTATGTGTGTGTGTGTCTATAACAGAAATATAGTAAGACCTGTGTTTTAGTGCTTGAATAGAAAATGGATTGGAATAGGGGCAAGACTTGGAGGCAGGCAGATGCAGCAGCAGGTTATTACAGTAATTAAGGCATGACATAACCAAGGCCTATACTAGAGTTTTGGCAGTGTTGAGAGATTTTACAAAAGTGAAATTGACAGGTCTTGAAACAGTTTGAATATGGGGTTATGAGATAGTTAGAAATCTAAGATGATTCCTTGGTTGTGAACCTGAGGAAGTAGTAGAATAGGGAAAGGGTTTGGGAAAGAGATGATGAGATATGTCCAAAATTGAACTTACTATTCAATGAAGGAGACAGAAAAATAGTCTGTGATGATGCTACTTATTCATTACATTTTATTTGGAAGACAAAAACAAAACAAGAAATCTTAATTGTTGAGCATGTTGGCATTGTTTTGGAATACATGAAGCAAATTATTCTTTTTCTAGGTTTTTTTTTTAAACTTTTGTTTTGTTTTAAATGGTTTTATAAAAGGGCTTTTTAATCCTCCCCAAAATTATTTGGAACCTGAGTAGAGAATCCAGTTCAGTTTACTGGGCCCAGAAATTAGTCTAATTTGATTGGAAAATAGTAATAATGTACAATAAGCTTGATCAAATTGTGAAATGTTTCAAATATTCTTTATAAAGGTTTAGATTTAGTATTCCCTCTGGAGCTACTTTCAGCAAAGTAGCATTTTCATGATGCTCAGGGTGATGACTACTCCAGATTCAGGTATTGGTCTGCACTCTTTTAAGAGTACATACCCAATTCCCCCTAGCAATTCATTTACCTTTAATAAAGCAATCAGTACTTCCTGGATGTTCAATGAACAAGAATATCTCTCCACTTTAGTCATTTTTTCTCCCAACTATCCCTGAGGACTGGAATGCTTTCCCTCCTCAACTTTACCTACTGACTTCCCTGACTTCCTTTTTGTCCTAACTAAAATCCTACCTTCTACAGGAAAACTTTCCCAATTCCTCTTAATTATGGTATCTTTATTAACAAGTTCCTATTTATGCTATCTATCTATCTATCTATCTATAGCTTACTTTGTATATTTGAATTGAGCTCCCTTTATTTGACTGTAAGCTCCCTGAGAGCAGGGACTGTCTTTTTGTATCTTTAACACTTATCAGAGGGCCTGGTACATAGTAGATACCAAATTTTTATTGGTTGGTTGATTTAAAAATCATAATTTTTAAAATTCTGAAATATGAAATAAAATAATTACCCCCTTAAAAATAAAATAGCTAGTTGAAATAATGCAGTTCAAAATTCCTTTTCACCAAGGTGGTATAGTAAAAATAATAACTGCAATATGTTCCCCTTACAAACCTAGAGTACATTCTCTCACAAAAATATACAATGTCACTGAGAAGAAAGAGCACAAATTAATAATATATTGATTGTGAAGCATATATTTAGGGAATGCATGAGGCCAAGGCAACTCTCTTTTTTAGGCTTGGTGCCTCCCTACCTTCTATTTCTTAGTGTCCTCATGTTGCTTTCTTCTGGGCATAGTATCTTTGCTGGTCATATAAATTAGTGAAGCTCCTTAGGCCTGCTCTTTCCCACAGACTTTAGATTGCCAAGGGACCTAATTCTCTTTTGAATGTATATTTTTTATCTCCCTTATCCATTTAAAGTACTTATTTTTCTCATTAAATATAGTCACTGTCTTCATTGGAGGCCACATGATTTCCCAAAACCTAATTTCTCTAGGAAATTAGGTAGTAGATATAGTAGAGGAAATCTTTCTCTTGTACCTAATTCAAGAACCGCCATATAAAAGAAACTACCAATGAGAAATTGCTTATTGATATGAAGAAAATGAGCTAAGGTGGGAGTTGGGCAAAGTTGGAAGAGATGGTCCTCTAAATGTGAAAGTGGGAAGTGCATTGATTGAACTCAACTAATTGATAAGAATGAGTGTAGGGAATTTATGGGCAATTGGGAAATAAATGAGCAGATGAAAATGTTATGAAAACACTGATAAAAATTCAGGCCCTTTATGTTTAAATACTTTCTTTTATAGAAATGTCATTCATAGACCAGTTTAATTGGAACTGTGGAATATGTGTGTATATGTGTGTAAATCCGGACCCTTTATTTTATTAATATGGGGAAATCTATATATGAAAACTCCTTTAGCATATGGAGATTAGTAACAGCTTTGTAACTTATTCATCTTAAACAGTTGCTTAGAAACACTAAGAGTTTCAATATCTTATTCAAATCTAAGCCAAAACCAACCCTATATTCATCTTTAAAAGTTGCTTAGAAACACCAAGAGTTTCAATATCTTATTCAAATCTAAACCAAAACCAGCCCTATATTTATGATTCCATATTGCCTCATTTAGTTTGACTTCTTCCAAATGTAATATTAAATTAAAATGCATTTTAATAATAAGTAGCAGGGTGAAATAGAATTGTTTTCACTTAATTATACCTCTATTCCTTTATATTAGCATTTTCTTTTTAAATTTTTTTTTTATTTTACTTTCAATTTAAGAAACTACATAAGCATTTTCATAACATAGTAGAATAAAAAAAGATGATTGCATGTGAAACTCCAATTCTATTATGTATAACTTGCTATTTTAAATATTATCATGTAAGTTTCTTTTTTTTTCTTTTTTCCTGCCCTACCAGAGGGCCTTGTGCCCTAGACACAAAAATGTGTATATACACATATGTAAAATCATTCTATACATACTTCTACTTATCAATTCTTTTTCTGGATGCAGATAGCATCTTTTTTTAATAGATCCTTTCTCTAGTTAATCTGGGTATTTTTAATAGTCAAAATGATGAATTTGTTTAAAATTGTTTTTAAAACAATATTGCTGATACTATATCCAGTGTTCTCTTCATTCTGGTCATTTTTTTCTTTATTGTTTTGTACAAGTCTATTCATGCTTTTTGAGAAGCAACAAGTTCATCATTTTTTTTATAACATAGTATTCCTTCATGACCATATAGCACAACTTTTTCTGCCATTCCCCAATTGATAGGCACCATTGCAATTTCCAGGTTTTTTTTTTTTTTTGTTAATAAAACCTAAATAAAATTTTAGATAAAAGATTAGAACAGTATATTGCAAAGATTATACATCATTACCAAGTGAGATATATATCAGGAATGGAGGGATGATTTAACATAAGGAAAGCTATCATTATAATTTATTGTATCAATAACAAAAATATAATTTTATCAATAGATGCAAAAAAAAACTTTTAATAAAGTACAGCATTCAAAATTAAAAATTAAAAAAAATATTCTTAAAAAAATTACCTAAAACCCAGCAAGCATTGTTTGTAATGGGGATAATTATATTGGAAATTATATCAGCATTTTAGATTCACTTCTTTTGTTGCTTTTGATTTTTGTTTTGCTTTTGAGGCAACTGGGGTTAAGGGACTTGTCCAGATCACACAGATAGTAAACGTTAAGTGTCTAAAACCAGATTTGACCTCAGATCCTCCTAAATTCAGGGCCAGTGCTCTATCCACTGCACTATCCAACTGCCCCTCATTTCTTCTTTATAATAACATTTTACTAACTCCTTTTCACATTTACTTTCCATTCTCATCAAATTGAATACATATAGTACAGTTTTCAGTTCTATGCTTAACCATGTTTGAAATGGCTTTCTCTTCTCAATACCACCTTGGAGAATCCCTACCTTCTTTTAAGTCATAATTCCAATACTACTTCTTAGTCAAAGGTTTTCTTGATCACTAATACTTTCTATAAAGTTTGTATTAATTTTGTATCCACCTACCCACTTTCATTTTGAATCTTTGTATCCTAAAGGGTAAGTACAGTGCCTTGTACATGGTTGATACTTAAAAAATGTTTGTTGAACTGAACTGTTTATTTCAACATCTCTGATTCTAAGATTAAAAGTAGGAAGCTGAGATAAATAGGTGATGAATGGCAATGGTAGGAAGAGAAATGAGAAGATGAATGGTAATAACAAGAAAGCAAAATTATCAGGTCCTGGAGACTAAATGAATATAATAGGTAAAGGAAAGGGAAAAGTCAAGATGAAAAGTAGTGTGACACAGTGGAAAGAATAGTGACTTTGGAGTCAAAGTACTTGACTTTAAATCCTGCCTTCCCCACTTGGCATCAAGAGCAAGTCACATGATATCTTTGGACCTGACTTTTATCTTAAAAATTAAAAAAAAAATCTAAAAAAATTAATTATCTTAAAAACTAATGAATTGGATAGTCTTTGACTCCCAAATGACTCCCAAAGATCCTTGAGCTCCAAAACTATGACTCAATTTGTATATGAAGCTCATAGTTCCATAGAGATTTAAGAAGGTGACCTTTAAATTCTGATTCTGTTCCTATTGAAGTAAAGTCTGCTTTCATTTCTTTTGGACCTAGAATTTCTATCATACTCAGTATATGTAAGAAGTCTTTAGGCAGCTGAGTGGCTCAATAGACAGAGCACTAGGCCTGGATTTTGAAAAGACTTGAATTCAAATACAGCTTCAGACACTTATTAGCTATGTGATGCTGAGTAAGTCACTTTCTGATTACCGTTCTTGAAATTGTGAATATAGGATAATAACAATTAACTGTCTTGAAGGGTTATTGTGAGGATCAAATGAGATCATATTTGTAAGATGCTATAAAAAATGTTTCTTCCATTTTTATACACAAGTGGCCTTTCTTGGAAGGCAGACAATAAAGGCTTTGCTTTATGTCTGTTACTAACTCATTTTAACCTTAGTCAGGTCACCTGATGTTGAGCCTTACTTTCCTCATTTATATAATCAAAAAATTTGGAGTAAATGGCTTCTGAGAACCTATCAGTTCTAACATTCAGTCGACTAGCTAATTCTAGAAAAATGGGATTAGGAGAGTAGAAAGAATTAGAGGAAAAGATAAAGGAACATAATAGGTGCCAGGAAAGTAATGGAGTCCACAAGTCTTATTGATGTGGCTGAGAAAAGAGAAAGAAGAAAGGAACATTTTTTCCCCCAGAAAAGGAAATAGGTCTACTCTAACTCCACCCATACTTGCTCTCTGCCTATCTTTTAAATTTATTCCACTTAAGCTCTCCAGTCCTAAGTTTCTTTCTCTGTAAAATGGGGCTAGTAATATGACATAAGCACTTTGTTAAATAATAAGAGTAATAGAATTTTCAGTTTTTATTATTACTCCTAACCCAAGAAGTTAAGATTTGGAGTCTTTAAAATGTAGCAATAAAGGGATGGGGTTAACTGGACAAGAGAACAATGTTCTAATTTTTTTCAAAGAACATTTTACTATGTTAACTAGCTATGACCTCTTGAAAGGAAGTTAGATCTAATAAATAACAGTGACAAAAAAAATCAGAATATGACACCCCATATTTTAGTATTGTGAAACTGAAAAAAAAAATATTTCACAGAAATTGACAGAGAAAAACCTGATGGGAAGTCAATTGCCTAGGCAAGACAGGAATGGTCTAAGAGGAGGCAAAGCATCAAAAAAAAAAAAGATGCAGACAAAAAAATATGAATGTTACTTCATTATTTGAAGACTCATAATAAAGAACCTCATAAAAACCTTTTCAGATAAACTTTTTTTTAAAAAAATCTAAGAAAATTATTGATGAATATGTAGGAGACTTGCAAACTAAGGTGGGATGCAGAAAATTGGGAAATGTTTGGTGGTATCAGTAATCAGATTAGAGATGCTTGATTGGATCCATTTTGTTAATATATTGTCATTATAATTATTGGGAGATATGAAAGTTTTTTTATGTGTGTGAATATATGTATATGTATGTGTTTGCATATATATGTAATATATATACATATCTATGATTTTTACTTCTTAGAATTTTGTAACTGCAAATGTTGTCCTGTCCTTCCTCATTTAAATGAATGAAAATAAATCTTTTTCTTACTATAATGAAAATAAACATGCCTATATACATTTCTACATAGCAATAGTAATAGCAAAGCCTTTTCAGGACTTAATGTATATTGGAAGTTTATTCTCTCTCACCTTGTGGAATCTGAAATAATGTTTTGAGTTCAGAATATCAAGCAGAAAAAAAAATTACTAAAAATCACATAAATACTTTCATAACCCTTTGATTCCTTTCTTGAGAGAATAACTCAATGCCATTCTCCTGGAAGAAATAGACAGTTATAACAAACATTATCTCATTTAGTCCTCTCTTCAATTTTGTGAGGTACGTGCCAATGTGATCCCCATTTTACAGATGAAGAAACTGAGGCAGACTAAGGTTAAGTTACTTGTCCAGTTTTACATAATTACTAAGTATCTGAGACCACATTTGAACTCAGGTCTTCCTCACTCTAGGCTTAGGACTCTATCCACTGTGCGACCCAGTTAACCTAATTATTACATAGCTAAAAATGGAATATGAAAGTTAAATTTATTTGACCCTCTCAGGTTATACTACAGCAAGTATTTTGCTTCATGGTCCTTAATTAGAGTCTTAGTAACCAAATGAGAGAAATCAGTTTTTAATTCCTGGGATAATCCTTTGGTTCTCTTCCCCCTTTTTTAAAAAGACAATGAATTTGGAAATGAGGTGTCAATCCATGGATTAAAGATTTTGATATTCAAGTATGGAAAGACTACTCTCTGTTTTTGAAGAAAATGAATAAATAAAACAATTTTTAAAAGTGTCTTCCTTGAGTCAGGCATGGCACTAGGTATTGGGGATGCAATGCCAAAAATGAAATAATTCTCACCCTCAAGGAATTTACTTTCTATCAAGGGACACGTGCATATATAATAAATTCTGTCTGTCATTGAGAGGAGAGATTGATATGGAGAAAGACCCCAATTTTCTCATCACCACCATCAAGTGCTAACTAGATGTCATTAAGTTACATATAGGCACAAGAATTCTGGAAGTGCCAGTATCCCCAGACCACCAATCATGCTTACAACATAGCTTCACAGCAAACACCCAAGGAGGCAACTCCAATGGAATGATGCTAGCTGCCTCTACCAACTGTCATACACAAGGTAAGTAAGTAGCATAGCTTAGCTGAAGCATCAAGATTTCATGAGAGAGAGAGAGAGAGAGAGAGAGAGAGACAGAGACAGAGAGACAGAGAGACACAGAGAGAGAGAGACAGAGAGAGAGACAGAGACAAACAGACAGACAGAGAGAGAGAGACAGAGAGAGAGAGACAGACAGAGAGAGAGAGAGAGAGAGAGAGAGAGTGAGTGTGTGTCAGGAAGTAGAACGTACCAAGCCAGGCAAACCATCATCACTTTGACCACTATCTCTCTTCACACACTGATAGAAACAGCTGAAGACTCTGAAGCTAAGAACTTTAGGAATAGCATTGCTTCTTTCCTGATATTTTGAGCCATCATCTTGGGAAATAACTCTGGCAGCCTGCAGCCAAAGTTGCTGAAAATCAAGAAAATAAAGTTCTTGCCACCAAGATCCTTGGTACTGTCAAATAGTTGAACTTCAGAAACTGATCTGAATTTCTTAGTAGAAATGAAACTAAAGGAGAAAAATTAATAACTGCTTTACTGCTGTACCATAGGGACTATGGTACCTTTCGGATCTGCAAAACTGAAACCTTTGAAATATCTTATTTCTCCCATTAGAGTATGATCTCTTTGAGAGCAGAAAATTTTTTACTTTTCCATTTGTATCACTAGTACTTAGCATAATGTTTGGCACTATGGCGCTAAATTGATACTAAATAAATGCTTTCATTCATTTAAGCATATACTCTATATGTGCACATATGCTGGTACTTAACATATGTACATATTGTAGTACTTAAAAAAGTAAATTGAAGGTTTGTGGCAACCCTCCGTTGAGTAAATCTATTGGAGCCATTTCCCCCCCAACAGCATGTGCTCACATTATATCTGTCACATTTTGGTAATTCTCACAATATTTCAAATTTTTTCATTATTATTATAATGATGATTATATATAATTACAATGGTGGGCTGTGATCAGTGATTTTTGATATTATTGTTGTAATTGTTTTGGGGCATCATAAATTTTGTCCACATAAGATGGTGAACTTGATTGATAAATAAATAAATTTATAAATGTGTAGTGCTGACTACTCACTCCACAAGGCTGTTACCTAATCTCTCTCTTTTTCCTTAGGACCCCCTTTTCACTGAAATACAATAATATTGAAATTAGGCCAGTCAATAGCCCTACAGTGGCTTCTTAGTGTTCAAATAAAAAGAGTTAATTTATCTGGAAAACTTCATTTAAGCAATTATTATGAGGCAACTAGATGGTGTCCTAGATAAAGCACTCCTGAAGTTAGGAGGACCGGAGTTCATATATGGCATCAGACAGTTAATACATACTAACTGTGTGATTTTAGGCAAGTCACTTAATCCCAATTGCCTGGAGTGGGGGGAGGAGGAAAAATTATCACTGCTACTCAATCATCCAGTCACTATTTCGATCAATAAGCAATCATCAACATTGAGGTAAGACCTTCCATAACAAAAAAATTATGACTTTCTCAAGGCTCAGATGATGTTTAACATTTTTAAAACAATAAAGTATTTTAAGTAAGATATGTATATTTTTTACACATAACTCTTATATAGTGTCAACGCAACTTTTATATGCACTGGGAAACCAAAAAAGTTTCTGTGACTCTCTTTATTGAGATATTCATTTTATTATGGTGGTCTGCAACTAAATCTAGAGTATCTCCATAGTATGCCTGTGTATATGTGTGTGTGTGTGTGTGTGTGTGTGTGTGTGTGTGTGTGTATACATACATAAAGTAAAGGCAGTTTCATAGGGAAATAAAAACACTTAGGAAGCAGCTCAGGAAAGGTCTCATGTGAAAGGAAGAAGTGACGTTTGAGCCAAGCTTTTAAGGAAACCAAGGATTTTGCAAAGTTGGAGGTAAAGAGAGGAAGAGAATTCCAGCCAACAGAGTGTTCCTTTTATGATCACAAGGAAACAAAAAGGATCAAATTCTGGTCTTAAAGTTAGGAGAATCTGGGTTTATATCCCTTTTCTGTCACCTATGGGATAGTGAATCTTGAGCTAGAAAAGACCAAGAGTGCATCTAAATCCTTCTCCTTAATTTTACAGATGAGGAAGCAGAAGCACAGAGAGGCTAAGTTATCAAGGTTACAGAGGTAGGATTTGAACATGGGTTTTCTAATTATAGCTTCATTGTTCTTTTCAATGTACCACAGCTATTTGACCATGAGCAAGTCAATTAACCTATCAAAGCTCCAGTTTTAAATAAAATATGGATGATGATAACTAGGATATTGTAAGGCTGAAATGAGATAATTCACATTTTGCAATTTGTGCATTATATAAATCTGAGGTAATGCACATGGAACTCTTTGTATGCTATGTGAATGTCAGCCATTATTGTCATTAAATAGCACAAGTATTATCAATCCTATTTTACAGATGATGTAATAAGCACTGAATGTGGCTAAATGATTGTTAAAGTAATATAGCTAGTAAATATTTCATTAATAAATCTGATTATAAATGGAATATCTGTTTTGGTTTTTTTTACATTTAGTTACTAGTGGATTCAAACTTGCTATCTTGAAATCTGGCAGTAGTTGATTATACAATGGCAGTAATGGACAAGTGGTTGATTGGTCAGACTTTATAAGCTTAATAATTCATATATGCCAGTTTTGGTAATTAATATATCTGTGATCTCATCAATGTCAACATTCTTCAATTAATGAATATCACAAATCATTCAGACTTTCTTAACATATGCTATATTTGTCCATATTTCCTCATAGAGCTTCCAAAAAGAATTTTCTCTCCTTCCGCTAAAATACTAGAGGCCTTCTTGGTCTTTTTGCATTTCATGAATTACAGAACATCAGTTAAAATATTTCTATTATTTTGAGCTCTTACTATATGGTACTACATACTACATGAGCTATTATGCCACTTCTTTTTTTTTTTTCATTACCAGAGTCACTTTAATTTGATTCAGATTACAAAAATGGAATTTCATTCGTCATATCTAAAAAGCATGTTTCACCTCTTGGCTGATCAATTAACCTGAGCATTCCTCTGGAAAGTTCATTTTGTTTTATTTTCTGATTTTCCATAGCTATTGATCATTCTTTGTATCCACAGAGTATTTACAAAGTACATTCCCATATGCTTTCTCATTACATACTCAAAAACAAGTTTGTCAGGTAAACAAAAGTTATATTATTAGCTTATTTTCAAGATGAAATAATTAGATACTAAATCTAGAGAATCCAGAGAAAAATTACTCAACACTCTCATTTTACAAATAAAGAAACTGAGATACAGTAGTTTAAGTTACTTATGCAGCATCAATCCAAAACACCTGGTACAAGGTTAGGCACTAATTAATGAATAAGCAAGAGACAGAACCAAGATGTCCTAAATCTTAGCCATTGATTTAAAGTTAATTTCATTGTCATTGATTCCAATTTTTTTTATAGCCTTTTATTTACAGGATATATACATGGGTAACTTTACAGCATTAACAATTGCCAAACCTCTTGTTCCAATTTTTCACCTCTTACCCCCCCCACCCCCTCCCCTAGATGACAGGATGACCAGTAGATGTTAAATATATTAAAATAGAACTTAGATACACAATAAGTATATTATGCCACTTCTTATGGACAAATCACCATTATAAATTTGAAGTACTTGTGCATACCATTGTGATGAGGGTACTGGAAAAATTTAATGAAAACAAGGTTTGTTTTATTATTTCCTGAAAATAAGATTCAGAGTGAACCCTTGGCTAAGATAGGAACCATTTAGGCTTCAGGCTATACATAAGATAATTGACTTGAAACTGTTATGAATTAACAATTTGATAGAGATAACTTGACAGCCTACTAGAAAGAAAATAGCTATCTGAAGTTGGTGGATAAAGGTAAATTGGTATTCTGGATGCCATGCAAGAATAAAGAAGAGAAAGCAATTTCAAATCAAAATACACTTGAATAACATATATTTTGTAATATATTTTCCAAGTTTTTTGGCATCAATATCATCAGTGAGATGAGCCTATTGCTTTCTTTCTGTGTTCTATCTCTAGCAGGTTTGGTTATCAGAACTGTATTTGCATCAAAAAAAAAAGTTTGTTAAGATGTTCTCTTTCTCTAATGCTGCAAAAAAAAAAATTGTATGGCGTGTGAATTAATTATTTTTTGAATGTTTTATAGCAAAGGTCAATCAACCAGCTTTAGTCTATCATCCAAACTTGTTCTATCACCTGTTTTTATATGGCTAACAAGCTAAGAATATTTCTTACATTTTTAAGTTATATTTTAAAATGAAAAAAAATCATTGTTAGCTTGTGGTCTATACAAAAACAAGTGAAAAGCTGAATTTGGCCCTTGCTGACCACTATTTTATAGTATTGAGTCATACTATAATGTATTTGAATGTTTGTTCATTTTGGTCTTGTTCAATTTCTGTTTCTGAGCTTGAGTTTTTTGGATATTCTATTTTTTATTCTCTTAATTTGAGTATTTTGTGTTTTTGTAAGTAATCATCTATTTCATTTAAATTTTCAGTTTTATTTACATAACACTTGCATTTGAGTTCTAAGAATTCCTTTATTTTGTCTTCATTTTCTATAAATTCTTTCTATGTTATTTGTTATTTATCACTTGTTTTTCTTATTTCAAAAATGTGAAGTTAGCTGATAGTTTTGGGGGCAAAGTATAATTTCACAAATCAAATCATCTTTATTTTTAATTTTGTTAATCTAATCTTTGATTTTCATTTTTGTATATGTTAGGTGTTTTTAAATTTGTTGTTTGGAGATTTTGAGTTTAAAATATCTATGAAAAATGTGGTTGCAAATGTCTAAGATTTGATAGCATATGTTTAAAATTTAGGATTAAGATATATAGATCTATCTCTCAGATTACATATGTGTCTATTTATCTGTCTATTCATACATATATATATATATATACAATATGTGTATTTATATCCATATGTATGTGTGTATGTGCATATGTATGAATGTATGTTTGTGTGCATGCCAGCTGAATCCATGGGAGCTAATGAAATCACTAAGAAAAGAGAGAGAAAAAGAAAGACAAAGACAGAGACAGAGAAAGACAAGGAGAGATAGAAAGAAGTTAAGATCCAGGATGGATCCAGGTAGGCACTACAATGCAAAGGAAACTAAAAATGTTTAATCAGACAGATAGGAAGAGAACCAAAAGGGAGCAATGTCATGCCAGGACAAAAAGTCTATTTAGGAAAGAGTGCTTAACTGTAATATTCATAACAATCCTTGTAATAATACTATCCATACAGCACTTCAATAATTTTAAAGTACTTTACACAAAGTACTTCCTTTGAATCTTATAATAACTGTAAGATGTAGGTACTGTTATTGTTCTCATTTTTCAGATAACATTTTATAGACATTAACTAATTTGCCCTGAGTTATATAGTTAATAAGTATCTGAGGCAAAATTGGAACTCAGGTCTTCTTATATCCGGCACTCTATCCACTATGCTACCTAGCTCTTTCTAGGAAGTCAATAGTGTCAAATACTTCAGAGAAGAAACAAAGGATATGACCAGATCAAGAGCATTAGCAATCTTAAAATAGAGATTTTCTGAAAATAGGAAAAAATAGATGGACATTCTATGAGCAGAGGAAGAAGGAAGAGATTATGGAAAGAGACATCAGTAAAAGTGAAGGTCTGTTGTGTTTGACTTATCTGAGAGAAGTCCATTTTTTGTTGAAAATCAATTAGAAATTATTGTACCAGTTGGAAGTACAGGTCTGGAGCTTCAGAGAGGTCTGGGTTAGATATAGTTTGGGATTCAATTAAAGGGAAGATATGAAGATGGCAAAGGCAAATGGATAAACTTCACCTTTCCCCACACCATTCCCCCAAGTATCAGGCCTGAATGGAAAGACATAATTATTTCCTGATAGCCTGAAAGAATTAATACCTAATTGGAAATGATTTCTTACTTCCCAGGAAGAAAGTTGTTTGAATTTTTTTCTAGTTTAAAAACTAGTAAGTTTATCATTTTCATGGGTTACCATGCACCAAAAAAAAATTCATCACCTAGTGACTAACCTTTGACAATAAACTGCTCAACACTTAGCTAGGTTGTTTCTTGGAAACAACTCAAAAATCTTTTAAAAATTTATATTCTAGTCATATAATCTTTTTTTTAACAGCTTTTTATTTACATGGGTATGGGTATGGGTATTTTTCAACATTAATCTTTGCAAAACCTATTCTAGCTTTTCCCTTCCTTCCTCCCAAGATGGTAGGTAGTCCAATACATGTTAAATATAGTAACATAATCTTTAAGAAATTTAAATGTCCTCACTATACAACAAGACATAGGAGGAGGACTTTATTAGAGTAATTGCTTTATGAGGCAGGGTTTCTCAATATTTTCTGTACAGACCTTTCTTCACAATAATGTCTGAAAATACAAAAAATACATGAGATGAAATTTACTGGATTAAAAAGTTTACTAAAAGTTAGTGAAAATTAAAATGTAATTTTTCCACAACCAATCTTACAAAATTCCTGAAAATTATCCATAGATTGTTTGGGAATCTGTGAACTACACATTAAGAACCCCTGGCCTAAAGAATCTACTTATCAAATTTAACAAATCATCAGCTAAAAAAACTAAAAGCGATGATCAAGTACATTCTACATCATTCTACTTTGATACCTCTTTGTAGATCAAATGATTTCATGGAGGATATGCCAATTGTATATCAGCTCTGACAGTTTCCAGGGAAGGTCTCAATTTGTTATCCAAGTGCTTATCTTCTTAATTAGAGATTCACCTAAGTGGAGAATCACCATGAATATCCATTAAGTGAAGAATAATTTAAAACCTCACAGCTGCCTTCTACTTTGACAAGGCAGATGTAAAAAGAAGTAAAACACTAAAAATCACAATATTTTCAGACAATCTATAAACATTAGCTTGACAGTGGGTACTCTAGATGTAATCTTTATCCAATAGCAGGATAATAAATATGCTATTAAAAGCCCAAATCACATTAATATTTATATTTACATCATAAAAAGAAGATAAAGTCAAGAGGAACATCTGGGGCATATTAAATAAATACTGAAGACATATGAGCTATATACCTTGTTGTCTGTCCATCATTCTTAAGAAGACCAAGATATCAGGAAGGAGATGCCATCATTTGCAAGTGAATTGGATTTAAGTGAAGGAGAGCTGAGCAAAAGCAGCATCTAAAGACATCTAGTCCAGTGATCCATAGATAAGGATGACTACAGATAGCCCAACTATGTAAAATATAATCTTCAAAGCACTAAGAGATTATTTTTGAAAATATCCAGGGAAGATAACAAAAAAAATGTGCGTATGGAGGAGTGTGGAGAGGAAATCATAGACTTTCTTCTTGAAAAATATTGATCTAGAGATCATCAATACTGTTACTTAATATGCATATTTTCTCATCTTAATAAAATATTCATGAATTAACCCACACATATTGAGAATATCCTTTAAAAATGAGAAGAAAAAACAAAAACAGAAAACAAAAATATGAGAAATGAACCGTTTTTAAAAACTAATTTTTATAGTAGACTACATCTTTACAGACATTAAACTGATTAAAAGTTTCACAAAATACAAGATCCTATTGAATTTATTACTTGTTGATTCTTTGGTTTGAATCACAGAGTACAAATATGAACTGGGCAGATTCACTTATTGACTGAAAAATAAATAATTCTGGTTTTAAAAGTGATTTAAAAAACAAAATTGTCCAAAGTAAAATGATTGACAGTATCTTGTGAGACAGAACAAAACAATCTATTTCAGATATGCCAAACAAATGTGTGACAAATATTACAGTCTGGGTCATGTAAACAATTAGAATCCCAGAGCATAATGCTGTCAGTCATCTAGCGTTCTACCCCATTGTGCCAGCAACAGCATTATATCATGGCTTCTTATCTAGAAGAATGTGTCAATCTTTGGTTTGGCCCCCAGATACTTGGTTATGTCCTTCTTTTACTATTATTTAATATTGCTTTGTTCATTAAACTTTGTTGAGAATCATCATAATTACACACTTTAATTAGATTAATATATGTTGAGTAAAAGCAAAAGCAATAATAGTATATAACATGAACTGCAAATGCTAGTCTCTTATTCCATTTCTTTCCAAGATAGAAAACCATTTTGTGTTGAAATCCATTTCTTGCTTCTGAATCTCTTCATTATGGTACAAGAGCTATTAGATATCTGGAATGGGACTCGGGCAGAAACCCATGACAATATTAGAGTGAGATGGTAGCTTCAGTGAATGTTATGGTTGCACCTGCATGGGTAAACAAGAACTTAGGACTATTTCTCCAGAGGGCAAGAACTTCACTCTGGGCATTGGGAATTCTCAAAGGTCTAGATCATGGCCCTTTTTGTTTCTACTACAGCAATACTGAAAAAGGTCACTTCTAATAGCCCCAAATGCTAACACCCACAGGCTACCACCTGACGGTCACAAATCTAATGATGACAACAACAAGAGAACAGGTGCTTTCCCAACTGTGTTTCATTAAGTCTGTGCCTTTCATATTCAAGCATATATAGGCCATTTATCCTGTGTTATATCCTGTGTCATCCCCATCAAGTCTATAAATCCATACAAAATTCATATGGAAGGAGGCATTGTCAAAAATAGGCTTGGTTATATCTCACTCCAAATATTGATTATAACTAGATTTCTAGTTAACCATTTCCCAGGGATGAAAGCACTGGCAAGCAACTTCAAATTTCATTAAAATTTAAACATGTTAAATGTTTAATCATAAATTAGCATGTAGTGTGATCATGTGTAATCAATATAACTTATGCAGTACAGGACATATAAGATCAACTACTAGATGGCATTCAAATAGGACTTGAATTCAGTAAGAATAAAGATATGAAAAAATAGAGCACAGAGCATCTAATTAATGATATGTATGAGTATATTGCTTATTGTAGATATGAAACAGAATTCTCAAACAATATTATACCATAGCATCAAACACTGAAGGGTCAATGATAATGTTGTATTAAAATGAGAAGTAATTTAATTGTATTAGAGAATAGAGAGTATAAATACATCCTTTGTATCATTTTAATTGATAAAAATCACATTATTTTCTAATTTTAAATTATTTAAATGAGCATGGTTACATGCAGAAATCAAATATTTAGAAGCAAAATTTAGGCATGTACATCAGCATATAGAATATTAACATAGCATTTATATGTGGATAAATATACATAAAAGAATGAAACATCGCATGGTAAGAATACATTACAATATGAATTATGATTGTACATAAAGCATATATGTATAGTCCAATAATGAGCACAAACTTGTTATATGGAAAAATTACCATTCCATTGTTTCTGAAGCATCAAAAGGAAATTTGGCAATGGAGGAATACTCTTGTTATTTCTATTACCTTCTGGTAGGTCTCCAACTTTAATGTTTATACATCTACTTTTCTCCAGTTTCCAAGCTATTTGTCTTTACCCCTAAGCTTCTGGTGGTCTAGACTGGCTCTCAATCTTTATCGATACCTTCCCATTAATTCAATCATCATCACTAAGCGGTTGATTCTCAGATCTATTATTGCACCTCTAATCTCTCCCCTAACTTACAGTATTATATTTCCAACTGCTTATTGGACATCTTGAAGTGACTGTCCTGTAAATGACTTAAACTTAACATGTCCCAAATTGACCTCATTATCTTTCTTCCCAATCCCTTCCCTTTCTTAAATTTAATATTACTGTCACATCATCTTCCAAGTTATTTAGATTCAATCTAGGTGAGTTCCTTGATTTCTCACTGTCTTTTACTCCCTAATATCCAATTATTTACTGAGTCCTGTCATTTTCCACCTTTGTAATATTTCTTGCATTCCCACCTTCTCTTCTCTGACATTGATATGCCCCTTTCTACAAATACATTCTTTAAAAGGTATACTATAAAGTTCAGTAAACTAAACATTACTTTTCTATTGACTTTCACCAAAGCATTCTATATGGCTTTGAAGGAAAAAAAAATTAGTGAGAATATAGCTAGATAGAATTCCAGGAGGACTTTTTAAAAAATTGTATTGTTATCTTAATTTTACATCACCTATATTTTCCAATGTTTTTCTCCCTCATCTTCCTTCTAAAGAGACATCTCTTATAGCAAAGTCTTTATATATATCATAAGGAAAAATAATTTAGCAAAACTAACCAATATTCTAGAAAAAAATATGCCCATAATTCCACACATCATCAAAGAAGCATGAAAAACAACTTGCCACATCTCTTCTTTGGAACCAAAGGGGTACATTCATAATAATTTTTAAAATAAATAAATTTTAACATAATTTATAAGATCAAAATTCCCTTAATATTCTTCTTTTGCCCTTCTAGAGAGCTATCTCATATAACTAACAATAGTTTTAGAGAAGAAAAAGAGAAAACAAATCAGTATGTTGAAGTCTTAAAATAGGTACAATCTACCAGATTCATGAACCTACCCTGTCTTTGGAGGAATGAGGATTATTTCTTTTTTGGAACCGTGCTTTTGTTGTCATAATTTTGCAAAATCCGGTCTTGTTTGTTTTGTGGTTGCTTTTTCCATTTATATTAGTGGTCATTGTGAATGTTGCTTTCTAGATTCTGTTATTTAATTCTGTCTTACATCCTGTAAAGTTTTCCACATATGCATCGTATCTGTTGTTTATTAGAGTATAATAATATTCCATTAAAGTCATGTCCTTTAATTTGTTTAGCCATTCCACAATTGTTTTCACTTCTTTATTATCCCCAAAACTACTGCAACTATAAACATATTGATATATTTGGAGGCTTTCATAAGTCTACTAGTGGAATCTTTGGGTCAAAAGGCATACACATTTTAGTTACTTCATTTGCATGACAGTTTGATTTCCAAAATGGTTATACCATTCCATAGCTCCACCAAAAATATATCTTCCCACAACCCTTCCATCTCTGACTATTCCCTTCTTTTGTCATCTTTACCATTTGCTGTATTTGATAACTCAAGTAATAATAACTCAGGTAGTTGATCTCTGAAGTTTCTTTTACCTCTAAACCTCTGAGTTATATAAAACAAAGATGTAGATTTTAGTGATTTTACATATAAACATTTAGTTTGATCTAATGAGTTCCCATAAAATCCAAGATTTCAAACCAAGCAGAGATGAAAACCATGACTTTCTTTTGGTTCCAGACCATATTTTTTCTCATCATTTTTTCCCTCTGAATTATCCTCCATTGTGGAGTTAATAACTCTAATATTTCATTCTCTAGTGTAATCCAAGAATAAAAGCCTGTTGGTATAGGACTGTCATGACTGGTAGACATCAATACCTCTCTTCAAGTTGCAAAAAAGAAAAAAAAAATCCTGGGAGGAAGCTGACACAGGAAAAGCAAACAGTATCATGCTCCTATTCACAGTTTGATACACTGGAAACTTTGGGTAATTTCCATTTTAGTGAATATTGGGGTGCTGTCTTTCTCAGCCGAGTTGAGTTACATCATTCTTAATAGGGGATCTCCTAATCTGTTTTGTCTGGTATATATTCTCATATGTATGCTTTTTCTACTTTCTCTTTTCCTATCATCTTGGGTTGATAAATGGCTTTCTTCGCTGTTTGCTATGTGTATTGTAAAACTTGAATCTGCTGGGAAAAAAACAAGCATGGTGCTCTTTTTTCCCCATTATGAAATAGTGATCAGGAGTTTATCTTAAAACTTAAAGATTATATTCCCTTAGACTAATAATTATTTAATGGAACAGTTAAATATAATTTTAGCCTGATACCACCTCTCTCTATAAATAAAATAAAATGGCCAGCTTTTGACTCCAACATTTTATTTCCTTTCCTCGCAAGAATTAAAATCTTCCTTTTAAAAGGGTAGGGAAAGAGGCAACTAGATGATATAGTAGATAGAACACTGATCTTGAAGTCAGAAAGATCTGAGTTCAAATCCACCTTTAGACATTTAATACTGACTTGTTGTGTGACCCTAGGCAAGTCACTTAACCCTAACTGATTCACCAAAAAGAAAACCGAGTAGAGAGAGGAGATGCTAGAGACATCTATTTTTGTCTCCCTGTGAACCTCCATGCATGACAATTCTTGCTATATTAATTATCATTTGTACTTTTCAAGATCATTTTTATTTTCAATATCAAACACATAACACCTCACTTTGGGGAATAGTGCTCAGATTCATTTCTGAATGAGATATTTATTTATTGGGAGAGGAGGTTGTATGAAGATAAGAAGTTGGCTTTGTCTTTTTAAAACTTCCATAAGGAAAGTATTAAGCTTTTTATTCAATCAATTAATTATTAAATGAAGACAGAATAAAATTAAAGGGAAGACAGTAAAGGACACAAATAACATATTTAGTAGAGATACTGAACGCAGTGAACTGATGAAAATATGTGTAATTTAGCTAACTCTCTCTCTCCATCTTATAAAGGGAGTTTTAAAAATGAAGTTAAAAACTCTACATATTTTTATAATAATTTAACCTATCTATAGACAATCTATTATGGTGCACTATGCATATCTTTTGGACATCAAATCCATTACCCAATATAAGCTAGATCTAATAAAAACAGTATTAAACTTTGAGAGAAGACCTAGGCTTGAACTTCATTTCTTACAGAAGCAATGTGAACTTGAGCATATCACTTAACTTATTTTAACTTCTCTCCCCTCACCTGTAAAAAAGAAATAATGACACTTATACTCATAGGCTGTTGTAAGGGTCAAATGATTTGATGTATATACATATGAGCTTTTCTTACTTCTATTACTAAATATTATAAAGATGGTATCTACTCTTTCATCTACGTCAGTGATAAAATTGTTAAAAAGGACAGAGTCAAGGACAGAGTCCCATTGAATACTTCTAGAGACATTTAGGGTAGACATAAACAAAGATAATGAATGAATGCAATTCTTAAGTTACTTTCTCAATAGGTCAAGAATTCTAGCATCTCATTAATATATACATTCTCCAGGTGTACAGATCCCTTCCCATCCAATACTGTTCATCCTAAGAGACTGTTGTACACGGGATATGGCAGTTCATGAAAGATCAGGGACTAAGGCATGAATTGCTGCTTTTCATGATGGCCATCTCTTCTTTCTACCCTTTTAAAAGGAAGACTTTAATTCTTGCTAGAAAGGGAAGTAAAATGTGGGATCAAAATGGGTCACTCTATTTTCTTCAGAGAAAGAGGTAGTATTGACCTAAAATTATTTGTCCCCTTAACTAATTGTAAATCTAGGGGAATATAAACCGTGAAGTTTAGGAAACTACTTTTTCTCTTTTATCTCACCTTTTGCTTACTTATTTCTCCTTTTTCTTTTCCCATTTCCTCATCTGGGCATCATTCCTTAGTATTTCTTTAATATTGAGGCTGCTCTATGTATTTGGGGTGAGAGAGATTTATTACTCTTTCCCCAAGTTTATGAAAATACATTTCGATAATAGCCACAGAATCATAACAGCAAGATCAAGAATATGCCACAAAAGTGAGGATTATTTAATCAGATTGCTGATATAGATTATCATACTGGGAGAGATACCTTGTTTGTATTTGAACTAGTACATATCAATACATCACTTTTATGGGCACTAAATTACTCACATAACTTTTGAGGAGCATTATGTCAACAGAATATATTCTGCTTTGGACAAAAAACATGATGAAATTATTTTCACCCACCTGGCTGATTCTCAGAAACTGCAAGTGCATTTTAAAATGATCTATAAAACATTAAAAATAAACTCTTCTATTTCATTTGGCTTCTTTTCTGTTCCTTTTTCTATAGTCTGACATCTATCCACAACATATGAAGCATACTTAAAGTTATTCATTCCATCCTGGCTGCTTTCACTGCATCAGTAAAAAATTTCTGTCAAAGAGCAGAATCTATCTCTGACCTTGGGTGATTTGAATATAGTGATTGGGGAGAAGAGTGAATGATATGTGTCTAGAAATTCATACTTGAAACACTTTAAGTTGGACAGACTGTCAGTTCTTTAATTGTACCTTCCTCTCATTTAAAATGTAAATCATGAATTACTGCCTTCAGTGAAAAAGAAAAGAGTGATGGTTTAATTGTGTATTTTACTTTGCTCTGGAGCCACAGACCTATTGTTACTATTGAATGATGAGATAGGGACAATGAAAGCAGAAAGAAGCTGAAATGATGTGATTCAGAGAAGGAACAGTAATGTTCCTCATTTCATTATGTAGACTGATACAACAAGGAGCTAGATGACGATTTTATTAGAGATGCTAAAATGGCTTCCATAGTAGAAATAAGTAACACAGATTTCTCTAGTTTTAAAATTTCACCGTCTATGAGCTGCCTCCCTAACTTATCTTAATTCCACTGCCTTCTCTCTGTTAATGATTTCCAATTTATCCTATATATCATTTGCTTTGAATATATTTGTTTTCACATTGTTTCCCCCATGAGATAGTAAGCCTCTTGAGGACAAGGACTGTCTTTTCTTCTTTTTGTACCCTCACCTCTTAGGACAATGTCTGGGATATTAGGTATTTAATAGATGCCTGCTAATTGAGAAAAGTCTATACTGGAAAGATTCCATTTGGCTCAGGACATTATGCATTGTGTTGCAGTTTTTCTCTATTGAAATTCTCTTTCTGTTAGTGTAATAGAGACTATTACAATTTTTTTATGCATAATATACATTTTCCTTTTTCTTTGACCACTTCAGGATATAAGCTTCTGAGAGATATCACTGGGTCAAAGGACATAGAAAGTTTAGTGATCTTTGAATTGTCTTCCAGAGTGAATGGGTCAGTTTATAGTTTCATCAATAATGAATTAATAAGTTTGTTTTCCAGTAGCACCTTCAACCTTTCTATTCTCTTTATTTTTTTTCCTTTTTTTCCAAGTTTGCCAGTCTGAAGGGTGTGAATTGGATCCTCAAACTGCTTTCATTCATTTCTAATTATTCATGATTTAGAGCATTTGGGAAGATTATTAGGTGGCTATTGTAGAGACTGAAGTCAGGTATCTATTAAACTGCTCTCAGTATGGACATTTTTGGAGGAGTAAGGACTATTTGTTTGTTTTACCCGACCCTTTGATTACTAAACTGGATTCATGAGTTTTTGAATATATTTTTGATATCAATAATTTGCTATCTTCTTCAGCATCCCTTTCCCATTCTGCTTTCACAATCTCTCTGAGATTGGAGTTAGTTTGTTGGCACATGAACCTTGAACAAGTACTAAAGATGGATAATAGCAGTGGATTCAAAATTATATATGATATGATCATGTTGGATCCCATTTTGTACCTTGTTCTACAAAAAACAAACAAATGCAAAACCCTCATTTTAAACATCCATGTTCTTATGATGATACTAGCTGAGAATCACGGTTCATAATTCAAGAGAACCAGCATGGCAGGTGACTTTCTTTTGACTAAAAAGACAATGACAAGATACTTAATATAACCAAGTATTAACAAAGGAATGTAATTTTAGTATTTGATAAGACTGAGAGAAGGGAAGAATCCTCTTCATGACATTATATAGATTGATAAAACAAGAAATTAGATGAGAATCTTATTAGAGATGCTGAAGTGAAGTCCATAGTAGAAATGAGTGACACAGACCACTCCAGTATTTAAAGATAGTATTACTTTCTCTTGAGAAACCTTTTTATCAGAAAGCTTTTATTTGCCTCAAGAGACTATGTATCTTATTTAGTCAGTTAGTCACTGCAGGAGTCTGAGACATAAAGGGTTAAGAGATGGCCAGATATATTCATTCATAGAAGGATCTGTTTTTTCACAGCAATAGCAAAGTTCGTAAGAGAATAACAGAGAGTTGTTAGGGAGAAACCCCAAAAAAGGGATAACAGTCTCAATTTGGGGATGAAATAGAGTAGCTCAATGAAGATTCATGTATGAATTGTAGGATTATAGATTTGAATCTCGAGAGATCTTAGATATCATCAAGTCCAATACTTCTTTTATAGATGAAGAAATTGAAGACCAGAGAATTTAAGTGTTAACTCTGGGGTTATATAGCAATTAAGAATCAGAGAAAAAGTTTGAATACAAGTTTTTCTGATTCCCAGGTTAACTTGGAGTTCACTACAGCATTGGAAATAATTTTCATATATATATGTAATATATATATTATATGTGTGTGTATTCTTATTCCATATATATAGAACCAATTTAATGAATGATTGCATATATATATATATATATATATATATATATATATATATATATATATGTGTGTGTGTGTGTGTGTGTGTGCTTTATCTAATTAAATAATTTATAAAAGATATGTATAACCAGAAATGGAGCTGAGTAGCTTATAAAGTAAGTAATATAAATAATATAATATATTATAATATAAGTAATATAAAGCAACTAATTAACAGATAGACAATACAAGAGTTGCATTGTTACCCACCCATTAACAGGTCTTCAGAGTATTGTATTAGATGCTCTATGGAAGAGTTACAGAAAGGTGTGTGGAAGGATAGTCATTTTAGAAGGAGGTAAAACCTATGCCACTGAGATCCACTAAAAAATAAAAGTTATATTTGCAATCTGTGTTTTCTATCACAAACAGTAAATGCCTCTCATCAACTACTGATTTTCATTATAGGTTCAGGGGCTTGGAATCTGGGACATTGCTTCATGATCATTTAGCCCAGACTTCTCATATGCTTACACATGGTAAGCATTGAATAATTGTTGCACTGGATTGAATTTTACAAAGGAAGAAATAGTTCCCCAAAGAGATTAAATATAATTATCCAAAGTCACATAAAAGTTAAATGCTAACACCAAGTTTGATCTCAGAATTGGACTCCAAATTCAATCATATTTTGATTATTATTCTTTCTTTGGCACCTCCTCTATAAGAAAAAAAAAGCCACAATAATTCTACCTCTTGTCTCATTTAGAACACTATAATTTTTGTGGATATGTTAGATCTGGTCTTGCAAAGTGGGTAAATTAAATTTCTACATATTGAATCTTATTTTAAATATAGTGTAGAAGCTTCTTATTTAGAAGAACCCTACTATAGATGTTTTGGTAATGAGATTTCCTGCTGATTTTTTATTTGGTGTTCTTAAAGTGGGATACACTGTGAAAATGAGATCATCTAGACCACTTTCCTTTTATGCATTATGCAAATAGAGATGGAAATATAAGCCTGAAAGGGTCTGACTTTCTTGAGGGCATTTTGGCTGCAGTCTAAGAAATAGATTAGATTTATATAGCCTACAGGCTTCCCATCAGCTTTAGACCCACAGAGATTGTATTGTGGGCTACCTGTCCTCTTTTCCTACCTTAACAACATGGACCCTATCTGTCATGCCGCCTATTATTACTTTGAGTTTTGAACTGAACAAAACCTGAAACATCTTGAGTTATAAGAAAACCTATGGTTAAAAGTCTTTTGACTTCTTGAAGCTTTCACATTGCTGGCTTATTTATGTGTCACTTTATAACCAGACCCACAAGAAATCCCTTCAGTGGAAATGGTGGAAACATTGCCTCTAGGAAGCTTAGCCTAAATACATTCTAATTCCAAATTCATATCAGAAATGCAAATGTAATGGTTTAAGAGGAGTTTTAGAGATCACATTTCTCTATCATAAAATCACCTGCACCGGAACTTTTTGAATAATAGGGTTTACTTTGAACCAATTTAATGAATGACTGAAGCAGCTATGTGCGGATCATAGCAAATGTTTTGATAAACTATACATCAACTGTGAGCAGGAAGCAGGTACTGTTACTGCTTCTGAGATCAGCCTTGTATAGGGCTATGGTTGTAAGGGAGACCTAGTTGTAGCCTGCTGATTGCTTTGGCTCATAAATATGCTAATACTTAATGTCAAGTGGCCATGAAAAAAAGAATCTAAAGAAGATTTACAGGCATATAAAAGTAAAATTTAATAGCACCTATAATACTACCCAGATGTGTTAAGATCCCACACTTCTCTCAAAAAGGGAGTAGTGTGTCCAGAAGCAGCCTCAAGCAATAAGTTTCCCAAACAGAGGACTTTTTCTACTTTCTCCATGCAACTAATGCATGTGATTTAGGGATACTGTCTGAACATGAGCACCCATCTTAAAAGCATCCCAATCCTGGAATCAGCTACATGAGACATTATTAAATATGACATTGTGAGTTGTTGTTTGGAGTTCTTTCCAATTCCAATGAAACTAGTACAACTTTGAATGGATGAGCTGGAGGGAGGCTCCCTCCTTGGCACTCCTGGCAGAGCCACCATGGTGAGCCAAATCTAAATCTTGGCTGCTAAAAAGAGCAGACCATGCCCAAAAAGGCCAGACATTCTTGGTGGTACCTTGCCAATTGGTTTGGTCTGATTTTTCCATCAGTTGATGATTGAGAAAGGAGAAATTCTCTTCTCCATAACCTCTCATTAAAGTCCTTTTTTGCCATTCCAAAAAGCCATGGGGATAGAGAAGGAGAAAACAAGAGAGATATTTGGATTTATGAATGTGTTATAATAGGGAAAAGATACAGGATTATATAATGTTATAGGAACATGTAAAATATATCAAATATAATTTGTAGGATATAAATCATAGATTGTTTTATTTTTCTAACAACATTAATTTTATCTCGTCCATACATAAACACTTTTTTTTTCAACCAAAATGATTCTCTCCAAAATTATTAACAATTTCCTAGTTGTCACATTAATGGCATTGCCTCCATACTGATCCTCTTGAGGTCTCAGAAGCATTTGACACTGTTGTATTACTTTTTTTTTTAATATTGATCACTTACTCCTTCTGTATACACTTTCCTCATTAAATTTTCACAATGGTGCACTCTCCTAGATGAATTCCTATTTATCTGCACAGCTTCTTTCAGTCTCATTACTACTTCATTCAAGTCATGCCTACCAATAGTGGATGTCTCTCAAGACTTTGTCCTTGACCATCCAATTTTCTCCCTCTAGACTATGGCATTTGGTGATTTCATCAGCTTCCAAATAGATAATTCCCTAATTTATGAAATAATATAATGTGCTTTACAAATGTTAAGGCACTATATAAATTCTAGGTGTCATTATTAATTTTTGTCCTGAGTTTTAGTTCTACATCAGTAAATAATTTATTAAGTGTCTACTAGGTACCAAGTTTTTGGATATCTTTAACTGATCAACCCTTAGGCATCTTGAATTCAATTTGTTCAAGGCAGAACTCATTATCTTTTCCCCAAAAACCCACCCCTCTTCCGAACTTCTCTATTACTGTTGAAGGTACCAACCTTCTCTCAGTCAAGAAGGTTACCAACCTCAATGTCATCCTTAACTTTTTACTAGTATATATCTCATATATTCATTCTCTTGACAAATCTACCTGGGTAGGAATATATATGTGTATACACACACACACAAATACACACACACACATACACACACACACACACACACAAACAGATCTATCTATCGATCTATATCTATATCTATCTATCTACATATGGATATATCTATTTATATATAATTCTTGTTCTCCTTGTACATGCAGCTAGGTGACACAATGGGTAGACTGTTACACCTAGAATAAAGAGAACTTGAGTTTAAATCTGACTTCAAATACTTAGTAGCTACATGACTCTAGGCATATAGTTTGTCTCAGTTTCCTCTTTTGTAAAATGAACTGTAAAAGCAAATGGTAGACCTATTCAGAATTTTTGCCAAGAAAATTCCAAAATGAAATAAAAAAGTTAGAAATTTTAGAAAGAAAAAAAGAATTTTACATGACAACTTTGTAACATATTTAAGAAGAAGAGCAAGTTGCACACAATAGATTTGCAGTTTCATATGCAATCATCTTTTTATTATATTACAAAAATTCTTGTTTTATTCCAAAAATTAAAAATAAAGTAAAGTAGAAGTCATGCCTGAAAATGATTAAACAACAACAACATCATATATCTTATATAGGTGAATTTGGGGTTTGTTTTTTGCTGAGGCAATTGGAGTTAAATGACTTGCCCAGGGTCACACAGCTAGGAAGTGTTAAGTATCTGTGGCCAGATTTGAACTCAGGTCCTCCTGATTTCAAGGCTGGTGCTCTCTTTACTGCACCAACTAGCTGCCACCAGTGAATGTGTTTTTTTGGGTGTGAAATAGATAAATCAATTATTTGGAGATTACTTATCCAGTTTTTTATATTAACTATGTTTTCTATCCTCATTACCTAGTATATCATCTTACCAAAAAAGTTTGTTGAAGTGATTGTAATTTTATTTCTTATTAGTATTTTTCCAAATATGTGGGTATACATATATGTGTATGTGTGTGCATATGCGTGTGTATATATGTATATATGTGTGTGTGTCTATTTTTATATATCTTTCTCTCTTTCTATTTGTCTATCTATCTCCCATTATCCTGCCCTTTTTTCACTGGCTCTCTTATACTCTGAGTGCTCTAATCCATCACTTCTGCTTCTTAGTTTCCCTGATGTCAAGACCCATCTCATATTCCACAGGTTCCAAGAGGTGTGCCTTTCATCTATTTGATCTCTTTCTAGTTATCTACACGTTCTCTGGTCCATTAGAATGTAATCTTCTTTAGGGTAAGGATTATGCTTTTCTTTTCCTTTATGCCCCTACTCTTTAGCACTATGCTTGAAGCATAACTAATTTTTAATAAATCCATGATGGTGATTTTTTTCCAGGTAGGAAAAAGATACACTCCTCTTTTCTAAAAACAAACAAAAAGAAAAAACAAAAAAAAACCCACACAAAAATTTTAAAAGGCCTAAATATTAAATATGTAATGAAATGAAATATTTCAATGCAGAGGGCCACAGATAGTGGGGAACCCTAAGTGAGGTAAAAGACTCTTTAGTCCAGTAAAAGGAACCCTGATGGTGTATCTAGTTTGGCTCCCCATTCACCCTAGGGGCATCTTGGTCTTCCTGAGAAGTTAGGGGATGTGACAACCTGTGTTATAATTAAAACAGAGTTATACTAAAATGGTAAGGAAACATCCGCACACAATAACAAGTTGTTTATATGATCCTACATACTAAGTATTTTATAGTTAGCACATGAACAGTCTACTATACTATAGTTATATAAGTGTATTAGGGTAGAAAAGGTTGAGAAAATTTTGAATAAAGGAATCCTGTTTGACCCTCTTAGTGAGTTCTGCCTCATCACTTCTCACCCCTCACCCATGATCAGGATTTGAGCTAGTACTGAAATCCTCCCATGAGCAGATTCGGACAATTGGCATCTAAAGCTGTTCCCCGCAAAGCAGGGCACACAGCAACTTGGCTGACAAAAACAGTGCAAATTCAGGTGACAAGTTCCAGGGAATCAGGAACAGGGTAAGTTAAAAAAAAAATAGGCAAGCAAGAAGATTTGGTTAAGGTTAACCTAATCACTTTTGTTTCTCAGCTGAAATGGGGCAAGTGCTAAGTAAAGACTCTGCCTCTCTAGGGAAGTATGAAGAATGCTTGGTTGGGTTAATAATGGAGCAAAGTGTGTCCATAATTCAGAAGCAGATTACTGAGTTCTTAGATATTGTAGAGTGCATGTCTCCATGGCTCTCTAAGGAAGAGAAGTTGGAGCCAGAAATATGGAAGGTAGTGGGAGAACAATTAACTGAATACTACAAAGCTATGGGTCCTGACTCAATCCCTGAGGACACATAAAATTAAGACATCCCACATATAAGAAAAAGAAAGCTTTTAATGTGGGGTGTCAAATAAGGACAGGTAGGGGGAATAGCACCCACAGCCTCAGGGAGATCCAGCATCTGGGACAGAATGGAGATAAGGACTGCACTGGGAAGTGTGAGAGGTATGACACTTCTCTGTTTTTCAGTTGTTTTCACTTCTGTCTACATCAGAGTATGCAGTTTTGGGGCATCCTGCACTTCCTGATCCTCCTCCCTCAACTCCACCTTCATGGTCAGAAGAAGGAGAAGCAGGAGGGGTGATGACATTCATCGGCACCACCAGCACAGCAGTTTTGCCTTCCTCCTATGTCCCCATTACAAGAGGCATTAGTTAAAGCAAGGCAGGAAGGATGTGATATGTTTGGACTGAGAATGGAAACATACCCTGTGATTGATGAACCTTATCCTAATGGGCCTCCAGGTCAAATCAGCAGAAGTCACATTCCTTTTAATCTGGAAGCTATCAAAGATGTGAAAAAGGCTTGTACTCTTTATGTGTCCATATCATCTTATGTTAAAATGCTGTTAGAGAATTTGGCTTATGAAATCCTAACCCCTAATGATTGGAAATCCATAGCAAAAACAGCACAACTAGACTAAAACCTTACTTCTTATCTAGTGCTTGTGGTTAGAATCTTATTAAAGAGCCATTAAATTAGTAATACAACTATCTGGGATAGTACTTAATAAGATACACACCTTTTATACCAATGTAGAAATTAATCTATGCCATGAAACCATCCCAGAGTGGCAAATTTTATTGGCCACAACTCCAAATTTTGCACGAGTCCCTCTTAAGGATAGCCCAGCTATTACATAATTGGCCATGGGTTTTTGAAGAAAAGTTTTCTAGAGTCCTCTTAAAGGACTGACCATCTTTACAGATCTGTCCAAATATAACATTTGGGCTATATATTCTCCTGACTTAGCTATAAAAAAAGTAGTCAGAACTTCCTTTCAGTTCACTCAGAAGAGTAAATTATATGCAATTATGCAAGTTACTATTACCCAGGAGATGTAAATACAATATCTGATTTGGCTTATTCAGTAGATGTAGTACAAAGAATTGTCACAGCCCAAATAAAATTTGTAGCTTCTTCAGGAACAAGTGAGAAACCACCCAGGCAAGTATTACCTCTTGCATGTCTCCTCTCATACTGGTCTTCCAGGACCTATTTTTTATGGAAACTCAAAGGCAGATCGACTTCTCACCATGTTAGCCAACACTTCCCTATTTCAGGCTGCCCAAGAATGTTGGGCATAAGAATAAGAATCTTATTCTAAATATCATCAGGTTGCATGAGCTTTACCTCTGCAGTTTGGGATAACAAAAGAATAAGCAAGGAGCATGATAAAAACCTGTACAACTTGTCTTCCTTTCCACTCTCCTATACTCCCTTCAGGTAAGAACCCTCATGATTTGAGGCCCAATGAAATTTGGTGAGAGATATGACCCATTATAAATCTTTTGGTTATCTCTCTTTTATCCATGTTGTGATGGAAAACTTCTCAGGATTTACTTTTGCAGTACCAGCAGCAAAAGAGAGGACCAAGATGGTCCCTGAATTCCTTACACAGGCCTTTACAGTTATGGGCATGCCATAAGCAACAAAAACAGATAATGGACATCCATATACTTCCAAATATTTCACACAGTTTTGTGCACAGTATCAGATTTTACACACCACTGGTATACTCTTCAAACTTCAAGAACAGGCAATAGTAGAGAGGAGAAATGGAGATAGCAAGACATTCCTTCAAAAACAAGAGAGGGGGAGCCACAGGTAGCCCTAGAGAACTTCTAAATTTAACTCTTTATACTATTATTTTTTTGAATTTTGATGAAGATGCACTGGCTCTAGCAGATAGGACCCACCAGAAGTCCAGTGCAAGAAGGTCTGGTATCTTAGATAATTGCCAGATGATGTAGAGAGATCTGGAGAGAGGTAAATGGAAGGGACCAGATAAATTAACAGCTTTGGGCAGAGGGTTTGCTTGTGTCTCTATAGATGGAGAAAGAATCCAATGGGTGCAAACATGACATATCTGCCTTGTCCATTGGAGAGAGAAAAAGAGAAGACCCTTGAAATAAAGGAGAAGATGCAGGAAACATTGGGTGATTCCATCTCTGACTAAGTCTGCCACTGAAAAAGCATGATTGTTAGCCCAATGTGTATGGCAACTGACTAACGAGTATTACCATGACCATAAAAATAATTGCTAATGAGATTGATGCAGGACTTCAAAACCTACAGGAATCATTGGATTCCCTGACACATGAAGTGATGGACAATAGATTGGCTTTGGACTATCTCTTGGCTGTTGAAGGAAGTATATGTGTGGTGGTGAATTAATAATTATTTTCTATATCTTCCTTCTGGGACTCACAGAAGCATTTTATATTATCTTATTCATTCATATTAGTTGTTATAATACAATTTGCTTGTGTGATTCCTCCCATGCTGAATCTTGTTTTATGGATTTAACCACTGATGTATACTTGCTTCAATTAAAACAAAAGAAAGTGGGAGACGTGGAGGGCCATAGATAGTGAGAAACATGGGAAAGGTATAAGATCCTTTAGTCCAGTAAAAGGAACCCTTTTGACATGTCTGTTTGGCTTCCCATTTCCCCTAGAAGCATCTGGGCCTTCCTGAGAATTCGGGAGCACGACAATCTGTGTTGTAAGTAAAGCGGAGTTATACTAAAGTGGCAAGGAAATATCTGCACACAATAGCAAGTTGTTTATGTGGTCCCACATGTACAGTATCCTACAGTTAGCATATGCACAGTGTGCTATAGTTATGTAAGTGTATTAGGACATATAAGGCTGAGACAATTTTGAATAAACAAGCCCCATCTTCATGAGTTCCACTGCTAGTATTAAAATCTTCTAGTGAACAGATCTGGACAGTCCAGCCCTCAAGATATATACAACGTAATCATTGAAATCTGACAGGTATGTAAGAAAATGAAAAACAAATTTGTGAATATTTACAGTCATGAAATGTAATGATTAATGCTACTCTAATTAATAAAGCACAAGCATTGAGCAAAGAAATAATGATTGTGGTTGTTTTTGTTTGCTTATTTGTTTTTGTATGTAGAATCCTTTTAGAAAAAGGAAAGTTTCACATCAGATTCTGGTAGCAGGAAGGCCATGAAATTTTAATTGAAAGGAAAGGAATATGTTACAAGCAGTACAGAGCAAATCTCAAAAGGAAAGTGATTTCTCTAAAGAGAAAACCAGGATAGGGTCAATGAAACTTTGCTCTAGGACTCCTGCTGAAGGCAGAGATACCATTCAAGCAGGTCAAAATATTTGAGCTTCATAGCTAGTTAGGAAACGTAGTTAGTTAAAACTGGAAAATACCCTCTCTTTTTCTCCCCTGGTGGCCACAACTCAAGTGAGGTCTTCCCTCCCCTACTTATTCATTATGGTTTTCCACTAACATCCTTGGAGGCAACCATCCAAAGAATGCCCTACCATTGTTTTAGGTCTTTATTGGTCTTTTGGCTAGAAATCTTTATCCCTTCCCCAAATTAAATGTTTTTAAAATTGATTTGAAAGCCATTTTATGTGATTTGAGTAGAAAGAAGTATTTGAAGTTAACTAGGCACCAAAAATGCTAATTACAATCTTGAGTGGGGATCATCTAGAATCTCTAACCAATTTGTTCAAATGCTTATTTTAGTCCTAGTTGGAAAAACTGCTAATGAGAAATTTGACTAAACAAACTTTTTGTTGTTGTTGTTGTTTACTATGTGTAAGAAACTATGCTAGGTAATGGGGATCCAAAGCACAGATAACATAAAAAAAGTGGATAGGCTCCAAATATTTGAGTTAGCCACTTGTACACAAATTCTGAGAGAATAGACAATGTTTGTGACTACCTTTGGTTTCCACAAATAAAGATGCTATTTGATTCCAAGTTCTATTGCCATGGTTTTAAAAAATATTTCTGCCTGAGTGCAATGACATAAAACCTAATGATACTGCTGAACAGTCATAGCATTCATAAGATCCTTGGTCACAAGCTTGAACCATGCCTCTTTTTGTTAAATTCTCTACATTTCCATTGGTTCAGTACTTTTCCCTCTTATCTTAAGCATCTCAACCCTAGATAGGAAACTCTTGTTACCAGGGAGAATGCTTTTCTGTTTGGGAAAGATAAAATAAAAATGATTACTGTTTGTTGTTCAGTCATTTTTCAGTAGTGCCTTATACTTCATTACTCCATTTGGGGTTTTCTTTGCAAAGATACTAGAGTGATTTGTTCTTTCCTTCTTCATCTCACTTTATAAATAAGGAAACTGAGGCAAACAATTAAGTGACTTCCTCAAAGTCATACAGTAAGAGTCTGAAGCCAGTTTTCAACTAAAGAAAATGAGTCTTTCTGACTCCAGGCTTGGCATTCTCTTCATTGAGCCAGGTAATTGTTCCAAAAAAAGAGATAAATAATGCCTGAATTTAAGTTTAAAGTCCCACTCTCCTATCAAAAGGGAATTGTGTTGATCAAGGTAGAAGCAATATACCTATGCATATCATAAGTACCCCATGAGTTATTTTATACTCAGTATCTAATTTCTCTCTCTTATCATTTTGCTAGATCAAATCTTGTAATGTAGCTTTAGATAGCTGTTAACTATAGCTTAATGGAATATTCTTACTCTGGGTTTAACTGGCTTTCTCTTTTAGAGACTGACTCTAACTTTCTCTGTCTTTATGTTTTTCTACATCTCCTGTCTAGGGCTGAAGTGTAAGTAGGTTGTCTTCATCCTAAATGTCCTTAAAGGAGAAACAATGTCCCCTGAAAGAAGATACATCTGCAATGTTAGTGAAGTGGGTTTTTCACTGATAGTACACAGGAAGATGCCTAATCCTGGACCCAATACTTGTCTGAATAAAAGCATATTTAGGCCTGATTGGGAACAGAGAGGAAATATGAGGCTTTCATGATAAGTGATCAGTAGCATTTTCAAGTCTTTTCTTTTAGGAAGATAATCTCAATTATCATAATATCTAATTGCTAGGGTTTGGATCATATATATGTTATGTCAGAAACCATTTATCTTTGTAGCTCTTATGATAATGCTAATGAGAGGTAGCCCAGTAAGTGAGGAGGTGAGCATGAATAGAAAAAAAGTCAAGAAACTACAAACTTAGGGGACAAATCTACCTTGGAAATTACCTGAGAACAGATTATATAGATGTGTACATGTATGCAAATGACATACAGATTTCACACAAATCATATGCTAATAGGTCTCTGTCCTATCTAACTATTCATAAGCCTTGATGTGGCCCTGGGGAAAATCCCTAATGGAGACCATTAGTTTAAAGCGTTGATTTAACATATAGCATTTTAAAAAATCTTTTGTTACCTAATTGCCTTCATTTATTCAGCATCATCCATAAATATACTTCTTTACAAATAAAGGAATATAATTTCTACAAGTATTTTCATAGGGTGAAATGTTTTTTCCCCTCCATTTATCTTACTATAGTCCTATTGTGAAAGGAAATTAAACTCCTGAAGTTAAGATACTTTCTTATCAATAATTATATTTTTCAGGTAACAAATGGCACAAGCTGAAAAAAATAACTTTAGTAGTGTCCTATGAGATACATGCATGCATAAGAGGTGACATGTTTATGATGCTATAAGACCACTGTTCATGTCACCATAGTGTTCTCACTGGGTATCATATTTTCAATGGCCATGTTATTTTGCTAGTCTCATGGTGATTGCTGGGTATTGTAGTACCAGTAGGCATTATTCTGCAGATCTTGTAGTACCTGTGGGAATATAGTTATCTTTTCTTCTTTGTGTTCCTCTGGTCTTGGATAGTTTTGTGGTAGACATTGTTGCATTGACCGCAGATTATCCCAGGATAACTTTTGTCTGGTTGGTACCTGGCACCTGGTAGTATTTAGGCACATATCTTACAGTTCTTTATTCACAACTATCTCATAGAGTTAACCAAAGCCAGGCAGCATTCCTAAGATAATATTTGCCTTTTCTTTTAGCCCTTCTGTCTCCTTCCCATATCTGGGCTGAGAATCCAGCCCTCAGTTACAGATGATTGTTTGTTGTGGTTGTTTATCCTCCTTTCTTGAACAGCACCGTTGACATCAGGAGAGTGATGTCTTGATTTGTAAATAATTTGGATTTAAAGAGGGAGAATATGCAAAATCATGAGCCTCACTTGCTTTTCCAGAGTCATCTCAGTCCAGTGGCAAGATATAGGTCAGGATAATTTGCAATGACTCAGGATCAGGTTAGATCCACAAGATACTCTTTGGCTTTGTAAGCAAGTGAGTTTGAACCAGAACAAGGAACAAACTAAAAAAGGAAAGATCACTGGTCTCCAGGCACCTAGATTCAAACTCTCTTCTTGCCTTTGTAAATGTGTGTGAACAAAAAAAAATCCCATTGTTTTGGTGCTATATTTTGACAGTTGAAAAACTGTGCTGTCTCTTCATGTTATCTATTAGTGCACAGTGATAAATAATAAAATAAATACATTAGAATAGAGGTCTTTATGTGTGGAGATAAATATTAGTTTATACATATCACTGAGACATGATAGAATGCAATTTGTGACTGAGACATGGCAGACCCACACTATATCAAGCAGAAACACTTTCATGTGGAAACCCAATAATCAAAGAAGAGAAGCATTATAGAGACCATATGGGTGATAGTGAAAATCATTTATGCAGCTGCAGTTAGAAAAGACCTGAGTTTGAATTCTCTATCAATGACTTCCTAAATATATTATATAGGAAATTAATCTGACCTCTCTGCCTCAGTTTCCTTTTATCTATCAAATAGTGTTAATAATAGTACATATCACACATAGTCTTTGTGATGACCAAATACTTTGAAAACATAAAGCACTGCATATGTTAGTTCTTTTTGTCCTTCATTTTTGAAGACAGCCATGATATCAAGGAGGTGATGCTGTGATACACTGGGAATTGCTGGTCTTTAAGAGAATTCATTTTGAATGTTTGCCCATTTAGTGATAAAGGATAAGTGAGAAAGAAATGAGACAAAGGATGGCCTTTTTTATCTAGTCAAACAAACAAACAAATAAAAATCAAACTGGGAAAGAAAGGTCTCAGGATTCCAAGCCCAAACAATTTAGATTTTTTCTGATGAATGACAAAAAGTCAGAAAAGAAGAAAAATATATCATCCTATCCTGTGATTTTCCTTTTCTTTATTAAGAAAAAAAAAGTAAGAATTATAGAATTGGGGACTCTCACACGTGGGACTGTGAATTTGAGGATATGTGTGTGTATGTATGTGTGTGTATAGTTTACATATACATACATATATATATATATATATATATATATATATAGAGAGAGAGAGAGAGAGAGAGAGAGAATTGGGGTAAAGGACTTGCTTGAGGTCACACAGTTATTAAGTATTAAGTGTCTGAAGTTGGATTTTAATGCCTCAGTTTCCCTGAATTGTTCTGCCTCAGTTTCCCTGGTGGCCACCTTCCTTCCTTGTCCCATTAGGACTGAAAAAATTGAATCCTCAAAACTCTGGCCACTCTCACATTCCAAAGAGTCATAAAACTCCAGATGGCTTATCTCACTTTCCTAGATGGTACTCACTATCTTTCTCCCCACCCCCAAACTTTCTGTCTCCTGCTTGAATACCTTCTTGACTCCCAACCTGTGAGAATTAAAAGTTAGGGTCTTTTCCTGAAATTTCACTCACCTAGTACTCTGCTCCCTCTCTCCCCCTCCCCCCCCACCTTTGTTTCCCTGATAGCTGGAGCCCTATAAAAATCTCTGGAATTACTTGCTGGATGCTGGATACTTTGAGACAAGAGCCCCATTCAGTTAGCTGGGGGATGGACATGGGTCCTGTTTGGCTGCTAGTCCAAATTCTCCACTATTAAAATATTCAAAACCTAATCTCTGTCTTGCCTCAGTTTTTCTGGCATTACAGGATTTGAACTCAGGTCCTCCTGACTCCATGACTGGCACTTTATCTGCTATACCATTTAGCTGCCCTTGTATCTGAGTATAATGTTGGATCATTCAAGAAACCCCATTCTTCTTTACTCCTTTTAATAAAAATGTTTTCTGTCTAAAAGCAAAAACATCTATCACCTAGCCAGAATGAGAAATAAATGTTATATGGTGCAAATTGAGAAGTTAGTACACACAAAAAAATAATGTTATTGGTGAATCTTTAGATAGATCATTGCAGAATCATAAAGCTAAATCTGTGAGAAAGTTCTGAAGCCATTTTGTCCAAACCCATCAATTTACAGGTAAAGAAACTGATGTGCAGAAAAACTAAATTTATTCAAGGTCACAAAATAATTGGTATTAGAGGAGACATTTGCAGCTAGGTCCTCTTGATGTAATACAGCTTCTTAGGGGAAACAACAATAATTTTGAGGTTCCTTGATCTTAGGGGTGTGGCTTTTGTTCTAAAAATAAATCAATAATCCTAAATCTTCTGGTTTTAGAATCTGCCTCAGAATCTTCCCATATGCAATCTAAGAACAATAATCTGATTCTGAATAGACTATTCCTCAATCCATTGCTGAGTGTCAGATATCTTCTGGCCTCTGGATAGTCCCATGGACCAAACTCCTAAAACAATAGGGATATCAGTTGGTCAGTAACCACATTCCAGCATCCTTCACTTCTCAGTCCTACCCCTGGGCCATAGAATTAGCATGTCAATGATAGAAATCTGGATAAAGGTGTCTCCTCTCTCAGTACTTTGCTAAATTTTTTTGGAATTTAGCCTACTTCAATTGGTGTGTTACAATTACAATAAACTTTGCCCCTTGACCAGAAAATGAGTTAAAGCTTGCAAATTCTTTAGAGACACCTTGAGATACCTTGTGACACCAGTTTGTGACCCCAAACTTTTAGGGTCCCTTTCCCAACCGCAACACTCTGATTTTCAAGTCTTTCTATCTTACTACAATAGAGTTCTTTCTTGACAATAAAAAGTGGAACTAGTAAACGGTTGACCTTCCTTAATAGTTTCAGAAAGGAAAAGAGTCTGTGCTTTGGCTTAGGAATTTATCACTAAATTTAGATTTTTACAAATACTTATATAAATGATGAAAGTGATGATAGTCTAAGATTAATACAAATCTTTGTTTTTTAATTATTTTGGAAGCAAAAAGAGAAATATTGAAGAAATGGGAGCATGGCTTAGCATGGGTGAGTTAACATAAAAAAAATGAGAGAGAAAAGACAGAAAATTCTTTCCTACCTTGCTACTATTTTCTTGATCAAGAAAAAATATCCTCAGATTAGGAAGAACAAAATGAAAATTATTAAAAAAAAAAAAAAACCTAAAACAGCACAAGAAAGAAGATGATGAGAACTCCTGGCTGTCTTATAGGAGTTCAAATGAAGTCATTTGCCCTATATTGGGACTGAGGCATAGGTTCTGAAAGAACTTGTGGGCAAAATTATACAAGCACCCTTGCTGACTGCTAAATTCTTGATAAACATGAGAAAGGTCTTGTGGGACTGAGGGTGGGCAAATATCTTGCTGATTTTCAATAAGAAAGTGGATTCTGACAAAATTCTAGAATGGCATATTAAATAGATAGAGAATTGATGAGCATTCTAAACCAGCTTGTATTTATTAAAAATTCATGACAATTAACCTCTGCCTGCCTTAAAAGACTCCATTGAATAAGACATGTGCATGTTTTGTGGGTGAGTTATGAGTTGAATTTTGGGATGATGAGAATGAGGAGTACTCTTGCATACAGAAGCTTAGTGTAATGGGAGTTTGGCCAAACTATATACTATTTTAAGTACTTTAGGCATGCAAAAAATCCCAATTACAATAATAAAGCAGAGTGTCAATAACCTCATTGACTCCTAAACTTTTCTTCATATCTTTCTCTATTAACCTATGATTTTACATCAAGGCCCAGATTTAATTTAAACATTTTCAATATTTGTTTCTATGCCTTAAGGATTGGCTTTCTAGCAACTTGGTAGACAAGTCTTTCATTCTCTCAGCAGGCATTTTATTTATATTTTGTCAAATTCTATTTCTACATAGAACACGGAACAATGCCAAACTAACCTAATTTCTTCCTCCCTTTAAACAAGCATAGATATCTCAAAGAAATGACATAGATAAATTATATCAAGTGTTGACCAAACACTTAATAATTTCTGAAGGTATTGTTAATAGTCAAATTATGACTAGAGGATTGCCTAATTAGGAAGATTTAGAACAGATTAGATAACTGAAATTAGAAAGTATTAATGAATTATTCAACCTAGAGAGAGATCTTTAGTAGAATGCCCAAGGGTACTCTCCTTGGTCCTACTGTATTCAATATCTCTATTAATTAATTAGATGAACATGGAAATGTTAATTTTTTAGTTGACAAAAATCTAAGAAGTTGTGGGAAGATGATAGAATTATAGTTCCCTATATAAAGACATTAGAATGAGGGAGCGTATCAAATGTGATGATATTTAATAACACCTCCCATGAAAGTAGCTTAGATTTCTGGACACCTTTATCTGTTCTTTATAGTAAAGCAAAATATGTTCTCCTTAGATTACTGTTCACTGGTAGTAGAATTGCTCATTGATGCTGGGTCGAGCGGTTCCTCCCTATAAACAGGCATTTACATATTTGAAAGATTCAAATATTTGGAGAGGGCATACCTCTTCAGGGTCTTCTCTTCTCCAGACTAAACATCTTCAGTACTTTCTAAATATTTTGTATAAAATAGTTTTGAATCCTCTCAGCAACCTTTTTATACTCCAGATTCTCAGTGTCCTTTTAAAAGTGTTGCTCCCTGAAGCAAGCATAATTTGAATGTTGTATGACTAGAGCAGAGTGAAATGTCACTATCATCTCCTTTGCTCCATATCCTATACTTTTATCATGACAACCTGAGGTCACATTAAAGGTACTTAAGTTCCCTGTTATTGAGAAACTATATATAAAGAATGGTTAATTATCTTTGGAATAAAAGATCCAAACGGTTCTTTGGTTTACTTAGATGGTCTCTAAGGATACTTCTGGATGTTTGAGATTTTAGTCACCCAATAAATATTTTGTCAGTCAATAAACAATAAACATTTATTTAGAATCTGCTCTGTGCCAGGCAACCCCCCTCCAATCTCACATAGAATGTTGTTTCCTAAACTTCCAAAGCACTTAAGTAATGTAAAATTGTAGTCACCCAAATTTCTACCTTAGCACTCTATTTAACATGATAATTCTAGTAGAAAAAAAGAAAAGAGAAAAAAGAAGAAGAAAAAAAAAGGTAGAAGAGGAAGTAAGAGTGATACAGTGGTTGGAACACTAATCCTGGAGTAAGGAGGACCTGAGTTCAAATGCTTTCTCAGACACTTGACATTTACTAGCTGTGTGATCCTGGGCAAGTCAGTTAAACCCTGATCTCCTCAAAAACAAAAGGCAGAATGTAGTTTCTGCTTTCAAGAGGATCACAGTCTAATAAGGACAATATACACTCATATTCAAGCAAGATGTGTATAGTATTGAAGATAATCAATCAATAGAAGGAATGCATTAGAATTAAGTAGCATTAGGAAAAGTGTCTTGTAAAAGATGGGATTTTAGCTGGGACTTGAAAGACAGAGAAGCCAGATGCAGAGATGAAGAGGGAAAGCATTCCCAATTTGATTGATAGTTTTTTTTTCAGTGAGAAACATAATGCTGAAGCTAAGTTTACTTGGAAAATGTCACTTCTGTCAGAGGTTACTTGAGAAATATATGATCAAAATGAAGTTAGTTGAATGATTCTAATGAATAGCACTATTGTCTTATCAATAATCCATGATAGAAATACAAAGGCAGCTAGAAATATGAGGGTGAAAGGACGAAGGAGAGAGAGGAAAGGAGAGGAAGAGGAAGGAAGGGAAGGAAAAAGACTGATAGACAGAGACAGAGACAAAGACAGAAATAGAGAGACAGAAAGAGACAGACAGAGGTGGGGGGAGAGGGAGAAAATTGTTTCAGTTCTCAAGTAGCTTACATTATATAACAGCTAATACCCATTTCATCTCTACCATAAGAACAATACCCTTAACAAGTGGGCTAAAATGTTTGCTTTGCTTTCTCCAGGACATTTTAGAACAATGGTTACACTGGTCAGTTTTCATTTGTTCCTGTTCTTTTCCACATTCCTTGCAGACCCCCCCTATCTGTCATGACCCTACTATGGACATATTATAATTAATTGGAACCTATTAGTTAAAATTTAGTCTCCAAAATAAATAATTGTGGGATAACCTATTATAAACAACACCTTTGCAACTCACCATTAAGGTCAGATAATTTTGTAGTTGGCAAATCCTCATCTCTTTTATGTGATTTCTGTTATTTTCCATTCCAGACAGTAACATTTTCTGATGTTATTCTCAAATTTTTTAAGTTGCCTGGCTTATTGTCCATATGCATTGACCAATGATTGTCTTGTTTTATGGGACTAAATCTTTACCTGTCTTTACCTATCCTATATTTCTTTAGGATATCTTATTCACATCTCATATGTCAACATATCACTAGGATTCACTTCTTATTTACCCTTTCTAGTAAATATACACGGTGTTGTACTTCAATATTATTACTTCCTTCGATTTATTCTACACTCCAGGCAAACTAATCTACTCTCTGCTTCCCTGCTTTGTGTCTGGGCACGTGTATTTCCTATTGCTGGAATTTGTTTTCTTACCTCACCTTTAAAATTCCTACCAACCTTTTAAAGTCCATTTTTAATCTCTGCTATTATATTTTCTACAGACTCCCCATTTGGTAGCAAGCTTATTTCTCCCAATTTCACCCACTTAAATAGTGCGAATTTAAGTTACTCTTTCCCCTTTCCCCCAGCATTAGCCCTCTTCTAGATTGTAAGCTCCATGAAGGAGAGACTACAGGTTTTTTTTCTCTTAATGTCTAGTAATGGGCTCTGAAGTACAAAAGGTACCTTGTAAATGTCTTTGAATTGATTTTTGAAAGTCTGAATGGATTCAGTATAGTACTTGAGGTTTCATTTTCTATCATATTAATGTGAGCTTCCTATTATGTAGTTATAAAAGCCTCCATTTTAAATATATTGGTCTATAAAGCATGAATGTCATTTATATATTTGTATACGTGAAGATGTTATTCCCTGCTTAATACTATAAAGGATTCTAGACAGTTCATAAGATTAAATGTTTGCTGTTCAATCATTTTTTAGTTGTCATTCATGCATGACCACATTTTTTTTTTAAATATACTGGAGTGATTTGCTATTTCCTTCTCCAGTTCATTTTACAGATGAGGAAACTGAGGCAAATAGGGTTATGTGATTTACTCAGGATAACACATCCAGTAAGCGTCTGAAAACAGATTTGAACTCAAAAAGATAAGTTTTCCTGATGGCAGGCCCAATACTTTCTCCCTAGAGACACATAGTTGCCCTTTGTCAATAATAGGATTGTTGATTTAGAGTTAGAAGGAGCTTTAAAGGTCATTTAGACAGGTTCTCTCATTTACAATTCAAAAAAACTGAGGCTCAGAGGGGTAGTGACTTGGTAATGTTATATACATAGTAAAAATCAGAGTTGGATTCTCTGACCCCAAACTCATGGTACTGTCTACTAAATTCTGAGTGGGACTATCCTTTTCACAAGAATATTGTCATCTAGGCCTGACTTTCACCATATTTTATATGGGACTGGCAGATTAAAGGAGTTTATTGTTGAATTTTATAAGCTTGCTTTATCAAATAGTGAACTTTTTTGGGGGGGAACTTCAGATTATATCTCATTGTAGGTGTGGATATTTCCTTTAGAATCTCCTGAAATGTGCATTTCAATTGTGGAGGTTCCTCCAAGACAATTGTCTGATTCAAATTATTGTGAAATATACTGTGAAGTGAAATATATATATATATATATATATATATATATATATATATATATATAAAGACTCTGTTAATGATTCAGGCCTTTTATTGGACTTGGACCATGGTAAAAACTAAATAAATGCTTGTAGAAAAATGAAGTTAGTGATCCCCCCCACTTTCTTCCAGAGAACAAACAAATGAATAAATATTTGAATAAGTGGATAAGGAAATAAAGAATTAATAAATATAGTCCAATATATTGGACTCCAATATAATGGACTCCAAGTCCATTAATAATGCTTATTCATTTTGAACCCCAACTTCCCAATTAGTAGAGTGATGTATTCTCTGGAAGCACTATCTTCAAGGTTTGGGTCATTGGCTTGTGAATATGAAGATTAACAGCAGAGGAACTCCAGCAGATCTTGGAAAGGAGAGAAAATCATAAATCTAGCTTCAGTGCTGAAAGGAGCTGTAGTGAAAAAAGCCATGATATGGAAAGGGTAAGAGGCCTGGATTTCTGCAAACTGCTATTTCTATGTCTTATTCTACCAGTATGGTAGACACACACACACACACACACACACACATACACACACATACATTCATTATTTTTTAAAGACACATTTCTTTATGCATCATGTTGATAGAGAAAAATCAGTACCAAAAGGAAAAACCATGAGAGAGAGAAAAAAAAACAGAAGAAAAAGAAAGAAAAAAGTGAACATAGCATGTGTTGATTTACATTCAGTAACCATAGTTCTCTTTCTGGTTACAAATGGTGTTTTCCATCCAAGTTTATTGGAATTGCTTTGGATCATTATATACGTCAACAACGATACTGTATGAAGATGTAATCTGATGGAAGTGTATTTCTTTGACAAAGAGACCTAATTCAGTTTCAATTGATCAAGGATGGACAGAAGCAGCTACACCCAAAGAAAAAACACTGGGAAATGAATGTAAACTGTTTGCATTTTTGTTTTTCTTCCCGGGTTATTTCTACCTTCTGAATCCAATTCTCCCTGTGCAACAAGAAAACTGTTTGGATCTGCACACATACATTGCATCTAGGATATACTAGGTTATATTCAACATATATAGGACTGCTTGCTATCTAGGGGGGGGGGTGGAGGGTGGGAGGGAAAAATCGGAACAGAAGTGAGCGCAAGAGATAATGTTGTAAAAAAAATTACCCTGGCATGGATTCTGTCAATAAAAAGTTACTATAATAAAAAAAAAAGGAATTGCTTTGGATCACTGAACTGCTAAAAAGAACAAAGTCTTTTATAGTTGATCATTGCATAATCTTGCTATTACTTTATACAATGTATTTCTGGTTCTGCTTGTTTTGCTCAGCATCAGTTCATGCAAATCTTTCCAGGCCTTTCTAAAATCACCTTGTTCATTTTTATATAATAATAATATCCCATTTTTTCATATACCACAACTTATTCAGCTATTACCCAATTGAGTTGGGTAATTTACTCATTTTCGTCAATTGTTCGTCAACACAAAAAGAGCTGCTAGAAACTGCCAATATGGTTCTAATGGAAAAAGGGATTGCCAAATTGTGATTCTTAAGGGTCTTTCCTTTCTAGGGGAATCAAAGCCCACAGAGAAGTACTATAAGTCTCAATTTAGTATGAGTATCTGTAGGAATGGGCGACCAGGTGACCAGTGACCAGAATGAAAAATCTGAAATCAGGAAAATTCATTTTGATAAGTTCAAAGCTGACCTCAGATATTTACTGACTTTGTGAACCTGAGCAAGCCACTCAACTCTCTTTGCCTCAGTTTCCTCATCTGTAAAATGTGCTGGAGAAGTAAATGGAAAAACTCCAGTATCTTTGCCAGGAAAATCCTCAATGAGGTCACAAAGAGTGAAATACACTGGAAAAAAAACTGAATAACAATAATATCTATAGGAATAGAAACTTTCTGAGATGTCAGGGTTTTGTTAGCCGGCTGGAACCAAGTTCAGTTTCCTTCCTAGAGAAGCCAAAAAAAAAAAAAAAAAAAAAAAAAAAAAAGTGGAGTGATATGGAGAACTGTAGGAGAATATGGAAAACTGGAATCTACTAGAGCAAGTGACTTTAATTGATCATTGATATGCTATGATAAGTTCTTCATATGTTTTCTCTGTTGCAAATGAGTTCTTTGGTAATTCTGCATTTTTATTCAGATAAAATAAAGGCTACCTCTCTGAGAAATATAAATGTATTTGTTACCTTAAGTGCTTATATAAAAGATGGAAATGTAGACAGGAAAATAGAGTCTGAGTTATCCTAGAGTATTGGGTTAAAGCAATATATTGGTATCTGGAGCATAAACTCTAAGATTTGACTCACTATGGGTAATCACGGCACAATTAGGTCAATTTTAAAAATCTACTACTGCAAATATAGTTTACTATATGGTTTTATTCCATTTAGAAATTACATGTAATTAAGAAAATCCAAATGCAAGCTTTTATATTTAATACAATAACATTTTCTCTTATGTTTCATTCCAATATTGCAAGGTGTCTAGATTTTCTTTTTGAATAATGATTTTATTTTCTAGTCCTGAGGTTATTCAGAGGAGGTCTGTGAGGGGTTTTTTTATATTTTGAAAATGATGTTTTAATATAATTGTTTTCCTTTGTCATATTAATATTGTGCATTAAATTATTCTAAGAAAGGATTCATAAATTTCACTAGACTACCAAGGGAGGATATGACATGAAAAAAGGATTAAGAATCCCTTCTATGCTTTGAATCATTAAAACATTTACCAAGGTAGTCTTCTTCTAAGTTGTTAACCACTAAAAAAAAATGTTAAACAAGACAGGGTCAATGACATATTCCTAATATACCCATTTAATATAGCACAGTAAATGAAATGAAGGCAGGATTTAGCCTCAATCACCAACTAGCTGTGCAACTCTGATCAAACTACTTGTCTGCCTCAGTTTCCTCATGTATAAAAAAGGAATAATAATTGCTTCACAGAGTTGCCATGAGGATCAAATGGAATATTTGTAAACAACTTTGAAAACTTTTAAATGGTATATATAAGTGCTACATATTATTGTTGTTATCAATAAAAAAGGAAAGTGGGAAGATGTTATTGTTAGGAAGTTTTCAACTAGGATAAGAAATTTCCATTAGAATTAACTGGTAATGAAATGGGTTGCCTTGCAATGTAGTGAGTTTTTGCTTACTAAAAGTATTTAGAGGCTGAATAGACATTTGTCTGTGATGTTTCAAAGAATATTTATGTTTAAAGCAGAAAATTGAACTATTTAACTTTTTAAATTCCATTCTAAGATTTTTTGATTATATAAACACACATGGACACAAATGCAAACATCAAATTCACTCTAATATCGAGTTTGATGTTCTTGTTTTTAACATGCTAACTGAGGAACAGGGAGGTAAAGTCAAAAAGATAAATCAAGTTGACACTAAAAATTTATGGTTTCTCAGAGTGAATAATACATACGCAAAATATATGAGTTGATTCTATATTTCTACTGCTCTTCAGATGAGGAGATAGTATTGCTATGTACATCATTATGCCTAAATATCACAAAAGACTGAGAAATTTTGATATTTATATATTGGATCATTATGTTGTAATGTAAAAAACTCTGACTCAGAGTTAGAGTGTATAGGTTCAGATCCTAACTCTGCTATTACTGGCTCTGGCAAAGTCATTCTAGACCTCAGTTTCCTAATCTTTAAAATGATACAATTGGACACTGTGATCTCTCTCATTACATCATGTATTAGACTCAACAGTTGTCATGAGTGGGTATATCATAGTGAATAGCATGCTAAACATGGAAGCAGAAAAACATAAGGTCAAATTCCACTTCACACACGTGCTACTTGTATAAACTTAGTCATGGAAATAAACCTTCCCCAAGCATAAGTTTTTTAATTTGTAAAATGAGTATAATAATATCTTTGATATACTACCTCAGAGGATTTTATGAAAATCAAAATTTTAGTAAAGCATTATGCAAATTCCAAATATTATTAACATACTTCATGCTTATACCTTCATCCTATGTTATCATTATATCATCAAATTCCCTCGATAGATAGATGAATGAATAGACAGATGGATAGATAGATAGATAGAAAGATAGATGATAGATAATTGCCTGACCACTGTTAATCTCTACTGAGAAAAAAGTAAAGGAAAGTTAATCTCTTTCTTACTTAGCATAGAAATTCTGTTGTTTCTTTTAGGGACTAGAGGGATGAACTTTTTGAGAGCCAGTAATTCTTAAACAAGATGAATTTTTCTTGTTTTTTTTTTAACTCTTTTAAAATACTATTTTTTAATTATATGCCAAGACAATTTTTAGCATTCACTTTTACAAAATTTTGAGTTGCAAATTTTTTCTTTCCCTCCCTCCCTTCATTCCCCTATTCCAAAAAAAAAAAAAAAAAAAAAGAATGGTAGGTAATTTGATATAGGGTATACATATATCCTATCATGTATTAGTCATAGTTTTGAAAGAAGACGTGTAAAAAGAGGGGGAAAAACCCAAAAGAATAAAGTAAGTGAAAAAATTATGCCCCAATCTGCACACAGAGTCAATCAGTTCTTTTCTTGATATAGACAATATTTTTTCTTTTTGAGTCCTTTGCATTTGTCTTGGATTATTGTGTTATTGAGAAGATGTTGGGTTCTTTTTCTTTAAAATAATATAAGATGATTCTCTCTGGGAGAGAGAGTTTCTCGGGGAGGTTTTCTGGAGGCAGCTTTAGTTTCAGTTACAAGTAAATAATCACCCAAAATTGCAGCCAGCTGATAAAAGTTCAGATCTTTTAATGTGTCCTTCAATATAGCCCAATTAGCTCAGGCCTATCTCTCTGCTTGGTTCCAAGAGCTCCCTCCAAATGTCTCCAAATCTAAAGGTTTGTCCTTCAGACTCCAGCCAGCACCAAGGTAGAAAATGCAATGAATCTCTCTTGCCTTCAAGAGAGGGCTTACAGGCTTCCTCCCAGAGTACTCCTTTCTGACCCCTGGGGATGTTCCCAAGTAAAAAACTCTCGAGTGGCTCACTGAAGCTGTATTTATGCTGCTTCTCTGAGAGTGGGATTGTGGGATATCTCCCAGCATGCTTTCTGGCCCTAAGAGCTTCAAGGGAAGTGTGAATTCATATATCTCTTTCTAAACCCTGAAATCTCCCAAACATGTGAACTCCAATGAGTACTTAAATATTTCTTGCTTCTATGAGCTCTCTAAAGGTGTGAACACAAGCATCGTTTCTATCAGCTGTACTTAGTGCCTTGTTTCAAGTTCTGGCCCAAAATATCTCCTTCTAAGATCAAATCAATCATATTAAACCATGCTAAATTAAATAATTATTGTCTCTATCAACTCTAATGGTTTAACAGTTTGTAAAGATTCCAACAAGAAGAGCTGAATCATTCACAGTTAATCATTACATGATGTTTCTGATCCTGTGTATGTTTTCCTACATTTCTTATATTCCTTCATTTCATACAATGTTTAATTCCTAGAAGTCTTTCTAGGTTTTTCTGAGATGTGCATATTTATCATTTCTTATTTCACAACAGTATTCCTTTACATTCAAATATCACAATTGTTCAAGTCATTCCTCAAACAATGAGCATCCCCTCGTTTCCAATACTTTGATACCGCAAAAAGGGCCGCTGTAAATATTTTTGTATATGTAGGTTCTTTACTCTTTTTTATGATTTCTTTGGGATATAAAACTAGTAATGGTATTGCTAAGTCAAAGGATATGCACAATTTGGTTGCTTTCTAGAATTCCCTCTAGTAATAGTTCCAAATTTCTCTCCAGAAGGTTTGAATCAGTTCACAACTCCACCAACAGCACATTAGTGTCCCAATTTTTCCATTGCCTCTTCAACATTTATTGTTTTCCTCTTTTTTTTGTCATATTAGCCAATCTGATAAGTGTGAAGTGATGTAGAGGGCTGGAACTCTGAAAAAGTACACTTGAATTCAGAACAGCAGAGTACTTAATGCTAAGTACCTAGTCAATGTGATATGATGGTTCTATAAACATATACTTAAATGACATGGTGATGTGATGTCTCTCCTCAAGATTGGTGCCTGCTCAATGTAATGTGGTGAAGTATCATAGGAAAGGATTGGAGAGCTGAGGGAGAGAGTCAGAAACTGTCTGCCGCAGCCTGCTCAGCAGGGAAGACTTAGGCTCCAGACTACAGAATCCAGGATCCATCTTTGACGAGCCACGTGGTAGCTTACCCACCTCCTTCCCTCCTCCTCCCCAAAGACCAGGGACTTTGACTGATCCTGACTCTGACTTGATCCTGAGGCCCTCCGGAGACTTAGTCTGGACATTATAAAGTGATATGCCAGAGTTCTTTTGAGTTTGCATTTCTCTAATCAAAAGTGATTTAGAGCATTTCTTCATATGCAATATGCTTTGATTGCTTCATTTGAAAACTGTCTGTTCATGTCCTTTGAACCATTTACCAATTGGCGGTGGCTTACATTCCTATAAATTTTATAAAGTTCTCTATATATTTGGGAAATGAAGCCTTTATGAGAGGTACTTGCTAAAAAAAAAAAAAAAGATTATTCACCAGCTTTCTGTTCTATCCCCTGCTCTTCTAATTTGCTTATGATGTCACTCTTTATATCTAAACCATGCACCCATTTTGACCTTTCCTTGGTGTACAGTATGAGATATTGTTCTATACTTAGTTTGTATTCCATAGGTTTTTCAGTTTTACCCGCAGTTTTTATCAAATAGGGAATTCTTATCTCAAAAGCTGGAGTATTCAGATTTATCCAACACTAGATTACTAGGGTCAATGATTACTGTGTTTTGTGTACCTACTTTATTCCAGTGATCAACCACTCTATTTCTTAGCCACTACCAAATAGTTTTGATGACTACTGCCTTATATTCTTTTGTATATATATTTTTATTAATTCCCTTGATATTTGTGACCTTTTCTTCTTCCAAATGATTTTTGTTGTTATTGGTTTCTAGCTCTATCAAATAATATTTGGTAGTTTGATTGGCATGACACTGGAAAAGCAAATTAGTTTAGACAGAATTGTCATTTTTATTATATTGGTCCAGCCTCACCATGAGCAATTGATATTTTTCTGACTTTATTTGTAGGAAAAGTGCTTTGTAATTGTGCTCATATAGTTCCTGGATTTGTCTTGCTAACTAGACTCCCAAGTGTTTTATATTTTTTACAGTTATTTTAAATGAAATTTCTCTTTCTATCTCTTGCTACTGGGCTTTGTTGGTGATATAAAGAAATGTTGATCATCTTTGTGGGTTTAACACATCCTGCAACTTTACTAAAGTTGTTAATTATTTTAATTAATTTTTAAACAAATGTTATAGGGTTCTCTAAAAATACCTTCAAATCATCTTCAAAGAGCAATAGTTTTGAAGTTTCCTTATTACTTAGTCTAATCCTTCTGATTTTTCCCTTTTTTGTAATAACTAACATCTCTGATATTATATTGAATAATAGTAGTGATAATTAACATCCTTGTTTCACCCCTGATCTCAGTGGGAATGCTTCTAGCTCATCCCCATTATAGATAATGTTTGCTGATGGTTTTAGATAGATACTACATATCATTTAAACGATGTTCCCTTTATTTCTAAGCTTTCTAATCTTTTTTTTTTTTAAATAAGAATGGGTGCACAATTTTGTCAAACCATTTTTCAGTATCTGTGAAATAATCATATGATTTCTATTTTTATTGATTTTGTTATTGATATGGTCAATTATGTTGATAGTTTTCCTAATATTGAACCAGCATTGCATTCTTGACATAAATCAATTTGGTAAAAGTATGTAATCTTGTGATATATTTCTATAATCATTTTGCTAGTATTTTGTTTAAAATATTTACTCTGATATTCATTAGGCAAATTGGTCTATATTTTTCTTATTCTGTGAAGGAGGTTTGTTTTTGTGTGTGCTATTTTTGCCATTTTCCTCAAATAGTGTTTATACTACAATTAATTGTTCTTTAAATATTTGGTAGCTCTCACTTGTGAACTTATCTGGCTCTGGGGATTTTTCCCTATAGAATTCAAATGGCTTGCTCAATTTCTTTTTCTAAGATGAGTTATTTAGGCATTCTATTTCCTGATCTGTTAATTTAGGCAATTTATATTTTCATAAATATTCATTGATTTCAGTCATATTTTCAGGTTTATTGGCACACACTGGGGCAAAACATTTCCTAATAATTGCTTTAATTTCTTCTTCATTGGTGGTGATTTCACCCTTTTCATTTACAGGAAACTTTGTTTTCTTTTAAAAATCATATTAATCAATGACTTTTCTATCATATTGGGTTTTTTCCCATAAATCAACTTCTATATTTATTTATTAACTCAATAGTTTTTTTTAAACTTTCAATATTATTGTTTCAACTTTGATGTTCAGGATTTCCAATATGATGCTCAATTGGGAATTTTAAATTTGTTCTTTTTTTTTTTTTAAGATGAATGCCCAATTCATGTATGTGCTCTTTTTCCATTTTGTTGACATAAGAATTTAGAAAAACAATTTTATTTCCAAGTACTGCTTTGGCTGCAACCTATACATTTTGGTATATTGTCTCAGTGTCATCATTCTCTTTAATGAAATTATTGATTGCATTATGTATTGTTCTTTGATCCACTTATTCTTTAGATTTAGATTTTTCCAACTAATTTTAAGCCTATCTTTCCACTCCATTTGTTGAATGTTATTTTTATTGCATTATGGTATGAAAAGAATCCATTTAACATTTCTGTTTTTCTACATTTGATTTTGAGATTTTCATATGCTAGTACATATTTAATTTTTGTGTAGGTGCAGCTGAGATAAAAGTGTATTTATTCCCTTTTATAGATAGATGTAATGTATATTTTGGAATATGTATGTGTATATATATGTACATATATATATATACACAAACAATAAACACACATGTATTTAGGACATGAAAATATGTGAGTTTGTCTTTCTGGATTATGCTTATTTGTTACAAAGATTATGTTTTCTTTATCTGTTAGGGAAGAGAGGAAAGTAAAGCTAGGACCAGTATTTCCCAAAGAAAAAGATAAGAAAAAGGTTCTTTTGGAAACATTTTTAAAATACATATTTATAAGACAACTCTGAGGTACCACTATATACCTTTCAGATTGGGTAAGATGGATGTTGGAGGGGATGTGGGAAAATTGGGATGCTAATATATCGCTGATGGAGTTGTGAACTGATTCAATCATTTTGGAGAGCAATTTGGAACTATATCCAAAGGACTATCAAACTGTGCATACCCTTTCATCTAGCAGTGTCTCTACTGGGCCTGTATACCAAAAAGATCAAAAAGGAAGGAAAGGGACCCACATGTGCAAAAATGTTTGTGGCAATCCTTTTTATAGTGACAAGAAACTGGAAAATGAGTGGATGCCCATCAATTAGAGAATGACTGAAAAAGTTATGGTATATGAATGTTATGGAATATTATTGTTCTATAAGAAATGATTACCACAATGATTTCCAAGGGGCCTGAAGAGACTTATAGGAACTGATGCTAAGTGAAATGAGCAGAACCAGGAGATTATACATAGCAATAGCAAGATTATATGATGATCTGTCTTGATGGACATGCTTCTCACCAACAATAAGATGATTCAGGCCAATTCCAATGGTCTTGTGATAAAGAAAGTTATTTGCATCTATAGAGTGCTGTAGGAACTAAATGGACCCCAACATAGTATTTTCACTCTTTTTGTTATTGTTTGCTTGCTTTTTGTTTTCTTTTTCATTTTTTCCCCTTTTTGATCTGATTTTACATATGCAGCATGATATTTGTGTAAATATGTACAAGAGAATTGCCCATGTTTAACATATATTGGATCATTTGCCATCTGAGGAGTGAAGGGGGAGAGAAAGGGAAAAAATTGGAATACAAAGTTTTGTAAGGGTGAATGTCAAAATTATCTATGTATACATTTCAAAAATAAAAAAGCTTTAATTAAAAAAATAGGTTTAGCTAAAAATGAAAATATATATTTAAACTTAAAGAAATGAGAAAACTAAAGCATGACAGTTTTTTAAATGGCACATTGATGACTAATGTGGAACTGTGTTTAATATGATTATACATGTATAACCTATATCATTATTTTCCATCTTTGGGAGGACGAAGGGGAGGGATAGAGGTGAAAATTTAAATCAAAATCTTATAAAGGTAAATGTTGAAAACTAAGAAATAAATAAAGTAGTTTTAAAAAGGTATATTCTTTTCTGTTTCCATTCAGTTTTCTCTAAAGATCTGCCATATCTTATCTTTCTTGTTTATTTTTTCATTGAATTTAATGAGATCCTATATTTTTCTATCTCTTCCTCTAACTCATTTAAGTTCTCCATTAAGAATTTGGAAGCTGCTGGATTCTTTGAGATAGTCTCATTCAGCTCTGGGACCAAAAAATGGATCCATTTGGTCCCAATAAATCTCTCCCTTTTAAATAAATTATTAAATTGTTCTCTAATTGCTATCTTGCTCAGTTTCTCCAGCATTACATTTTGGAGTTCCCCAGTGAGATGTTAGAAAATGAGCAGGATTAGAGATAAGAAACTTTCTGGTCTCTGCCTTGGGCCTCAGGGTGGCTGTGGATCTGAATTCTTGGCCTAGAGAGGCCAGGGCCGCCCCCCCCTGGATATTTTTCCAGAGCCTCTGGGAAAGAGGGCAGTTTCCAGCCACAACAGCCTGATGGTAGACACCCCTCTTTCAGCCATAGGAGACTAAGTCTGTCTGGGTACCTTTTTAGGTACCATCTAGTTAAGTCTTAAAACCTATTCTGTTCTATCTGTATAAGGCCTGTTCTGTTCTGTTCTATATGCTAACTTCTGGATTCCCAGAATTATGAAATGCTGACAAGCATAAATTCTGGGAGTAGGGTCTTCTGGATGCAGGGGACCCTACCTGGGTGTCTAAGACACATCTGTGTGCCAGTTGGCACAACTCTGGGCATTCCAGAGTATAAATATGGGTGTTTTTTTAAAAGACACCATCTGGCTAAAAAAAAAAAAAAGGCTCCATTTGGATTATGGGAGGGAAAACTGGCGCCGACAACTTCCTTCAGGGCTATTCTTTCCAGATAGCCCCTGGTCTGTGTTAAATATTTTGACTGTGCAGTCTATGTGTGTTCTGTGTGATTTGTCTGACTGTTCTGTTAATTTAAGAGCTCTGTTAAGTTTAAGAACAATGATCAAATTTGGGAATTGGTTATTTCAATGTTGCAATTATACTTAGTATAATTCTGAACTCCAGCTGGAGAAAATATTTGATTAAGAATTTTAGAATGATTCTAAAGTTAGGAAACAATTTTACTATTGCCTTTGCATATCAGATTTGTTCTGAGTATTTTGGGCAATTTTAAAATCATGGGAAATAATGTTACTGTTGCCTATGTGGCTAGATTTAGTTATCTTTAAGTATAAGACCTTAAAAGAACAATAGCTTGTTAAAGAAGTTCTGTTAACTTGCCTGAAAGGGGTCATGTGCTTCTAATTAAGTAAAGTATGTAGCTAAAACGATCTGATTTTTCTGAAGGCTTCAACTCTGGCCAAGTTGGCTTAGGAGAAGTTCATTGGGAATAATGGCCACTTGGGGTCAGAGGGAGAGAAAGAAACTATGCTGTTTCATTATTTGAAATTTGATAGGAAAAGCAGTTTTATATTATTGGGAATTTAAAGCTGTATTTTGGTTCAGAGTTTGTTACCTATATTATAATATTGTAAGTTATGCTTTCAATCCAGCTCTACTGGACATGTGGGTTTTATGGGATCTTCCCACTCCCCTTCCACTGATTTCTGCTACTTTAAAGGTTGGGTGGGGTAGCAATCTTTTGTCTTCAAAAGTGAAGATTTAAACTCACCCCCCACTGCTCTCTGCTACTTCAGGTATGGAGCATCTAATTAGCCTGGGCTGCAGTTTAGTTTGCCTTCCCCTGCCTCTTTGGAGTAGGGGGAAGGGTGGCCATGCAGAATCCTCTCCTCCCCCCTCCCTCTAAACTGTTCCAGATGTTTCTGGTTCTTGGCTAAAAGGAGCAAACTGATTTGTATAAATATAAGGTTATGGTAAATATCTGTTTAGGATTTATCTGAAACTTTGGTTAATGGGATTTGTCATTGGAGGTAAAATTTCTTGAGTTTGTAGTTAATATGTCACTGCATTTTTTTCCTCCTGTAACTGATTTCTATAATCAGAGCAATGGTCAATAAGAAACTGTTAATGCAATTCAGTTAGGTTTTCAATCTGGTTATCTGTAATCATTATGCCCTAAATACTTCAGTAAATAAATATTTAGTTTGTTCATCTATCGATTACTAGATGTTGTGTCTGGATATTCAAGTTTTTTTTTTTTTTTTTTTTTTTTTTAAGGTTTATAACTAATGAGCGGTCACATCTTATAGCAGTCCTTGTGGACCCAGTCTTTCTAACTCAGACTGTTCTAACTTTTTTTTGTTAGATTTGTTTTTGTTTCTAGATTTGGTCAAATTACAGATATATTGACTTGCTTCTGGGACCTAGATCAAGCTTTGGTTGTCAGCATGCCACATTACACCCATCCCCCTCCCTGGACTGAGCATCTCTGCCCATCTTCAGCAGGAAGCAGCTTTTGAGAAAACCATTGCCCCTGCTCCTGATGTAATTTGGACTGATATGGGGGAGTGAGAAAGTAGCTGAATTGTTAGAATTTTAACTGTATTACTGTGTTTAAGACTTGGAATGGAAATTGTTAAACTTGTGTAACTATTGCTGTTATGTTTGAAGGATTTTTAGTCTATTATGTATATAAATATGATTTATATGTGGGATGGTTATGATAATTCCTTTTTGTGAGGAAAAAAAAGAAGGAAGAAATAGGAAATTGGGGAAACTGGTGTATTTTCTTAGGTACTTCTGCCCCACTCCCTATCTTACTAGTTCAGATTTAATTGGAAGGTCTTTAAACAGTCCTTTTCATTTTTTTTTTATTCCTTGCTTAAATTTACTGGACTATGATTTGCTGGTTATGCTTTAGCCTTGGAACCCCTTATTCTGTTGAATTGCCCTGGCAGTCTCAGTTTTTGAGATTATTTTTTAGAAACAACCAGAAATCAGACACCTGTCCTGGGATTGGCAGTCTCTCTAATCTATTTCTCCACTCTTGTTACTCCAGGTCCTTAATTCGTATTTCAGCACACTTAAAAGGACCTTACAATTTGGTGTCAGGCCTCTAAAAGTTTGGGGATTACCTGCCTTGGTCTAACTGCATAATCTGCTCAGAAATCTGATTCTTTCTGCAGCCCTGTCTGTTCCTCTGGGCAGAGACAGATGGAGCTACTCCAAGTCCTCACCCTTCTTCCCTGGAGTGGGTTGCCCTTCTGAATGGGCAGCACAACTGTCTTGAGCCCTGCTACTCTGTAAGTAGAGACTGAGTGATAAATGACCACAGACCTAACTCACAGTGAACTGTCCATATGCTCTCCAACTGAAGAGGATCTGACATGATTGCAATAAGGAGCTTTGTGTATTGCTGATTAACTCTAGGGTTATCAGGGAGAGACTAGTCCTTGCCATAACTCCTTGCATTGTTTTAGCTTTATTTTGATTTTTATTTGGTCTATTTATTTCAGATAGGGTTGGTCAAAATTATGGTGCTAAGACCTTCTAGAGGAAGGTAATTCAAAGATTTGAATAGTTAGAAAAGAGAGAGTGTGAAGTATTATGTCACAGTTCTCTTTTAATGTCCTGACCCAGTTTCCCTAATTGTCCTATTTAATTACTCTGCCTCAGATTATAACCATTTCCTCTTAATGTCTGATAGGATAAAGGTCTTATATTTTAGACCTTAGGCTATACTTATTCCCTTTTAATGTTTGATGGGATAAAGGTCTTTATCCAGTTTAGACAACATTAGAATATCAGGAGCCTCTCCAGTACCTGCCATTATGTCATCCTAGGTGCATCCCCCCATTAGGTCATCCCCATCCAGGTACCTCCCCCATTAAGCCATTGTTCTTGTTACCCTATAAAAGAATCTTGTATCTGATATTCACTGCTGGATTCTTTGAGATGATAATCTAATTCAGCCCTGGGAGTAAACCTTGGATTCATTTGGTCCCAGTAAATCTCTCCCTTGTAAATAAATATTAAATTGTTCTCTTAAAAAAAAAAAAGAATTCGGAAGCTATAGCATTTGGCGAATATATATTCAATACTGCTTCATTATTTATGGTACTTTTAGCAAGATGTAGTTTTCTTCTTTATCTCTTTTAATGAGATCTATTTTCATTTTTATTTTTTTCTGAAATCAGGATTGCTGCTTTTTTGTTGTTGTTTTGCTTTTTTTTTTCAGCTGAAGCATAATATATTCTGCTCCAGTCCCTTTCCTTTACTCTACATGTATCTTCCTGCTTTGCGTGTGTTTCTTGTAAACAACATATTATATGATTCTCTTTTTTGATCCACTTTGCTATCTGTTTCCATTCTGTGGGAGAGTTCATCTCATCCATATTCACAGTTAATTGCATATTTCCTTCCATTTTATTCTGCCTCTTATTTGCCCTTTCTGTTCTTTTTACCAGTGTTTTGTTTATACTGTTTTTTATTTTTGTTTCTATTGCCTCCCCTAATCTACGTTCCCTTTTCACTTCTTACTTAATCTCTTCCCTTCCTACTTTCCTGTCATCTAAGTTATATTTCTGCATTCCACTGATTGTGTGCATTGTTCCCTCTTTTAGCCAGTACTGATACCTATCATCTCATCTGTCTATTCATTGAATAGATTGTTTGTGCTTTTTCATGTGAAATAATTTACCACATTCTACCTCTCCCTATCTTCTGCACTTAGCATATTCTTTTTTCATCCCTTAATTATTTTTATGTCATTCCCTCAAATTCACCTCATATCCATATCCTCTGCCTATGCATATTCATTCCAACAGTACTATTAGTGATACATTTTTTAAGAATAATAAGTATCATTTTCCCAGTGAAGGGATAGGAAAATTCATTAAACCCCTTAAGTCCCCCCCCCTTTTTTTTACTTGTACGTGCTTCTTTTAGGTGTTGATATTGGAGATCAAATTTTTTGGTTTAATTCTGGTGTTTACCGTATGAAACCTTGAAATCCTTCTAATTCACTGAATAACCCTTTTATTCCCTTTGACTCATTGTGCTAAATTTTGCATGATAAATGACTCGATTGTAGTCCTAACTCCTTTGTCTTTCAGAATATTTCTTCCATCATCTTTAATCTTTTATGGTTGTGGTTGTCAAGTCCTGTGTAATCCTGATTGTTTCTTTCTGACCACTTGCATCATTTTTTCCCCTTGAAATTTGATTATAATGTTTATTGGAAGTTTTATTTTTGGATTTTTTTTCCCCTAAGGTGATCAGTGGATTCTTTCAATGTTTATTTTGCCCTCTGGATGTCACCCAGGTTCTCCTTTAATTAAGTATTTTAAGGATTTTAGATAGTTCATGATTCCAACATTGGCTCTCCTGGCTCTATTTTTCATATCAGTTGTTTTTTCCAGTGAGGTATTGGGCATTTTATTCTATTTTTTCATTCTTTTGAATTTGTTTGATTGATTCTTGGTGTCTTATAGAGTCATTAACTTCCATTTGCCAAATTCTATCTTTCCCTCAAGTAATTTTTGTACTTTCTTTTGCATTTGGTTAATTATACTCTTTAAAGAATTGTTTTTCAGTGGATTTTGTATCTTCTTTTCTATTTGGCCAATTCTTTTTTTAAGGAATTTTTTTTTCTTCTTCCCAGCTTTTGACTTTTTTCTAAAAAAAGGTGGCTGCCTGTTTGCTTAGGAAGCTATAGGATTGGTGTTAACTGTTTTCCTAGTGGAAGTCTGGCCACTGTATTTTGCCCATTTGTCTTGGACTATACTGAAGCACATAGCAGTGGCCACCACTGGTAGCTGCCTGTTTGTTTAGACAGCCATATGGTTGTCGTAGGTTTGCCAGAGGACACACTGAAGCATGCTGAGTCTGGCCACTGGAGTTGTCTCCTTAGCCAAGCTATGCTGAAACACTTGGTGGTTCATAGAGTTGGAGTTTTCTAATTCCCCTGTCTATGCTTCTTCTGGTACCCTGTCATGTGCCTGCTCCACTGCACTGGGACTCAGGATCTGATTTGCTGTTCTCAGATGTTTCCTGTCCTAAACTACATTCTCCTTGACCCAAGTGAGACAGATTCTTCCTGATGATCTTTCAAATTTCTTGGGCTCATCCCGTCTTTCTTTGCTAGCTTTATTGTTCTAGGATTTGTTTGAGGGCACTATTTTATGGTTGCCTGGATGTGAATTTAGGAGAATTATGGTGATCTACTGCTAATTCTCCCATCTTGGCTTCTAAAACCTTTTTTTTTTTCATATTCTATGTAAGGTCCAGAATTCTAAGAGTTGTTAATCTAATGACAGTAATAACAAATGAAACTGATCTTTTTTTCAATGAATATCATTGATAACTCAAGATTAGAATATAAGCTTATACTTTAAAAAATAACTAGAAACTTGCCACTTTCAAGAACTCTATATCATAAGCTAAGGACAAGATCTTTAGTATTTTATTTCTCAAACTTTTTAGCTTTTGAGTCTAAATGTTTCCTTTTATAAATGGGATGACTGTTGATAAACAACCTTGACCAAAATGCACTCAATTATTATTTTTTTCCATTTTTGAATATTTCCAAGTTGATTTCCATGTTCCTCAGAGCTAAAATATCTCTTTATTTGTATGTGTTACCTGAGCTCCATTCTTGAAGTCTCCCTCAGTCTCTGCACAGCCATATTAGTGTGTCTGTGTTAAGGCTAGTTAAAGGCTGGCTGATCTTAAAATAGATTTATGTAGGCCATTCTGGAGGCCTGACTCCCTGGATTTTTTCCATTCCTCCTTGATCCATTCTTTCCTTAGGAAATCAATGAAAAATTCAGCATGTGACTTACACTGGCTGCTAGTTCAAAGGTTTGTTTACTATAGGACTTTAGTAAATCATGACTAGTGCTATATGTTTCTGGTGGGAGTAGGGCAGTTTTAAAAATGAGATGTACAGGAAGGCTCTTGAAAATAAGAGCTAACAAAGGCAAAGTTCTTGGCTGGATGTAACAAATCAAAGTTTATAATACAACGAATCTGCCATAAATAGCTTCTTGTGTAACAAAACAAAGTTGCACAAGTCTGGGCTTAGGAACTATGAAATGTTTCCAAAGCAATGAAATGATGCATTGCCCTCAATCCTTGAGAGAAGAAAAACTGCTGACAATCCTTCACAAAAACTTTATTGTGATAATGCACTCTGTGTTAACCAGTAGTCATTTCAGGTATGTACAGAACCCAAAGAAACAAAAATGACTTCCTTAATTTGACATCCCTGAAAATTTAGATATAGAGAAAATAAACAAAACTTAGCCTCTACCCACATTCTATACAGATTTACTGTAAAGAGAACTTTACAGTTCTCACCTTTAGGCCTAGGAGAAAAAAAAGGAAACCTTATCACATCCTTTCTAAAAATTTCCAAGACAGTTATAATATAAAAGTTTAAAGGAAAACCTACTAAGTTCTGATCTCTCAGAGAATGGAGATGATGGGATTAAGACTAATAAATAGGGACTAAAGGAACAACTCTTTTGGTGAAAGAAGACTGGATTCAAGATATAATGCGAGAATAAACCTGAAATTTTAGTGGGTCAAGCTGGAATTCTTCAGATTACTAAATCTACTAGCAATATCCTTCATGACAATGCTTTAAAAAGCTCAGAAAAGAAGCAAAGAAAAAGCCACAGCAGGGGAAAGAACTGCATATAGCCAAGGTGGCTTCCTAAATTCAAGAAGCTCTTCCTTTAAGGTAAATATTTGCTAGCTATATTTTCTCTTCAAATTTTTGATGCCAGCATTATCATGATATCATCATTCTTTCCCCTAGGACAATAAGATAAAAGACCTTTACCAGATACAGATTATACATGCTCTGAACTGGTCTTCCTATCCTCTTCTTGAATCCTAATTTTTTCAAGGATAATAAATATTGGAGATAGCCATATCTCCATAATTCTAGTTTGAGTCACTTTTTTCCCCTGATCCATTGATTCAATCCATGATTGAAAAGGCAGGCAAAAAAGAAATCATAGATGTAGCTAGAAACCACAGGTACCTGTTATAAGAAGTCCTGACTGAATCATTTGAGTGATGAAAAAGAAGTCTATAATCCCTGCCCACCTCTTTTCAGAAAGTTCTATCAGTCTAAAAAATATGAGGAAATAGCCAGAATCCTGCACTTCTGAGCAGAAAGATTGATAGGGAATTGTCTCATTTATATTCTACCTTGACATGCTACAAATCAGTCTCTACACCTTCACACTTGCTCAGATAATCATTGAATGTAGAAACTGTGTTAATTGGATTTAATATAGGGAAAGACTGAGGGTGAAATCTAGAGTTTGTGTAAATCATTCTTCTGTGCATAGAAGAGTGGGTCACATTATTTTGTGGGAATAACCATAACAATAATAACATTTACATTGTGCTTAGAGGTTTTCGGAGTACTTTGCCAACAATACTGTCATTTTATCCCAATTCTGGGAAAAAAACATCATTATTTACTTCAAATCACAGATGAGGAAACTGAGCCATAGAGAGGTTAAGTGATTTGCTCAGGGAAACACAGCTTTTAATTGTCTGAGACTAGATCTGAACTCAAATCTTCCTTATTCCTTTTCCTCACTCCAAGTCTAGTGCTCTATTCAATCCAATCAGTTGTCAAAAGTAAGGTCAAAGAGCAGCTAGATGGTCCAGTGGACAGAACACCAGCCCTGGAGTCAGGAGGACCTGAGTTCAAAGTTGACCTTAGACACTTAACAATCATACATAGTTCATTAGTTCAATCATATTGAAGCATAATGTTTCAAGTATGGTCCAAGAGTATATGTTGTGTACTCGCTAGGATCATAAAACAGAGAGTGACCATGACTTACATAGGTAGTTGATGATATATCATTATAAGATGAAAGTTAAATTTGAGACCCCAGTCAGTGGTAATATAAGAAAGGTAATATGGAATGAGAAAATGTATTTCAAGACATTATAAAGTGATCTTGTTAGTAATAGAAGGTTCTGCACAGAGAAAAGATGTGACAGCATTGATGAAGATACTATCATTATGAAAATGGCATTGCATTCCTGGGATGAAGGCCCATTAATGTCACAAGCCAGTATTTTTGGAAAAAGAGCTTTTTTCCAGCTCCCATTTCTTTTTGAGTCTTTCACTTGAGTACATGCCTCAAAGAACTGAACACAAGGAAAGAGCATGGTTCAATGAAAAGAAGACTGGGTTTGTAGTAACTTAACTTGGTTTAATCACCATCTCTACTTTTTCCTACTTGAATAATCCTGAGTGACTCAAAATCTTTTTATTCTGAGTCTTAATCTTCCCTCTGTAAAATGAGGGATATGGAATAGATCATCTCCAAAATTATTTCTAGCTGCAAATCTATATTTTTTGGTAGTGGCAGAGGTTATAGCATATTCATGTCTATGAGATATTCAATATCTAACATTTTAAATAGTGTATGTTGTCCATGAATTAGAGTTGGAGGGAAAGAATACTTCCCATTAATCCTCATAAAATGAGCATAATTCTGAGGAGAGTTATAGAGCTTGTTAGGGACTGATTCACTTTTACATGTGGCCACTAGACCAGCTTGAAGGGTGACCCTCTGGGACTTGGGAGATGCATCATATGTCTGTAGATGGCATGTCAGACCTAGTCAGTCTGTTTGAAATCGAGAGAGCAAAGTTTATCTACCATCTCCAAGGAGGCATTTCAAGGCAGTCATTTCACTGCAGGTTCTTATTATTCAAAGTAGAACATCTATACACAAACTGCAATGTTTTGGAATACAGATGGTGGAAAAATATAACTACTTAAAAATTCTTTCTAGCAAATGTGTCATTTGAGAACACCTTTTCTATTTGTATCTCCAATTCTTAGCACAGTGCTTAGTACACAGTATATGATTAATAAATATTCTTTTTTCTTTCCCTCCCTTCCTTCCTTTCTCCTTTCCTCTGAATTCACTCTAATTTGAGGAAACAACCAAAGTTTTGGCTTCAAGGAAAAGCCTGAAATTTCTAAAAGTGCAATTTTTATTATTGTTTAGTCATGTCACTTGTGTCTGACTCTTTGTGACCCCATCTGGGGTTTTCTTAGCAAAGATGTAGTAGTTTGTCATTTCCTTCTCCAGCTCATTTTATGGATGATGAAACTGAGATAAACAGAGCCAAGTGACTAAATTACACAATTATTAAGTGTCTGAAGCCATATTTGAATTCAAGTCTTCCTGAGTCTAGGCTTGGCACTCCTCTACTGCACTACCAAACTGACTCTAAAGGTGCATTAGTGTGACCCACAGCAAGACTCAGAGATCCTTAGTTTGTCCTGGAAGATCAGATAATAGTGCCCAAGGATCTAGAAGGCATAGAGATGATACAGATGGTAGCACCTAGATTCCCTTAGGGAAGAGGCTATCCTTAGGGCTTTCCTTAAATGAAGGTTTGGAGAGACACTCCTCCCTTTGCCTTCCAAACAGAGAGTGCCAAGCTTGTTATGTTCTTGCAAGATGATGAGGCTCTTGGTGGCATGATGGAGTCCAAAGGAGAACATGTGGGACTAGAGCACAAGTATAGAGGAGAAACTGACATCTCTCATGCTATAGGCCTAATTTTGCCTTGTAGTGACTTTGATGCAATGTTTTTGCTAGGCTTCTTTCCAATGTGTCTCTACTGGATACAATATCTCTTCCAAATGTATCTTTTTCATCAGCTGTGGACTCTGCTGGGCAATGTATCACTAGACTATTATCTCTTTTGGATGATATTCCATTACTGGATCTTCTGGACAGAGCTTGGCTCAAAGCTGTCAGACATAGCTACAATAGTCATTTGATTTTGGAGCTTCTTTCCATTCATAACTTTTGTCTGCAGCTAAAATCCTTTGCTACATGATATCTCTTATTCTTTAAAAGAGTGGGCTTTGCATTGCTCTCTTAGTTCAAAGACCTGAGATTTTTTTATAGCTCTTTAAGAACAACAACTTGGAACACCTCAATAATGTGAACTAGAGGTAGTCAAGAGATGAAACAAAATTTCCTTTATTGTTTTTTTCCAACAAGTAACATGCTGTCTACTCTTTTCAGAATGTATGATAGATTTAAGTTTTTCATTTTTAGCAGGAGATTCATTGTACTAATGACAAACTTTCTAGAACACAGAGCAGGTTTGTTCATTCATCCCCATCTATCCCCATCAAAACCCCCATTATGTCTTAAAACAATTCTATTTTTTTAATTCTATAGTTCTGTTAATCTTTAGTAGAGACTTCACTAGAGCTGATGTTCCCTTTATCTGATAGCTAGACCATACCTGTTAACTTCTGTTAAGGTGGTCATCTTGATACTCTCAATGCTCGTGCAGTGTGAGATTCCTCAATTCTTTATTTCCAAAACCTTTCCACTAGGATAAAGGGGAACTCAACCACAAAGCTAAGTCCAGAAATTCAGCCACCTTCTTGTTTTTATATCCCTTATATTGGCCTTTGTCTATTGCTAGAGAAGAATAAATTTAGCACTAGCCATCATTCTCATAGGGTAGAAATTGAGTCCATAATATTTACAGAGACTGCTTTTGTTTTTGAATCTTATTATAGTAGTCAATTTCTAGGGTCACATAGACTATGGAAAGTGATCAATTTGGAGAGAGAAAATTGTTTTGACCCCATTACTTATGATTAGTTAGAGTGTGAATGACCCCTCTCCAGGATAGTGCTTCTTAGCTATAGGTAAGAAGATATCACAGATTGAAACATGAATGAAGATAGGACTAAATTCTGAAAATTGATAATTTAGTTTGGACGGGTTACTAACAACTCTATCAAGTAATATATTATAGATAAGCCTGAACAAATCCTTTATATGAACCAGTATTATTCCTCAACAAGATTTAAATAATGTCCAAAAGAATCTAGTATTGTCTATTGCAGTTCTTTGCTCTTTTCATAAAAGTTAAATCTGGAGGTTGTCTATTTCAGATCCAAAGTCTACTGAAGTTCCTGGGAGAATCCCAGACTTTTTTTTAAATTTATTTAATAGTCTTTTCTTTACAGGTTATATGTATGGGTAACTTTACAGCATTAACAATTGCCAAACCTCTTGTTCCAATTTTTCACCTCTTACCTCCCACTCCCTCCCCCAGATGGCAGGATAACCAGTAGATGTTAAATATATTAAAATATAAATTAGATACACAATAAGTATATATGACCAAACCGTTATTTTGCTGTACAAAAAGAATCAGACTCTAAAATATTGTACAATTAGCTTGTGAAGGAAATCAAAAATGCAGGTGGGCATAAATATAGGGGTTGGGAATTCAATGTAATGGTTTTTAGTCATCTCCCAGAATTCTTTCTCTGGGCGTAGCTGGTTCAGTTCATTACTGTTCCATTGGAAATGATTTGGTTGATCTCATTGCTGAGGATGGCCAGGTCGATCAGAACTGGTCATCATATAGTATTGTTGTTGAAGTATATAATGATCTCCTGGCCCTGCTCGTTTCACTCAGCATCAGTTCGTGTAAGTCTCTGCAGGGCTTTCTGAAATCATCCTGTTGGTCATTTCTTACAGAACAATAATATTCCATAATATCCATATACCACAATTTATTCAGCCATTCTCCAATTGATGGGCATCCACTCAGTTTCCAGTTTCTAGCCACTACAAAGAGGGCTGCCACAAACATTCGTGCACATACAGGTCCCTTTCCCTTCTTTAGTATATCTTTGGGATATAAGCCCAGTAGTAACACTGCTGGATCAAAGGGTATGCACAGTTTGATAACTTTTTGAGCATAGTTCCAAATTACTCTATCTATTTGAAATTTATTATGGGACAAGGCATAGTAAAACTCTTAGAAAGAGTTTAGTAATGTGCATTCTTTCTTTTTTTTTTTAAAGTAAAGCTTTTTTTATTTTCAAAACATATACACAGATAATTTTCAACATTCATCCTTGCAAAACCTTGTGTTCCAGATGTTTTTCTATCTCCTTTCCCCCTTATTCCTTTCTCTAGATGACAGGTAATCCAATATATGTTAAACATGTGCAATTCTTCTATACATATTTCCACAATTATCATGCTGCACAAGAAAAATCAGATCAACAAGGGAAAAAATAAGAATTTGTTTCTTTTTCAAATTTTATAAACTGTTTCCACAACATAAATATTACTTCTTCCTTAAAAGTTTGACAAAATCAATTTGCAAATCCTGCATCAAGATGGTTCTTCCCCTCGCCCCCACTTTGGGAATTCACTCATGACTACATGAGCTTCCAGATTTCAATTGTTTAAATTCTCTTGGTCCTGTTTTGCAATTGTATTCTTATTTATTTATTTATTCATTGGAAATATCATATCTTTTACTTAAGGTTTCCTTTTTATTGTCATGTAATTAAGGATAGTAGTTTCTGACAGTCTTTCAAAATCCTCACTATCTTGTTCATCCAGCTCTAGATGGTTATCTATTTTATTCATGACATCTAGCTCCAAGCATGATGAGAGTAGGTCATGGTACTGTAGGACTATAATTTCCTTTTCATGTAAGCTAGGCTTTATTAATTCTTCTCATATTACTTACATTTATTTTAAAAAATTAATAAAACATGACTCATGAAACTTGCAGTTAACTATAACTCTTAGATCCTTTTCCAAACCAACTGTGAGCTAAACTTTCTTATCTTGTTCTTATGAATATGATTTTTAACCTTAAATATGACTTTATATATGTACATATATATATATTCCTATTGACTATCACTTTATTTGATGCAGCACAATATCTTCACCTAGCAAGATTTATTTGTTTTCTAACACTCAAAGTTTCTTCTATTTCTTCTGACTTTTTGTCATTTACAAAGTTGTTCTTGCTATCTTTACCTTTATTCAAGTTATTGTTGAAAATATTAAATAGCACAGATTCAAACAAACATCATTGGAGATTTCCTTCAGGCTGATATATAACCAGCCAATAACAACTGCTTTTAAAAATCTAGCCATTCAATCAATTCTGAATAATTAAATTATACTATAATTTAGTCCATATATCTCCATCATTTCATAAAAATGGTGTGAGATACTGTATCAAGTATATTGGTATAAACTGGATTACCTACAGCATGTCCTTACATTGAGCCTTTGCCAGTCTAGTTAACCCTGGGGGGAAAAGTAATTAGAAGTCCATCATGACCTATTCTTGATGAACATATGCTGGCTCTTTGTAATCTTTTCTCATCTTTATTAACTTTCTCCTTAATGAGCCACATCAAGTTTATCATCCTCTGGTTTTTTGAGTCTACTTTCTTATCTTTATCTGAAAAAAATTTGCCTTTAACCAATCCAGTGTCACTCTTCCCTCCTCCTCCCACTCCATTCTCAAAGATATTGTAAATATTGCTGACACTAATTTAGTTATCAGTTCAGTTCAGACATTTTTAGTCACATTTACCTCTTCATGGCTCCATTTGGGGTTTTCCTGGCCAAGATACTAGAGTGATTTGTCATTTCCTTATCCATCTTATTTTGTAGATGATGCACCGAGGCAAACAAGTTCAAGTGACTTGCTTAGAGTTACATAGTAAGTATCTGAAGTCAGATTTGAATTTAGAAAGAAAGACATGTCTCTGATTCCAAGCTCAGTGCTCTATCCATTATGGCACTTAACTGCCCCAGTCAGCTCATCTAACAATTCTGTAAGTATGAAAGGAAGTAGCTCATCTGGGCCAACTAACTTTACTTTTTCAAAAATGATTAAGTATTTATGATTTAAACCCTTAATTATTTTTGTCTCAATGTGTTGTTAGCCTTTTGTATTACTCTTTATCAGAGAGAAAAGAGAAACAATGTAAAAAGTGAACTTCTCTTCATTTTTCACTTGTCATAATCCCCTCCATTTTGGACAATCTTCCTCTCTCCCTTCCTCCTTCATTTCCTCTTTCCTTCCTCCCTTCCTCCTTCCTCCCTTCCTCCTTCTTTCCTCCTTTCCTCCTTCCCTTCTTTCTTTCTTTCTTTTCTTTTTCTTTCTTTCTTTCCTTTCTTTCCTTTCTTTCCTTTCTTTCTTTCCCTTGTCCTCCTTGTCATAATTGTTGTCATCCTCCTCCTCCTCTTTCTCTTTTTCCTCCTCCTTCTTCCTTTTCCCTTCCCCCAAATCATTTTGTTATCTTGGTCTTTTCTTCCCAAGCCTAGTTTATTCTGAACTTAACTTTTTCTGAAAATTCAGTCAACATTTGAGTTCCCAGTGAATATCTGTTGAATGACCATAGTTTTAAAAGAGAAAGAGATGTAGCCATGAACTATGGTGTCTTTATAGTCTGGGTTGCTGGTTCACAAACTAATCATAGTTTGTAGGAGGTTTGGAAGCTTGAATGAAAAATATGAAGGAACAAGGTATTTTCAATCTGATTTTCAGTGCAAATAATGACAAACTGTATATAAAATCTTAGTTTACAGAATATGAGATTAAAATAAGCTAGGTACATTTTGTTTTATATGTATATAGGTTAATATTTTACAGCCACGAGTCATAGCAAAAAATACAACCTCTTTTTGGACAGTTTTATTGATATTTTTGTTATAAATTTAGAAGCAAAGGACATACTATGCTTTTTATAAACCTCACAGCTTATAAAGTCACTGGAAAGCTGGCTGAAATCCACAGCTTTTACGTATTTGAGTAATAATTCCCATGCTATTCCTTTGTGTATGCTCTTCTTTTGCCAAGTATCTCCACCAAACAATTCATTTATTTCACATTAACTTCAGTTGTGCTCTACGGTTACTTTAGCCATCACCTGAAAAGTATGTGGTTAAGATTGCCAATAATGTTTGGCTGTCTCAGTTTTATTTATGATTTATCTACTTCTTTCTATAGCTCTTGATAGGAGGCTTATTCAGTGATGGAGCTAAAGCTGCATCTGAACTAATCTTCACCACACTCAGAGCTGATAGACTTTCTCTTAAAATTATTCTAGTGTAGTCTCATCCTAACCAGACATAGTCTTTTCCCTCCCAAAGCAAAAGACTATCACTTGGCCTACCAAAGCAAAAGAGGCCTTTTTCTCCTTCTGTATCATCAAAAAAGCAATGTGGCTAGAAATCAATGGTGTGCTAGAGTCATTTTGTACTAGTTCTTGAGGACTAGTTGTTAAATTTCACTGTGAACATTTATATTTCTGAAAATAGCAAATAGTAGAAATCTGGGATTGATTGTTTTGCTATTCTCTAGACTTCAGAAAGTGATGAAGAAAATTGCAATAATATAGATTTAAACTTGAGTGTGTTATGTGTAAATTTTTTTTCTGAAAACCTATTGTTAAATATTACCAACCAATAAATTTCAAAATTTATAAACCATTGGCAAAATTGATTTACTATTATAAATCATCTCCCATATTCAATAAAAATCATGGATAAGAAAAATAGAAACACAGACTCTATTGATACAAATTATATTCACCCAGGGATGGGAATTGATGGCTTTTTGTGTTAGTCAATTTGAGAACCTAAGGGTAAGCCTTGGCCTCAGGGGGGTTACGATGACATGGGTCTAACCACCATCCTAATTAATACTGTAAGACAAAGATTAATTAGCTTATCATGGATTCCTAGGGCAAGTGGAACATGATTTCTCATTATGTATATATGTGTGAAGGGTGGGGGGTATGAGAGGGATGACATGTACTACTAGATGAAATGCTAATGCTCTGTGTCCATGAAAGATTTGATAAAGCTTAATGTGAGCTAATGACATTTTATCAAAGATTTTAATAACAATGAATATGGCAAATGAGAAAGTGTTTGCAATCGTCACATTGCATGTTGCTGTCTCCTGTACTATAAATATAAAAATTACACATGGGTCATTCAACTGTTGCATCATGAGATTGTTTAATGTGACTCTAAGCTCACTAAAATGTTATTTTGAATCATAGGCTAATGACATAGTCTTTCTTTTTTTCCTTTCTAGAAGGAATCAATTTCTCTCATGTTAGCTGCTAATTCAGTATTCTTTAGATATAGGTGTAGTTTCTTAAACGTTCTTATTTTTTTCTTAATTGCATGTGAAAACAATGTTTGCATTATTTTTTTATAATTGTTGAGTTCCAAATTTCTTCCCTCTCTCTGTTCTCCTCCTGTAGATATATTTTCAGCAGAAGATATTAATACAGGTGATAGAATCGACTGCTTTTTTGATGATACAGAAGGAGGAAAAGGCCTCTTTTGCTTTGGTAGGCCAAGTGATAGTCTTTTGCTTTGGGAGGGAAAAGAAAATACTGACAAACCACAGAGAAAAACTACATGAAGGAAAATGAAGAAATAAGTAGAAAATCCTGAGGGACTTATTAAAATCGCATAAGCATTATCATATCAAACTCAAAAGTCAGAAAAATGCCATTTCATTTTCCTTTAAAGCTAAAAATGAAAAATGTTCTCCGGATTGGAAGTAAACTTGATGTCTACTACATCCCAAAAGAAAGGTTTTATTTTGAAAGGGACAAAAAATAAATATCTAGATTCTGGGATTTCCTACCTCATATCTTTTAAGATAATTTTAAAAAGCTAAACTGCCATTTGAGATAATATGGTTTGGAAACAGCATTGAGTAGTAAATAAAATTTTGGATTTAGAGTCAGGCAAACATGTTTGTATAAGCTAGAGGGCACAGTAGATGGAATATGAGGTCTGTAATCAGGAAGATTCATGTTCCTGAATTCAAATCTGGCTTCAGACACTCTTATCTATGTGACCCTGAACAAAGCACTTTACCCTGTTTGCCCCAGTTTCCTCATCTGTAAAAAGATCTGGAGAAGGAAATGGCAAACCATTCCAGCACCTTTGCCAAGAAAAGTCCAAATGAGGTCATGAAGAGTTGGACACACTTGAACAGCAAAAATGGTAAACTCAGGTTTAAACTTTGCCTCAGATAGTCCTAGGGATATCAATTCACTTTCCAGAAATTCAGTTTCTTCATTGTAAAATGGGGATAACAATATCTATTGTATTTTCCTTTTAGGATTGTTGTGATGATCAAATGAGGATGAATTTAAAGTCTTTTGTTCCTGTCTCTTTTCTAATCTAGAGAGAGCAGTCAAGAATCCATATTCTTCTTATTTAGGCCTTTGTTGTAATTCAGTAGTTTCAGTTGTGTCCAACTCTTCATGACTCTATTTGGGGATTTCTTTGCAAAGATATTGAAGTGATTGGTCATTTCCTTCTCTAGCTCATTTTACAGATGACTGAGGCAAATAGGGTTGACTTACCCAGGGTCACACAGCTAATAAAAGGGTCCAAAGACAGATTTTAACTCAGTAAGATGACTTTTCCTGACTCTAGGCCTGGCACTCTAGTCACTGAACTACCTACTTGCTTTGTGCTAGTTAACTGCCATGGGCTAGCTGGTCTTATGTAAACTTTAGAAATTTGTTTTCAATGCCTATCTGTCTCCATTTCTGACTCTTTCCTCAATTGCATTCTCTGCTGGTATTGTCTTTTGCTCTATTTCAGACATTTGGGATTTTTAATGATATAGTCTGGTTGTCACTAATGAGTTAAAAGGCTACTGCAAGGAGGCGGAGCCAAGATGGCAGAGAGGACACATGCATCTTCCTACACTCTCCTTTTCCCTCAATCTATTTTAATGAAATTCAGCCTCGGAATTAGTGCTTGACTATCAGAACCCATGAATATTGGGAGTACAACACATTACCAACCAAAGATAATCTCTAAATTCTCCAGAAAAGGTCTGTTTTGCTTGCAGGCAACAACGGAATGGGGCTAGACCAGGCACAGATCTCAGGCAGGCAGTGAGAGCATGGGAAACAGCTCACACTGAGTAGACTGGAGCAGGGGCAGGGTGTGGTCTCTGCTGGCGGAAAATGTATGGGGAGAACTCTACCACAGTGTGAGCTACTTTGCCCTGGCAGCAAGCCAGTAGATCAGCAGAGAAGCTATAAACACAAAGGGTAAAGACTATAACCCCAAAGCTAGAGTCTCTCAGAACTGGCCACACCCATTCAACATCCGGAGTGACTCAGCGTGACAAGCGCAGCTCAGTTATTGGTCCCAGCAGAGTCACAGTGGTTGGACCCAGCGCAGCCCTTATAGCAGCCTTTCCGCTGCCACTCTTTCAGTACAACTGCTAATCCCAGTGTTGCCAGTGGCTGTCCTTCACTGCCCCTTCACTGCCACTTCCTGTTGTCTGTGGAGGCAGCTTAGTAATACTTCACTGCCCCCCATGAGCAGACCATATTTTCTTTGGAGAAAACTGAATGAAGACAGAAAGGAGTACACTTTCTTCTTGGCAGTTCATGGAACCTATACAAAAATTGGCCATATATTAGGATATAAAGACCTCAAATTCAAAGGCAGAAAGGCAGAAATAGTAAATGCATCCTTCCCAGATCAGGATGCAATAAAAATTACTTCAATAAAAAGCCAGAGGAAAATAGATCTAAAAATAATTGGAAACTAAACAATCTCATCCTAAAGAATGAATGGGTGAAACAGCAAATCATAGACACAGTTAATAATTTCACCCAAGAGAATGACAATAATGAGATGTCATACCAAAATGTGTGGGATGCAGCCAAGGTGGTAATAAGGGGGAATTTTATATCTCTAGAGGCTTAGTTGCATAAAATAGAGAAAGAGAAAATCAATGAATTAGGCTTATAACTAAAAAAAGCTAGAAAAAGAGCAAATGTAAAACCTCCAAAAACTAAATTTGAAGTTCTAAAAATTAATATATATATATATATATATATATATATATATATATAATTAAATTAATAAATAAGAGTTGGTTTTATGAAAAAAAAAACAAAATGGATAAACCTTTGGTAATTTTGATTAGAAAAAGGAAAGAGGAAAATCAAATTGTTAGTCTTACAAATGAAAAGGGAGAAATTTCCTTTAATGAAGAGGAAATTAGAGCAATAATTAGGAGTTAATTTGTCCAACTTTATGCCAATAAATTTGATAACTTAAATGAATACCTTCAAAAGTATAGTTGCCCAGATTTACAGAGGAAGAACTAAATTGCTTAAATAGTCCCATTTTAGAAAAAGAAATAGAATAAACTATTAATCAACTCTCTAAAAAAAATCCCCAGGACCAGATGGATTTACATGCGAATTCTACCAAACATTTAAAGAACAATTAATTCCAATGCTATATAAACTATTTGAAAAAATAGGGAATGAAGGAGTCCTACCAAATTCCTTTTATGACACAGACACAGTTCTGATACCTAAACCAGGTAGGATGAAAACAGAGAAAGAAAATTATAGACCAATTTCCCTAATGAACAGCAATGCAAAAATCTTAAATAAAATATTAGCAAAAAGATTATGGAAAATCATCTCCAGAATAATATAAGTAGGATTTGTAGCAGGAATGCAGGGCTGGTTCAATATTAGGAAAACTATTAGCATAATCGACTATATCAAAAACCAAATTAACAAAAAAAAATATGATCACCTCAATAGATGCAGAAAAAGCATTTGATAAAATCCAACACCCATTCCTATTAAAAACACTTAAGAGTACAGGGAAATGGACTTTTCCTTAAAATAGTCAGTAGCATCTATTTAAAAAAAGTAATGATGAGTAAATGATGAGTAAGCATCATATATAATGGGGATAAACTAGAACCCTTCCCAGTAAGATCAGGAGGGAAACAAGGTTGCCCACTATCACCATTACTATTCAATATTATATTAGAAATGCTATCTTCAGCAATAAGAAATGAAAAAAAAATTAAAGGAATTAGAGTAGGTAATGAGGAAACCAAATGGTCACTCTTTGCAGATGATATAATGGTATATTTAGAAAACCCCAGAGATTCTACTAAAAAGATAGAAATAATCCACAATTTTAGCAAAGTTGCAGGATACAAAATAATTCCACATAAATCATCAACATTTTTATACATTACTAACAAAATCCAACAGCAAGTGATACAAAGAGAAATTCCATTTAAAATAACTGTTGATAGTATAAAATATTTGGGAATCTATCTGCCAAGAGAAAATAAGGAAATATATGAGCAAAACTACAAAACACTTTCCACACAAATAAAATCAGATCTAAACAATTGGAAAAATATTAAGTGCTCCTGGACAGGTAATGTGAATATAATAAAGATGACAATACTACCTAAACTAATCTAATTATTTAGTGCTATACCAATCAGACTCCCAAGAAACTACTTTAATGACCTAGAAGAAAAAAACAACAAAATTCATCTGGAAGGACAAAAGGTCAAGAATTTCAAGGGAACTAATGAAAAAAAATCAAATGAAGGTGACTTTAGTTATACCTGATCTAAAACTATATAAGCAGCAGTCACCAAAACTATTTGGTATTGGCTAAGAAACAGACTAGCTGATCAGTAGAATAGGTTAGGCTCTCAGGAGAAAATAGTCAATAATTATAGCAATCTAGGGTCTGACAAATCCAAAGACCCCAGCTTTTGGGATAAGAATTCATTATTTGACAAAAATTGCTGGGAAAATTGGAAATTAGTATGGCAGAAACTAGGCATTGACTCATACTTAACACCGTACACTAAGATAAGATCAAAATGGGTTATGAGCTATGCATAAAGAATTAGATTATAAATAAATTAAAAGAACATAGGATCAGACCTGTGGAGGAGAAAGGAATTTGTGATCAAAAAACTAGATGTCATTATTGATCACAAAATAGAAAATTTTGGTTATATCAAATTAAAAAGCTTTTGTACAAATAAAACTAATGCAGACAGGATTAGAAAGGAAGCAATAAACTGGGAAAACATTTTACAGCTAAAAGTTCTGATAAAGGCCTCATTTCTAATATGTATGTATATATGTATATATACATATATATATGTATATATATATATATATACATATATATATGTATATATAATTGGCTCTAATGAATGAAAAATCAAACCATTCTCCAATTGGTAAATGATCAAAGGATATGAACAGATAATTTTCAGATGACAAAATTGAAACTATTTCTAGTCATATGAAAAGGTGCTCCAAATCATTATTGATCAGAGAAATGCAAATTAAGACAACTCTGAGATACCACTACACACCTGTCAGATTGGCTAAGATGACAGGAAAAGATAATGATGAATGTTGGAGGGGATGTGGGAAAACTGGGATGCTGATGCATTGTTGGTGGAGTTGTGAATGGATCCAACCATTCTGCAGAGTAATTTGGAACTATACTCAAAAAGTTATCAAACTGTGCACACCCTTTGATCCAGCAGTGTTACTACTGGGCTTATATCCCAAAGAGATATTGAAGAAGGGAAAGGGATCCATATGGGCAAAAATGTTTGTGGCAGCCCTCTTTGTAGTGGCTAGAAACTGGAAATTGAATGGATGCCCATCAAATGGAGAATGTCTGAATAAATTGTGGTATATGGATGTTATGGAATATTATTGTTTTATAACAAATGACCAGCAGGATGAATACAGAGAGACTTGGAGAGACATACATGAACTGATGCTAAGTGAAATGAGCAGAACCAGGAGATCCTTATACACTTCAAAAGCAATACTATATGATGATCCATTCTGATGGACATGGCTCTCTTCAACAATGAAAGGATCCAAATCAGTTCCAATTGACCTGTAATAAACAGAACCAGCTACACCCAGAGAAAGAACATTGGGATATGAGTATGGAGCACAACATAACATTTCCACTCTTTCTGTCATTGTTTGCTTGCGTTTTTGTTTTTTCTTCGCAGGTTATGTTTACCTTCTTTCTAAATCTGATCTTTCTTTTGCAACAAGATAACTATGAATATGTATACATATATTGAATTTAACATATACTTTAACATATTTAACATGTATTGGGCTACCTGCCAGCTAGGGGAGGGAGTATAGGGAAGAAGGGGAAAAGTTGAAACAGAAGGTTTTGCAAGGGTCAATGTTGAAAAATTACTCATACATAGATTTTGTTTATAAAAAACTATTTTAAAAAGGCTACTGCAAAAGTCCAAAGGAAAGATAATAAAGACTTGACCCATTCTGGTTGCAGTGTGAATGAAGAAGTGACATATTAGTGATATTGTGAAGATTGAAATGAAAAGTTTTTGTAATGAATTGGATATGTGGATAATGAGGATAATACCAAGAATGTAGATCTGGGGAACTATGAGGATAATGGTATCTTGAATGATTATAAAGAAGTTCAGAAGGGAGAATTTAGGGAGAAAGAAAATTAATTTTATTTTGGGCATTTTGAAATCTAGTTTGAGATGTTGAAAAATCAATTTGTAGGTAGGATTGTATCTTAAGAGGAATGGGGGATGACATGAACATGTTTCTAAGCAGAAAAGAAAAAAAATATCTTCTACATTAATTTATTAAATTAAGGCTTTCGATCCCTTAATCTAGAGTCACTACATTATGATTCTATGACAAAGAAGTCTGGCAAAAGTTTTGGGAAGATTAAGTTTGCCTTGTAGTAATCTCAAACTTAATTAATTTCTTCTTTCTTCCTTCTTTCCTTGCTTCCATCCTTCTTTCTTTGTTTTCTTTAATTTCTTTGTTTTCCCTTACCTTCCTCTTTCCTTCCTATCTTCTTTATTCCTTCCTTTTCTCCTTTCTTCCCTCTTTCTTTCTCTTCCTTTCCTCTCTTCTTCTTCCTTTTCTTCTTGTTCTTGTTCTTCTCTTCCTCCTCCTTGTCACCCTTGTTGTCACCCTTGTCACCATCCTCTTTGTTCTCTTAGTTCTATACTCCTCCTTCTACTTCTTTCTTTCCTTTCTTGTTCCTTCCTTCCTTCTTTTTTTCTTCCTCTCTCTTTCCCTCCCTCTCTCTTTCTCTTTCCTATTCTTTTCTTTTTTATCATGTTCCTCCAAGGTTTATAAGTCTAATCATTCTTTTTCTCCCAAAGAGCATCTAGAATCAATTCCTTTTTGGGGTATACAGTTCCAAACTCTCTAGTCTCTCCTTAAATTAGTAATCATATCTCTCTCTTGTATGCACAGTAGCACAAAAGAACTCCCTAAGTTTGAGTGGACATCAGCTTATATATGATTCAATTAAAAAATTATTCACAATCATCATCAAATTCATCCAATATAGAAAAAGCATGAAAATAGATTATTAAGCATATTTTCAATTAAGGGTTGAACTATATTGATCCAGATATCTCTTCCTATTCCAATCCTTTGGTGTTAAGAAATACAAATATATGGGCAAATAACTCCTCCATCCAAACTAAGACTAACTAGCCTTGAGCAAATCTTTCATGCTGTAGGATCATAGGATCTTATATTTAGAAGTGGAAAACACCCAGAGTTCATTAAATCTATCTCAGTTATTTTGAAGATAAGGAAACTTTGCATGTTTTAACTAAAGATAGATGAGAAGCAGTTGAATTTAAATCACAGCCTGTAGAATTTAGGGAAGAAAGATGAAAATTTAAAAAAAATTCTGAGAGAACTATGAAACAGTGGAATGAAAAGGAAGTAGTAGAGTCTTCTTTTGTGGAAAGAATATATGTTTATATGTGCTGTGAGTGTGTGTTGAAAGATAGAATCAATCACTCTTCTATGAGATAAATTAGGTTGGATCTTATCTGGAGGAAGGGGAATAAACAAGTAGCCCTCTAAATCCTACAATTCAGTGACCTATCACATAGACCTCTAATGCAATATCTTTAGTCACAGTTGCCAACTAGAGAGATTAGGCATGTACAGAGGGAGGAAAAGATTTTGGTCTCAGTTGCCAAACCTCTCTTTAATTCTCCCTAAGATCACAGATTTAGAACAGGAAGGAACTACAGAACTCATTTAGTCAACCCCTTTACTTTGCAGATAAGGAAACTAAGGCTCAAATAGATGAAATAAGAGACTCAGAGAGAAGTGACTTTCCCTATGTGACTGCTAGTACTTGGGGAAAAGAATATGAACACAGTTCCTCTGTTTTCAGATCTAATCCTCTCCCAAAAATCATGCAACATTTTTTATTTGTAAGTCCATCAAGTAGATCACTGAGTAAGACTCAGCTTTGAACATAGCCAATTACTGACAAAATGGAAAAAATGAAGAACAAAATTATTAAGTGTCTTTTCAAAAGCTTATCAAAATAAAAATTAGAACAGCAGTTAAGATCAGAAAATATACAGAGATTCTTAGACTAGTCCCTTGGCTAATACAAATCTTGCTTTTGACAAATGAAAAAAAATTAAGTTATTATATATTAATGAGATTATATGAAATCTATTCAGCCTAACAAACATTAAGTAGATACACACTATGTGCCTAGAGCTTGTTTTTTGTAGCATGATGGTTTCTGTGATGTTGTCAGATGCCTTTAATAAGGACAACAAAATAACATCAAGGTTAACTACAAGTCAAGGTTAAAGTGGAGGAAGAATTGGTATGCAATTTTTTTGTTCACAGAGGATTATGCACTAAATACAGCATCTGTAGATGAGATAAAACAAAGTATAAATTGATTTTCTGCTGCTTGTGCAATACCATACCATCCATATGTGGAACCTTTGATTACAGCAAATGGAGGAATTTTGAAAGTTGTGAGTAAGTTAACTTACCTTGGCAGTACTTTCCAGGGATATCCACATAAATGATAAGGTTGATCCATACATCTCCAGAGTTAGCTCAGTGGTTAGGATTCTATAAAGGAAAGTGTTAAAGAGAAGAGGTATTAGAGTGTGTACCAGAGCAATTGTACTGACCTCATTGTGAGGCTCTACCTTTTGTGTTAGGGAAGCAAAGAGAAAAACTGAATTGGTCTTTGCTCTTAAAGAGTTTTCATTTTACTGATGACAACATAAATAGACTCAAATAAATAGATTCAAAATTATTTGAAGAGGGAGAAGTAATAAAAGAAATCAAGGAGAGTTTCATGGAGGAAGAATCATTTGAGCTGAGTTTTGAATAAAGTCAGGATTTTGAGAGACAGAGATAAGCAGGGAGTGCATTCTAGGCATAAAATACAGAGAGAATAAATGCAAAAGGTATGAAGGATAAAATGCCTATTGAAGAGAAGTAATATAAAATGAGGCTGGAAAGATATATTGGGAGAAATAGAAAGGCAAATTATAGGGGATCTTAAGTAACAATATTAATAATTTATTTGATGGACAATAGGAAGCACTGAAGACTTTTGATCAGGGACATGATACAAGCTATGCATTATTAGAAGAACATTTTGAGAATTCCTGCAAATTCTTGTATTTCTTGCTACTTTTGCATTTTTAATTGATAGCATCAATAACTCTACCACAATATCCCTAACTGTATGTTACAGTTGCACACTTTTTCTCAGAGAGATGTATGCTAATAATTTCCGGGAGACTTAAATTATTCTTTTCTTCTGCTTGCCAAAAAAGAAACTGAAAGAGAAATCTAGTTATGGTTACTTTATAGATGAATACATTAAAACTCAGTTTAGGATGCAGATGAAAAAGAAACATTTTCCACAGTTTTGTTGCTGCGAGGGCCTCCTGGACATATCACCTGGACAAAATATCACTATTTTCTATTAGGATGGAATTCAAGAAAAGACTTGAAATAGTCATTTCCCTTATCTTTCCAACCTCTTTCCAAACAAGGATACCTTGAATCATTCCTAAGTAGTTAATGTATTCCAAACTCCTTATATTCATTCAATATCATTAATTCTGAAGCTCAAACCCTTTTTTCAATCACCAGCTGAATGCTCCCTTACCCCGCCCCCCCCACCTCAACTCTACCCACTCCTAAATCCCATTTGGATCATCTTCCTACTTTCATTGTGAACTTAGGAATGCTTGTTCCATAATTAATTTTTTCTTTGGTTGTAATTTTGCTCTTCTCTAACTCCTTCAATCTTTTGGCACCCACTGAATTCTGGCTCTCTTCTTATGACACTACTTTCCTGAAACCCTTTCTGGTACTGAGGTATACGTTTTCTCATATCTTTTGACTCACTTGTCATAATTGGAGAATTAGAGTATTTCTTTCTCCTCATTGTCACTTCTTAGACTCTGCCTCTACCACGATCATTCAGTAACTTTTTTCAAATTCATGTTATCCATATTTATTACTCAATCCATATTATTTTAATCTATCAGTATCTATCAATATATCCTATCGATTAACATCCATGATATTCTTCATCTTTACTCTGTGGATCTAATGCTCCCCTCATGTTTTTACTCTCTTCTTCAACTACTGCCTTCATATTAGGAATTTCAATGCATATATACGTATATGAATATAAAATACATATGCCTATAAGTATATATGAAAATGTATGTGTATTCCTTCAAAGGCCATCACTTCTCAATTTCTTAATCTAAGGTCACAGGATCAGACCTTCCCTTCACTTCAGTTATAACCACAATTATAGCTTGTCATCATTCACAACAGTTCTACTGATGTGTTGATGAACTCTGAAATTCCTTGATCTAGTCATAATTATTTTTATCTCTAAACTTTCTCTATGCCTCACATTCTTAATCCTGTTCTTCATTTTCACTATCACCTCTTTTTCTGTCTAAAGTCATTACATAACATTTTCCTTCCTGACTTGTATCCATGCCTTGAACCAGTTCAATTCTATTCAGAAATCCTTAAACTATCATCCTATTGATGATTACTAAGGATTATGCTGAATTACTTCTATCACTCCCCTCTTTTCTTTTCATTTATATACTGTTAAAGCAGAGCTTCTAAAAATCATAAAACCATGCTGATTAAATTCACTACAAATTTATGTGATTGCAAGTGGGTTCTCACTGAAGAAAAGCAATGTTCTATTCCCTCCTGATTCATTACCTCAGTTTACATGATGGTTCTTTGAAAGCTTATTTCTCCTTAAGCCCCCATTAGCAAACTCTTACTCATTTTGGCTGAGGATCTCAACTCATATTACATAAAAAACAAAATGGAGTCATTTGTCAAAAGCTCCTTATTGTCTCTTCCTCCTTATCTTACATAATTCAGGTTTTCTCCATACTGTTTCTTCCTTCTAGTCTTTGATGAAAATATGAACCTTCATCTTGCTAAAGCAAGTCCTTCTACTTATACCCTTAAATCCCTACCATTTTCCCCAATTGTATTACTTTATCATCCTTAGTCTTGCTCTATCTACCCTTCCAGCTGCCTACAAATATACTTATATCTCTCAGTTTTTATAAAGCTTTTTATTTTCAAAATATATGTATGGATAAAGTTCAATATTCACTCTTGCAAAACCTTGTGTTCCAAATTTCTTCCTTTCCTTCTTCCTGTCCCTTCCCCTGGATGGCAAGTAATGCAATGTATGTTAAACATGTTCAATCTTCTATACATATTTTCACAAATATCATGCTGCACAAGAAAAATCAGATCAAAGAGGGAAAAATGAAAAAAGAAAACAAAATGCAAACAAACAACAACAAAAAGAGTGAAAATAGTGTGTGTGATCCACACTCAGTTTCCAACTCTGAGTGCAGATGGTTATCTTCATCACAAAACCATTGGAACTGGCCTGAATCATCTTATTGTTGAAGAAAGTCACATCCATCAAATTGATCATTGTATAATCTAGCTTTTTGCATGTAAAATGATCTGCTCATTTTACTTAGCAATCAGTTCACGTAAGGGTGTCCAGGCCTCTCTGAAATCATCATGTAGATGATTTCTTATAGAACAAAAAATATTCCATAACATTCATATTCCATAACTTATTCAACCATTCTCCAACTGATGGGTATCCATTCAATTTCCAGTTTCTTGCCATTATAAAAAGGGCTTCCACATTTTTGCACATAGGAGTCCCTTTCCTTCCTTTATGATCTCCTTGGAATACAGGCCCAATAGAAACACTGCTGGACCAAAGGGTATGCACAGTTTGATACCCTTTTGGGCATAGCTCCAAATTGCCCTCAACAATGGTTGGATCAGTTCACAACTCCAGTTTTTCCATATCCCCTCCACATTCATCTCTTTTTCTGTCATCTTAGTCAATTTGAAAGGTATGTAGTGGCACCTCAGAGTTGTCTTAATTTGCACTTCTGTGATCAATAGTGACTTAGAGCATCTTTTCATATGATTAGAAATGGGTTTTAATTTCTTCATCTGAAAATTGTCTGTTCATGTCTTTTGACCATTTATCAGTTGGATAATTGCTTGAATTCTTATAAATTTGAATCAATTCTCTATATATTTAGAAATGAGGCCTTTACCCTTGAATGTAAATTTTTTTTCCAGTTTAATGCCTCCCTTCTAAACTTGTCTGCAATTGTTTTCATTGTATAAAAAGTTTTAACTTGGTCAAAGGATATGAATAGACAATTCTCAGATGAAGAAATTGAAACTATTTCTAGCCATATGAAAAGATGCTGCAAGTCGTTATTAATCAGAGAAATGCACATTAAGACAACTCTGAGATACCACTACACACCTGTCAGACTGACTAGAATGACAGGGAAAGATAATGTGGAATGTTGGAGGGGATGTGGGAAAACAGGGACATTAATACATTATTGGTAGAATTGTGAATACATCCAACCATTCTGGAGAGCAATTTGGAACTATGCTCAAAAAGTTATCAAACTGTGCATACCATTTGACTCAGCAGTGTTACTACTGGGCTTATATCCCAAAGAGATCTTAAAGAAGGGAAAGGGACCTGTATGTGCAAGAATGCTTGTGGCAGCCTTCTTAGTAGTGGCCAGAAACTGGAAACTGAGTGGATGCCCATCAATTGGAGAATAGCTGAATAAATTGTGGTATATGAATATTATGGAATATTATTGTTTGGTAAGAAATGACCAACAGGATGATTTCAGAAAGGCCTGGAGAGACTTACACAAACTGATGCTGAGTGAAATAAGCAGGACCAGGAGATCATTATATACTTTAACAACAATACTATATGATGATTAATTCTGATGGACCCGGCCAACTTCAGCAATGAGATGAACCAAATCAGTTCCAATGGAGCAGTAATGAACTGAACCAGCTATACCCAGCAGAAGAACTCTGGGAGATGACTAAGAACCATTACATTAAATTCCCAATCCCTATATTTTTGCCTGTCTGCATTTTGGATTTCCTTCACAGGCTAATTGTTCAATATTTCAGAGTCAGATTCTTTTTATACAGCAAAATAACAGTTTGGACATGTATACTTATTTTGTGTTTAATTTATACTTTAATATATTTAACATGTATTGGTCATCCTGCCATCTAGGGGAGGGAGTGGGGGGAAGGAGGAGAAAAATTGGAACAAAAGGTTTGGCAATTGTCAATGCTGTAAAATTACCCATGCATATAACTTGTAAATAAAAAGCTATTAAGAATTTTTAAAAAATAAAAAGTTTTTAACTTAATATAATAAAAATGATCCATTTTTATTCAATAATTTACTCTAGTTCTTCTTCTTTAGAATTTTCAGGGTTTAAGGTCTGTTCTTCTATTTCTCCATAAAAATTATCTATGATCAAAGTTCTTTTTATTTTTTTTGCTCATTTTTTTAAAAGTTTGAAGCATGTAGGGCAAAGAAGAAATTGTCTCAAGCCTCTTATACAGAGACAACGACTTTAGGCTGACCTGGGCTGGTACTTGTGACTTCCTTCCTGTGGTGGGTAGATGTGGCCAGGTCCCATTATTCTGGGGTTCAGAGGCTCACTATTTGGCTTTTATATTTGCATTGGATATCTCACAGCTAATCTGCTGCTCCACTGGCTTGTAACCAGAACAGAGTAGCCAGTGCTGCTGTATTTTGGCTGAGCCTCCTGGTAGATTCCCTGGTATGGGACCACACTGCCCTAGATCCCTGCACTGTGCTTGCACTCAATCACCTCTCCCCTACCCACCTCATTGAAACAGACCTTTTGTGAAGTTCTTCTAAAATACCTTCTGCTGGAAATTAATTACACACCAAATATTTGTGGTTTCTGTCACTCCAAAGCCTGTTCAGAGATTTGATCTGGTGTTGATCTGAGGGACACCAGGAGGAGTTCAAATAAAGAAATGTCTACTCTCTGCCATATTGGTTCTGCCCTCCCCTCCCATCTGTTTCATTCTTAAAAACTTTTGCTTGAACACTTCCAATAGACTTGGGATGGAAAATGCCATCTGCTTCCAGAGAGAGAACTACTGAGCCTGAATACTGTTTGAAACATAATATTTTCACCTTTTTTTGTTTTTTTTTCTTTCTCATGGTTTCCCCCTTTTTTTCTTTTACAAAGTGACTGATAAGGAAATATGTTTAAAATAATTGTAAATGTATAACCTATGAGAGCAGGTGGAAGAAAAACATTTGGAGTTCAAAATTTTACAAAAATGAATGTTGAAAATTATCTTTATATATAATTGGAAAAATAAAATAATATTGAATTCAAAACAAATCATTGCTTGATCTGTCCATTGCTACTATAATCCTTTAGTTTTTCTTTCTTTCTCAATAAAACTCCCTAGAAAATCTTCAGCCATTCTAAGTTCCTCTTTTTCCTCTTCTAACTTCTAAACCTCCTTCAATTTGACTTCTGACCTTATCATTCAACTGAAATTGTTCCCCAAATTGAAAAAAAAAATCATGTTTGTTGTATTGGCAGTCAGAAGAGTTTCAGAAACACTATTCTGAGGAAGTTATTAGTGAGTCTTACATGCTAACTGTTGAAGAACGAATCACAATAGAATGTCTATTGTTGGAAAGAGATCTGTTGTTAGAAGCATGTCATTAGACTGTTCAAAGTCCTTCCTCTAGTTTTAGAGCAGGTAATGATGCTATGTTCTATGAGGCTTCAGGTAACCCAATTCACAGCAGGCAGAAACAGTGAAAAATCAGATATTCTTTTAAATTGGTGTGTATTTCATCTTCTTTTTGCATCTTAAATTTTTATGACTTAGTGACTAAATCTATAAAACATTAAAATAATGTTGTTGTTTTTAATTTTGGCTTCCTTTGCCAAATGTATTGGCTTTTTGTCATTACCTTAATTCTTTTGTTTATTTGTTTTATGTGACAAGTGTTGAATACCTTCTCTTGCTGGATACTCACTTTTTGCTAGGTTTCCATGATTTTGTTCTCTCCTAAGTTCAGAAATTTAATTTCTGAACTTCTCAAAGTTTTGCCAAAGTACTTAACTATAAGGGGCCTAGTTGAATAAAAGACTGAATGAATTTTCAATGAAATAATCTGACTTTATTAAATATTATGTTCAATTTTAAGCTTGCAGTGAAAACAAGCAATATACACACTACAAAAATTATTATAAAAAGTTTTCTATCAATATTAATTAATTAAAAATTATTTAAACTATTTTGAGTTTACTTCATTAGTTGGTTTGAAGGAAGAAAATGTAGGTAATCAACCCACAGTTCTACTGAATTAAGGGTTTTTTTTTTGGTTGAAGAGGGCAGCCATAAATATTATTATAAAATAATAAAATTAACTAAATGACTTGATCCTTCTAGTGTTCCATCACAATTATATACCATAACTTATTCAGCCATTCCCCAATTTGTGTATATCTCCACAATTTCCAATTCTTTGTCACTACAAAAAAGGTAATATAATTATTTTTTACACAGGTAAGTCCTTTACACCCCCACCCCTTCTTTAAGCTTTTTGGGATCCACACAGTCTAAGGATTTACACAATTTTACATTCATTCAAACACAGTTACCAGAGTGGTTGGATCAGTTCACAACTCCCCCAACAATGCTTTAATATCCTAATCCTTCTTCTTTGAGATTAATTGCTAATACTTAGTCACATCATCAACTAAATTTTTTTAAAAGAATTTTGCCTGTTATAAAAATTTCAAACTCTTGGCACTAGTCATATCTTATTATCTAGGAGGTATACTTTTTTGTCTCTTGGTCTTTCTGTTGAAATCAATAGTACTAGGTTGGGATGCTTGGCCTTTTCTGCATAACAATTGTGTTATTCTTGGCCACAACTGAAGCACTTGGTAATAATAAGCAACAATCTTAACTGAATATTTGCTGGTGTTGGTGTTTTCATGCTCTTGTGGCTTTTGGTGATTAATAAGGAGAAATATGGCTAAGACTATTCTCTGATATGGGAATATTGGAGAAATTTCTCTCTCTCTCTCTCTCTCTCTCTCTCTCTCTCTCTCTCTCTCTCTCTCTCTCTCTCTCTCTTTCTCTCTCTCTTTCTCTCTCCTTTTGTGTATGTGTGCCCTTCCCTTCCTCCCTACTTCCCTTCCCTTCCCCTTCTTCCTTCCTTCCTTCATCCTTTTTTTTTTGTTCTTGTCCTCCTCCTCCTCCTCCTTCTTTTTGTTGCTCTTTTTTCTCTCATTTCACCAATATTTTGAGTGAGTACCATAATCTAATTAAGAAATGTGTCTACCTTTTGTGACTTAAATCCTAATACCCATCTTTTGTCTAACTGTGTTGTCATAGCTGTGTGATAGGGAGATAGTTATCATCCTTCTTCTCCTTCATTTCCATACATAGTATGGTAATACATAACTAGTGCTCTGTCAAGGATCCCAGTCTCCCAGGTACATGTAAAATGAGGTTAGTTGTTCTTTAGTGCTTAACAGAGTGTCAGGCAGATTATAATTATTTAATAAATCCTGAATGAGTTGCTTTGACTCTCTACCTATAGGTGAAAATTAAGACAGTCTGTGTATAAACTGAGTAAGCAGTTGTGTTATTTGAAGATCAGTGAATAGTCTCCCTAGCACAAGAAGAGAGAGAGAGACAGAGACAGAGACAGAGAGAGAGAGAGAGAGAGAGAGAGAGAGAGAGAGAGAGAGAGAAAGAAATATGAATACAGATACATTCCTCAGGTGATATTTAAAATTATCAACAGCTTAATCATTCATTTGACTTAAAAAGAATTTCTTTTTTTTTTTTTAATAGCCTTTTATTTACAAGATATATACATGGGTAACTTTACAGCATTAACAATTGCCAAATCTCTTGTTCCAATTTTTCACCTCTTACCCCCCCACCCCCTCCCCTAAATGGCAGGATGACTAGTAGATGTTAAATATATTAAAATATAACTTAGATACACAATAAGTATACATGACCAAACCGTTATTTTGCTGTACAAAAAGAATCAGACTCTGAATTATTGTATAATTAGCTTGTGAAGGAAATCAAAAATGCAGATGTGCATAAATATAGGGATTGGGAATTCAATGTAATGGTTTTTAGTCATCTCCCAGAGTTCCTTTTTCTGGGTATAGCTAGTTCAGTTCATTACTGCTCCATTAGAAATGATTTGGTTGATCTCGTTGCTGAGGATGGCCTGATCCATCAGAACTGGTCATCATCTAGTATTGTTGTTGAAGTATATAATGATCTCCTGGTCCTGCTCATTTCACTCAGCATCAGTTCATGTAAGTCTCTCCAGGCCTTTCTGAAATCATCCTGTTGGTCATTTCTTACAGAACAGTAATATTCCATAATTTTCATATACCACAATTTATTCAGCCATTCTCCAACTGATGGACATCCATTCAGTTTCCAGTTTCTAGCCACTACAAAAAGGGCTGCCACAAACATTCGTGCACATACAGGTCCCTTTCCCTTCTTTATAATCTCTTTGGGATATAATCCCAGTAGTAACACTGCTGGATCAAAGGGTATGCACAGTTTGATAACTTAAAAAGAATTTCTTAATCATCTTCTATGTGCCAAACACTACTATCCCAGGTGCTGGGAATATAGTGATTAAAATGAAACCATATCTGTCTTCAAGGACCTTACATTCTATCAACTCTAAGAGACTTTCTGAAAAAGAGTTAAATTACATTCCTAAATGGCAAACATATTATGTTTTCATTAGATTAGACTTTAATTACCTAATTACACCAAAAGAATAGGACTCAGATAAATCAGATCTTGTTAAGTGGCAAAAGACCCTGAAGTGACAAAGGGAAGCATAAAAATGCCAAGGAGGATATGGGGAAGTAAAGGCAAAAGACAACCATCCCTTAGTTTTGCTTAGTGCCAGTTCTAACAGGGGATGTCAATGTAGAGGGCTTCTAAGTAACTTTAGCTCATCCTGGCAGGGTTCTTTATTTTCCCCTATCTGTAAAGTTGTGTGTACCACACTCCTTCAATTGCAAAGAGAAATCTGCAGTACTATAGTGTGATTTAGAGTCTACCTTGTTTTTAGCTTTTTAAGACTGGACAGATATAACATGTACAACAAATCCCTGTAGCTGAAAGACAAAAATGTCCTGTATTTCTGGTTGTTATTTCCTAATGAAGTGGGAAAGTATAGGGTTTAACCCCCAAGGAATTATTTGCAAAGCTCATACCTACCAGGACATTTTTTTTTTTTTGCCTTGCTTTGTATCTCCAACACTTAGCATAGTTTCTGGCACATAGCAAATGCTTAATAATGCTTGCTGACTTGTCCACAGTTTGTGAAAATGTTTAGTGTATTTTTATGACAATTTAATCTTCCTTTCTATCTTTCTATGGCACTGGAATGTACTTCACTAGTAGGAGTTTTTACTGTGTTCTTTTCTAAATCATGTTATTTTCTGGAGTGGAAGGATTGTATCTAGAAAAGTCTCCACACTGAGTTCTTAATAAAAAACAAAATTAACATTAATAGTTTCAGGGTATGAGAGGGGAGAGGAGGAGCTAATTTAATCTGATTACAAAATTGCCATTTCCAATGATTATAAAAATGTACAAGTGTAGAATACACACATGTTTTATATATGTGGGTATGTGTATATATGGAATTAGGAAGACTCATCTTCCTGAGTTCAAATTTGGCCTAAAATACTTATTAGCTATGTGGTGCTAAGCAAGTCACTTAACTTTGTTTGCTACACTTTCCTCATTTGTAAAAAAGGAACTGAAGAAGGAAATGGTCAACTATGCCAGTATCTTTGCCAAGAAAATACCAAATAGGGTCATGGAGACTTGGATACAACTGAATTAACAATCACTGTAAATATATAATTTTTATCACATATAAATCTCTAAAATGGCATTTATATTTTCTATATGTGTAGATTATATATTATTTCTGTATTATATTATTTATAATGTGTATGACTTAACATGTTTATATATAAATAATATAAATTTATCTATCTATACATAAAATCACTGGAAATTATAGTTGTATAATCAGATTATGTATACTCATATATATGTGTGTATATAATATGTCCACTAAAACTATATATATGATATATATAAGCCTCTTAAAATTATATGTGTGTGTTTCTAATAGTTTACATTGTGTGAACATTAATGAGTCATTGCTGCTTATAATGCAAAACTTTTATAGTTATATAATGATGTAAATTATAACTATAAACTATATATCTATACCTTAATAGGTATAGATATATAGTTTTGAGGCTTATATATGATATAAATATACATTAGTTTTACATTTATTATATTATTATATATTATAATATAAACTATATTTATATAGAGTTTTAATAAGCATATATATGACATATATGGAAGATAGTATTGTGCCACAGTTCTCTTTTAATTACCTTGATTCAGTTTCCTTAATTGTTTTGCCTCGATTCCCTTAATTGCAACCCCTCCCTCCAGTTCATGAAGACTGATATAACTCAGGGCTATTTGCTCTAAGGTTATAAATTATCAATGTGTAAACTCAGAAAGGGGGACTCCAGACATTCTGTCTGTAGCCACTTTCTTAATTCTCAGTAAGTAAGAATTTATGATACTACCCCCAACCTGTCAGAGCCGAGTTGATGGTTCCTACCTGCAGATTCCCGCTGACCAGAGTTTGGACTCCATCTCTCTGCCTTTGTTTAGCTACTGTGTATAAATATGTCATTGAGAACTCCCATTGGCTGCTGGATGCTGCTGGATGCTGGATTCTTGGAGACGATAGTCTCATTCAGCCCTGGGACCAAACCATGGATCTATTTTATCCCAGTAAATCTCTCCTTTCCAAATAAAATATTAAAAACTCTCTAATCTCTATCTTGCCTCAGTTTCTCCAGCATTACAATAGTAAATATAATCTTATTATACAATTGTTTATATCATAAACATACAAGCCTGTTAAAATTATACCTAATGTATAATGTTATATATAATACTATATATAATTCAATAGGCATATATATTTATTCATATGTTTGTATCTATATATAGGGGGAGAGAGGCTGAGTGAGAGAGACTTCTACACACACACACACACACACACACACACACACACACTACAGGCTTACATTGCTGATAGGGTCTCTACTTGAAAAAAAAAACACTTTCTGTTGAATTCATTAAATATTTATTTGATTAAGTTTGTCAAAATTAAATAAATAGTACATCTATGACTCTTCAAAAGGTCCTTAAATAATACATCTTCTTTTTAGGAAAACATATTGTATGTCAAAAATGTATCTTGGTAGAATATACTTGAGGTGAGAGGTCCTAGGTTTTAATTCTTACTCTGCCTCTTCATGACTATGTGACCTTATACAAGTCACTTCCTTAATCTCAATTTCCTAATGTTTAAAAAGAAAGTATTTAAGATTTCTAAGGTTCCATTCAACTCCAAATCTATAATCCCATCATCCCTTTATATAATGCAACATGCATATTTTAACAAAATGGTAATAATGCAGATTAAACTGAAAAGTATGTCGGTGGTAATTTTTTTCTTCTTCTGTAGAACCAGTTGTTAAACATTTACCAACATCACCTCAAATCCTCTACATTTTTCCACTTGGGCAAAACAGAATCTCAGCCAAGGAATTTAAAAATAAATGGAATATTTTCTTACAGCACTTTTCACTTAAATTTTGTTTACAAAAAATATTAAATGGTAAAACTGAATTAAAATATAAAATACCTACTCACTCCTTCCAAGTTATTGGGCCATAACTAACCAATTAATGTCATTGGAGCCCTAAGGTCATAGGTGACTTCTAGGCCTCTACCTAGCTTGGCCATTATATATCTTCTTTTTATGACATTTTTGTCTTGGAGTTCATCCACTTTTTTTGCTTTTTGGGTTTTTGGGGGCTTTATTTTTCTTTATTTTGCCATTTTAAGGCTATATTTCCTCTCTAGTATTCCATAAAGACCATGTATTCATGGCTTTCTCTCAAGTATAATTTTAACTATATACCTGTGGAGTTCTTTCTAGTATAAATGTGCAGAGTTCTCGATGTGACTTTAGATTGCTACTTATATTTATATAAGAATGGAAGCAGTGTTCTTTCCCAAAAATGGTCAGAATGCTGTTACTTGAAGGAATTAAGCCCCTTCTTTTTCCTGCTCACAGAGTTACTCAAGGGGCTAGAGGCTGAGGAAAATATTTAGTGGAATATGGAAGAAGTATACTAAATAATTCAATAGCTGATTATTTTCTCTACAAGTTGAAGAGAATGACTATGCTACCTTTGAAGTAGGCACGAAGTTATAGAGTTATGTTTCCTTTCCAGCAACTATGCAGGCTACTAGCAGCCTCTGAAATATTCACCATTTTGCCCAGGCAAGCTTAAGCACTTGATCTTTTAGAGTATATATATGTCTTCATTTGTAAAATGAAGAGAACGGACTAAATGATCTCTAAGGTTTTTTCCTGTTCTTAATTCCAGTAATGCTATGGAGGTAATGATGTAGGAGCTAGAGAGATGCTTTTCCTCTCTCTGTGATTTTCCTAAGGAACATGCTACTCATGTTCCTCAAGATTGTTGAGGAACAAGCTGTTAGAGGTAGCATGGAAAGAATATCTCTTGCATATGTCTTCCTTTTCAGAAAAGTCTCAGATAAGTTGACATATGAATAGGTTTGAAAGACCAAATCCCTCCTAGAGACCCTGTCATTTAATCTCTGCCTCCAGAAGAGATAAACTGTCTGTTTTTTGAGCTAGAGGGCACTGTTTCTGCCACAGTGGGAAATATTTGAGTTGCTATGTAGGGGAGGCAAGTACAGATAAATACAGGGCACAGATAGTGCAGTACTAGCAATGAAAGATGCTTGAAATAAGGACTGATAGTGAGCATTGAGCTGCTATAGCCTCTCCCTGCTTGCTGCTCTACTCACTAAAAAAATTCTGTTGTCACTTGACAGGATTGTTCTTTCCTGAGAATTCAAGCAATTAACAGAGTTCTTTTTCTTTTCCTTAAATCTTAAGTTTTTGTTCATTTGGAGCTGTCTGCTATTTTGAATAATAACTTAATATAGACTTTTAATAAAGGTAATATATATCTTAATTTTTGTCACGTTTTAAAAATTGAACACAGACAAGAGTATAGGGTAGGGATAGAAAGGAATGGCAATGGAGGAGAAGATAGTGAGAAAAGGGGAGGTTCTACTGAAAGCTGACTAGGTAGAAGCAGACAGATATGATGATATCGATCCTTTTTCTATTGAGAATAGAGACAGCTTTTTCAATCAAATTCTGGCACAGTAACACATGCCATTCCTACTTGGATTCTCTAAAATAATTTGTATATTATATTGTATATTATAGTTAGCTATAATACTTATATTCTAATACCATAAGAGTTATAGTTGTGATTTATATTCATGTGAATGTAAGTTTCTTGAGGGCAGAGAAGATCTATCTGGTAATCTTTTTATCTCACTTGTATCTACCACTGCTAGGTGGTTCAATGAATAGAGTACTAGGCCTAGAGTAAAGAAGGCGAGCTCAAATTTGACCTCAGATACTTAGTACTGTGTGACTGAACAAATCACTTAACTTCTCTTTACCTCAATTTTTTTCAACTATTCTTCAACTATGAGGATAATAATAATAGTAGTTATCTCCCAGGGTTGTTGTGAGGAACAAATGAGATAATATTTGTAAAGTGCTTAGTGCACATAGTAATTCTTTACATAACACATAATAATTTACAAAATACATAATACTTTTTTCCTTTCTTATATGGGATAGGGACTTTGTGAAAACTTTATATAGAACTATAAGAATATAAATTCCCTGAGGTCAGGGATTATCTTATTTTGATTTGAATGCCCATTACCTACTGTAAGATCTGGCACAATAGGAACCTTATTGAACTAAATGATGATTTTAATTACTGAATGAATACATATTTAAAATGTCATTGTAAACAAATTTATGAAATACTCAGAACAATGGAAATGGATGGCTGTTGTAAAGAGTTTGAAATAAAATGAATGAATACTAACTTGTCTTTGAACTTTGGTTTCTAAGATTAGCTTTGGTAAGAATGTAATGTCCATGTAACTCTTTTTTCACTCTTGAGAAAGACAAACGATTATTAATACATAGAGTGATTTGTATAAATTATCTCATTTGGTTCTCACAACAATTGTAGGAATTATATATTAAAGGGATATTCATTTTATAGATAACGACACTAAAATAACTAAAATAATAAATTAAATTGCATACAGTCATAAAGCTAGTGCCAAATTCCATAATGCCATGTACATTGTCCAGTGTGTTTAGAAAGAACAAATATTTCTACACAGAAAAATTTGTAAGTGAACATTATTTGCTCATTTTTCAAAGAAGGTGGTTAAAATTATAAAACAGAAACATGAGGAAGATTTATTATGAATTTAGTTTTATTTAGATATTACAATGGTATTCTTTGTAAGCTCTAAAACTATATTCCTCTATGCTATGGTCAGATACTATGCAGGAAGTCCATACCTCCTTCCTGGGGAAAGCTGCCTGTGATGCAGCTTCTCTCATATAACTTCTCTAAGAAATTTACTTGGTGCATATGTTTAGTATTGATATTGCTTTATTGTCTTTGGTACCATTTAAGAAGATATAGCTTTGTTCCTTATTAGAGATTTGTTTATAGGACTACTGTGGAGGGTCAAGTGTGATGAAGGTATCATAGGTAGCATCCCATTGACAAAACTTAAGCACTGCATCAAAGACACTGTCAAGACCTAATGACCAAATGGATTTCATTTGAAGCCCAAATCATATATTTAGCCTGTGACCTCAAGACCTCTGGCTGAGTCTGACGCTAATCCAATATGGGATCTTGTCCTTGGGTTTGTTCTGTGGCTTGAACACACCTCCTCCTTTTCAAAATGTTTTTGAGCCTGCTTTCCTCTCAGTGACTCAAAGCTTTGCTTTGACTTCTTTCTCTCAAATGATTTAAAGTCTGTGGTTGCAGGAGAAAGTACTAGAAAAAATTTATTCATAATTCTATAATGCTATGGAGATGTGACATCACCTTTAAATGGGAAGAAAAATGGTATAAAATGGGAAAGAACTGAACAACTTAGAGAACACCTGAGTTCACATTCCCCTTGTGAGGCTTACTTCCAGTGTAGTCTTAAATAAGTCATTTTGGGCCTTAATTTCCCCTTCTGAGTTTCCTCAGAGCTCTGGATTTGTGAAGAGCTATAATAAAGTGCTTTGAATAGATGTATTAGTAGATTAATTGCAAATAAATGTCATGTTGGAAAGGAAAATACATGGGCTTCTAGGAGCCCTACTTGATTTGATTCACTAGAATCATTGAGAAGAATTCATTCAATAGCTTGTCAGAACCAGGATAGTTATGAATATACAACAAAATTGACATTTTACCTCAATTTACTTATCTATTAAGTGCACCCAACCATTTCACTGAGTAGACTATTTCAGAACAAAGGTATCTGCAATAGATATATTCTGACAAGCAAAATTTTGCATAGGAAATCTTAGTTTATAAAACTATAACTCAAACATTTTTTGACTCAAACATTTCTGCTATTACTATTACGGAGCATTTCACATTCATTGTCTCATTTAATACAAAAATCCTATGAAACTGATAGGTAGCATTGGTATTATAGTCCCCATTTTGTATAACTTAAAGAGGTTTGATTACTTGCCTGAGATCACACAACCAGTAAGGGGTTGAATCAGAATTTGAATCTAGGTTTTTGGACTCTATCTCCAGTACATATTGCATTATACCATGTGATCTTTGTGTAAAACCTTTTGTTAGAAGGGACTGGTTTTGATACTAAAAAATTGATGATTACCAGTTTTCTTTTTTCTAAAGTAATATTGTTTATTGTTTCAATAGTTTTCTTTCATTTTTAATAATCTCTTTTAAATTTCAGAATTTCTAATTTGATATTTAATTAGGAAGGAGCAAAGGGCAATTTATTTTTTCTAGATTTTTTTAGTTGCATGTCCAAATCATTGTTCTCTTCTATCTTTATTTTATTCATGTAACTATTCAGAGATATAAGTTTTCCACTAAGAACTACTTTGGCTGCATCCCATAAGTTTTGATATGTTGTCTCATTATTGTCTTGGAGAAATTATTGATTGTTTGTATGATTTGTTGTTTGACCTATTCATTCTTTAGGATTAGATTATTTAATTTCCAATTTGTTTTTAGTCTATCTTTTCTGGCTTTATATGGTCAATTTTTGCGTGGGTGCCATATATCACTGAGAAAAAGATATATTCCTTTCTATCACCATTCTGTTTTCTACAGAGATCTATCCTATCTAAGTTTCCTAAGATTCTATTAATTTCTTTTTTGGTTAGATTTATCTAATTCTGAGAAGGGGAAGTTGAGGTCCCCCATCAGTACAGTTTTGCTCTCTATTTCTTCCTGTAATTGACTTAACTTCTCTAAGAAATTTACTTGGTGCATATGTTTAGTATTGATATTGCTTTATTGTCTGTGGTACCATTTAAGAAGATATAGCTTCTTTCCTTATTAGAAATTTGTTTATAGGACTACTGTGGAGGGTCAAGTGTGATAAAGGTATCATAGGTAGCATCCCATTGACAAAACTTAAGCACTGCATCAAAGACACTGTCAAAACCAAGACTGTGTTCAATTATTGTATTATTGAATCAACATTTTAAGGGCTATAATTTTTATATTTGCAACTGACCTAGCAATATTCAAATACTTTGATGGAGAAATATTATCTGAATATAGATTATACAGTCTTGAAGGTAGAATTTAATTCACATTGAAGTAGCACAATTGTGGATGATTGAAAAGTCAAGAATATGACCACAACTGTTTGCAGGTGAGGGAAAATGGATGCATTTGTTATGGGAATTGAATAGATTGGATAACTGGAAATTTAACACATTTTAAACAGTATGAATAGTAGGTTGAAATCATCAAGTGTCAAGGCAAAAATTGGAGTGGATACTAAGATTATTAGGCAGACATTGAACTCGAGAAAGAAAGAAAGAAGAAAGGAAGAAGGAAGGAAGAGAGGGAGGGAGGAATGGAGGGGAGGATGGTACAGAAAATCTTGAAATAGTCATAGAAATAAATAGCATTCCAACTCCTAGAACCGACAGGTGAATCAGGGGATAAAAAAAAAAAAAAAAAAACTATGGTCAAAAAAAGATAACAAAAGAAGCCATGTCATCAGTAGGGAGCTAGGTCTCTTTTTGACCTAGATTCATAAAGGAAAAGATTTAAGTTAAAAGGAAATTTGTTAATGATGGATTAGGCATTCCAAAGAGCAAAGTGGGCATGACAAGCAGATCTGAAGTATAAAAATATGGTGGATGGGGGGGGACAATAGTAGATTTGTAGTGGTAATAATTATTATTATAGATAATATTTCTATAGCATATTATGTGACACAAATTATATCAAGTGCTTTACATTTATTATTTCATTTAAACCTCACAACAATCTTAGGAGATTGACACTATGATTATCCCCATTTTACAGATGAGGAAAAATAAATGAGGCAAATAAAGGTTAAATAACTTGCCCAGGACACACAATGAATAAGTATCTGAATTTTCCTTAGTGCTGTATTCACTGTGCCACCTATTTGACTTATGATAGAATAGAATAAGAAAATACCCAGTAGGGATAAAAAATGGACTTTATACATAGGTAAACCAGGGATTTAAAATTATTATCATGGAGGGAGAGTATGAAAATCATTGAGGAATTAATTAAGGTACAATATTAGCAGTTGGAAAAAAAAAAGTCATTTGAAAGAGAAGATGATTAGATTGTTTGAGATGCTCTTTGTTAAAACCTTGTGGTAGCCAGTGATAACTTGTGAGATCCTAGGAGACCTATCTCATAGTAAATAGGAATAGAGGAAGAAACAGCAATCCTATTAGGAAGTTCAGGAGGTCAGGATATAGAAGGACCCTAGTCTCCTGAAGTCTCCTGACATTAGAGATTATATGTTGCTGCCAAATCTTGCCATCTAGTCAGCAACCCAACAAAAGAGATGGCCTTGTTTAGAGTCTGAAGAACCAAATGAATGCTACTATACTTTGTATTTAACTTTTTCTGACTAAATATTATTTATAACCCAAGGTACCAAGAAATACCTGCAAATTATCCAGAATTGGATTGATTATAGTTGCGTGTAGCTTCATTTTCCAGAGCCAGAACAAAGCTGAAACATGGATTGATGAATATTTGGATATAAATGTCTTCAATCAATCAATCAACAATTTCTTATTAAATCTTACTTCTTGACCTTTGAAATAAATTGTTCTCATTGGCCTATTCCATGAAGGAAAATCTTTACATGTTGGGGTAGATATTCCACTATCTCATCAATGGACTTAAGATCTATTAGTTCCCCTCAACTTGGCTTATCCCATTTGCCAAACTAGTTTTACTGGGATATAACTGCTAGGTGTGCTACAGTTTCTTGGAGCCACACCAAAGATGGAGAAACAGACTTTAAAAGAGCTCAGCAAGTCCTCATGCCAGAGATGCTAGTCCTTATTAAATATCTGCTGAAGCAAGTGCAAAGCACTTAGTGCTTGCTTAGACATCAAAAATGCCAAGTTTATCCACTGCAACCCAGGCTATCCTCTTGATTTATTTTTCTACTGGACTTTGATAACTCCAGAAGACTGAGGCTGTTGACTCTATGCAACTCTGATTCACCTAATTTCAACTCACAAGACATCAAGTCATGGGTCTTTTCAACAGATCAATTCCAATAGACTTATGATGGAGAGACTCATCTGCATCCAGAAAATGGACTATGGAGACTGAATATAGAGCATAAATACAATTTTCATCTTTTTTGATATTGTTGCTTGCTTGCTTGTTTTTTCTTTCTCATTTTTTTCTTTTTTGATCTGATTTTTTTTTTTGTGCAACATAATATGTTTAGAAGAATTGCACTGTTTAACCTATATTGGATTATTTGCTGTCTAAGGGAGGAGAGGTGGGAGGAAGGAAGAAAAGTTTGGAACACAAGGCTTTGCAAGGGTGAATGATGTTAATTATCTTTGTATCTATTTTGAAAAATAAAAAGCTAATTATTATTATAAAAGACAAATAACAAAAACAAAAAAAAATCAATATCAAGTCAAGAAATCCCCGTGTGATGTCATTGGTCTTCTTCAAGAACAAAGGATGAACAACAGCTCGGTGCTGGGGATATCAGTTCAAAAACAGAAAAAAATCTCTACTTACATTGAACTTATATTCTTATATCTCTTTTTGTAAGAATGAATATTATACTGATAATTTGTAAAAAAAAAAAAAGGTTTGATATGAGGAATCTATCTGTAACCACTTTGCTTTTCTTCATATAACAACAACAAACTAGTTAAACTCAGCTGAATAATAAACATCAGATTTTAAGTATCATATATTTTAAAGCCATAGTGCCACATTTTTTTACTATGAGAGAACTTTGTTATTATGCAAAACTTTTCATGGACTCCTATATGATAATAATGGTATTTATTATCATAAAATGATTGGCAAAATAAGAAAATGAAAAAATGAAAATGTTTGGTACCCCTATGTTTGTCCTTCCTTCTCAAAGAGAATCATGACATCAGGGAGGTGATGCCATGACATACAAGTGAATTGAATTTAAGTGAAGGAGGACTATGCCCTTCCCCTCCAGAGCCATCTGGGTCCAATGCCAAGGTACAGATTAAGATGACAGGAGACGGTCCTGGACATAATGGGATACCTTGGCCTTTTTAAGCCTGTCTTTAACAGGTCTCAGTTTGAATGAGGCAGCACCCATTCAGTGATTATGGCTAGAGAGCAATTGAGACAAAGGATCTCCTCTTTCACTTAGTCCAAAAAAAGATCTCAACATATAAATAAATAAATAAATCTGGGAGAGGAAGACCTTCAGGGTTTCTAGCCAAAGCAGAAATTACTGTAATTTACCTTCAATCTCAATCAATCAGAACCCAAGTAATGACCTATTGATGGCCAATTAGAATCACCTTGTTTTTTGTTTAAGATCTGGTCATTAAGAAAGAAATCTAGCCAGTAAATCCCAGGATATCTTGGGAGGGTGCAGAGGTGCAAAAGACGGAAAAACACACTTTTAAGAGCATTTGTAAGTAAAGGTGTGATACCCTATGTGGGCAGAGTAAGGGAAGGAGGGAAAGAGGGAAGAAGAGAAGTAAAAGAAGAGATTCTTTGCCTCAGTTGCCACCTAGCCTAAATCACTACAATAATTGTAATTGACAGTAGTAGGATTTGATTTTGGTTCCTTGGGGGGGGAAAAAAAAAACCTTGACACTCTATATACTATATTAAAGTATATAAGAAATGAGGCATATAAAGGCAATTAGTTTAAAGTGAACTTTCAAACAAAATGATCTAATGTCATAAATCAGTCTCTCTAGATTTTCTAGACTCACCTGGAAATGGGGCTAATAATTCTTCAAATACCTGAAGGTAGAAGACTAGACCAGATAATACCAATGAGAGACGCGCAAATCTGGGATAAACTATTCTGATACATGTTATTTTTTAATTGTTCCCAATGTCTTCCTTGTGATACTTAAAAATTGTATGTGACTTTAAAGAAAGGTTTTTGATTATTTTTAATGCATATAAATTTAAATCAGTTTTAAAATATTCAGAAACTCCTTTTTTCTCTGGTCTCTGATTTTCTTTACCTGATCACGCCTCATCAGAAAGCTGATCTTCTATTTGGTTTCTACTTTCTTTTTAAGCCAGGATGATCCATGTTTCCCTCAGTTTCTTTCTAACTCTCTAGATCTTCCAAGGCCTTAGATGTATCCTCCTGCTTTCCAGTAATATAAAATCTCGTTAAATTCTACAATCTCAGCTATGAGTTCATTGCTTTTCTACTGTCATCAACATGTTACTCCAACTTTACCTTTCTTATCTGTTTTTTACAAGGACTAATTTAATTACTCATTTCAAAGCATAAAGTTTGAATTGTAAAAACTCTAACTAATTTGGTAACTGAAAGAAATGATTAATATATGGGACCAAACTGACAGAAGAAAAGACTGGGGTTTTAATTTATAGTTTTTAATCATAAGGAAGGTTTTAGAAACTCTGACTTAAGTAGTTTTTTTTTAGGAAATACTATAGAAAGAAGTCCCTGAGAATAAAAATATACTTTTATTTTGATATAGAGATATATTTAGTGATCTTTTGAGGTAATTTCTAGTCAATTATTTCATGTTGTGAATATATATACTTTTTATCTGTGTAAATATTACATATTTAAAATTTTGCCTTTGACCTATGTTACTTGTTCATCAATAGGTTATTTGCATAACCTGTTTTTCACATGGATTTTATATTTTTACATGTTTTTACATGTACTTTACATTTTTACGTTTTTCAAAGTGTTTAACATCTTTCATTTTTTATATTGCAATAATTTCTTATTATAGTACCCTCCCTTATAATAAAAAAAGATGAGTGAATGTTTAACAAAATCAACCACATAGCAACTTCATATGACTATATGCACCTGCTACTCCTTGTCAACCATATTTCTAATGAGAAAAGTGGTATAATTTATTATCTGTCCCTTGGAACTAAGATTGGTTACTGCAGTTCATCTTTATTCAATCTGGTTTTTTTTAGGGAAAAAAGATAACTAGATTGCTCTACATCAGAGTAGATGATCCTATAAGATTAACTTTGCTCATATAACTAAATTCTCCTGCTATAAACTTTTTTTAAAAATCAAAACTTACCAGACCAAAGCCATAACTGACATGCGATTGGAGACCCAGGGTGCCTATATCTAGGTTGAGGAAAGGCCAGATTTCTTATAGGGAGTTTTCTCCATAAGACTGTCACCTCCATATCTTGCTTCTCAGTACTCTACTGTGACATAATTGCTGTACACAGGCAACCTTCTTTTTTCTATCCCCACAACCCTCCCCGACACACACCAAGTTTCCCACCCTCATCATGTGGTCATCTTGTAATCACTATCACCCCACCAATGGAGGATGAAAATCTGACTGCCCCTTTGTCAAGATTTACCTATATCTTATTATTTGCCCTGCCTTTTCCACCTATGAAGATGTCTCATCTTCATACTCCCTCATGATTCTTATATCTATTTTTGTTTCTTTTATGTCCCTTTAAAAAGAATCTTTTTTTTCCTAAAATACACCAAAATACTTATAGCAAAACTTTTTTGGAGGAGCAAAAGCTGGATATAAAATAAATGCCCAATAAAATGGGAAATGGCTAAAATAATCAAAGGTAGAATATAATGGAATATATTATGCTAAAGAAGCAATCAATACAATACAGAGGAACAAGGGAAGTCATTACTTATGCAAAATGAAGTTAGAATAAGGAAAGTAATAGCAACAATGTAAATGGAAAAAACAAAAGCAACAGCCACAAAATAATTGAAATAATGTTATTAAATTATAATGACCAAGTTTGGTCCCCAAGAGATACAAGAAGGTATCTCTCCTTGCTTCTTTGCCAAGATAGGGATCTGTATAGAATAGGGAACTGTATAGATTAGGGAACTATATAGAATATGGAATGTCTGACTTCTGAACATTTTTCTTCTCCTTTAAAATTCTGTTATAAAACTATTGCTGAAGTTTTCAAAAAAGGCAGAGGAGAACGAAACAAAAGAAAATTGTAATAAAAAATTCTAAAAGCCTCTTTCTTATTTCTCCATTAAAATCCTCTTTTGATGTTTTACCATTATAAGGAGATTACTGAAGAATCTCAGAATTGTAAGGAGCTTCAGTTGCTATCTGTTCAATTTGTTCCTGAACAATAAACTCCTCTGTAACATCCATGACCAGTATTATTCAGATGTTGCTTGAAGAAATTCAGCAAGGGGGAGCCCACGATCTCTGGAAACATCCCATTAAATATTTGTTTTTAATCTATTTAAATTTTCCTTTATAAATCATTATGCGGTAAATGGCATAATAGACAGAGGAAGACCTGAGTTCAAATCTAGTCTCAGACTCTTATGTTATGTGATTATGAGCAAGGCACTAAACCTCAGACTGTCTCAATTTCTTCATCTGTAAAATGGGGATAATTAAATGTGCTTAAATTCCAGACTCCTTGTTAAGAATAAAATTGAGATAATATTTATAAAGTGCAATGCAAACATTTAAGTGCTATATGAATGCTAGCTATTATCCTTAGACTGACCTCATTTGAATCTCATTTAAATAATTACAGATCTCATTGAAAACTCTGTAATATTCTAGGTTTTATGCAATCACCAAAAAAGCATCCGAAAACAGAAACATCTGGAGAATCTCACCATATATAGGCAATCACTCTTCCATTTGGTCTTTGTACAAGAATATATCTATGAGAGAAATGTTTTAAAATTTTAGGAAAAATTTATCTTACTGATTGCAGGGAGCATTGTACCTTTTGGTGATCCCAGATATTCTTGAGGTTCTTGATCATGCTCAAACCCCAGAGAAAGACTGACATTTTCCCTCTCCTCACCTTACCAAACAATAATAATGTAAAACTGCAGGGAAGGACAGACAAAGCTACACCAACAAGCAGCAGCAGATGGACAGCAAGGAACAGCAAATACCTAGATCCAAACCCATCAAGAAATGGAACTGCAGAGAGACTCATATCACTGGAACCATGAGTAGAGTGATCCAGTAGAGATGGTGAGATCCTCCAGATGTTACAGTTGTCAAATGCTATTCTGATGATTCCATCAAATCCCAGTATATTATAGGGTCACATTATAGTAGGCAGCAAATGCACCTGAAGCCAACTTCTGGAGTTGTAAGAAACTACATTAGAAGAATCCTCCTCATAATTAGAAATGCAAGTGACCAGGAATTTTATACAGATTTTTAGGAAATGTTGCTCATTTCTGGATAATTTGTCTCTGTCATTTCAATAAGCTTTCTTCTCTCATATTGGCAATATCATGCTTGATGCAAAGACTTTTCCAGGTTTCTTGAGTCAAGGCATGCAAAACAATACAACTATCCAAAGTATACCAGGATTATTTGTCATGAAAGTGACTGACACAAGTATTTGAGTAACTTATTGCCAGCATTCTCATACTGTAATTGGGACAACATGATACCACGACAGTGAGATGATATTCTATGTATGACCTTTTTATTTCACACAAGATAAATTCTTATATGTATACAAAATCAAGTTGAGAGAATGATTGTAAACATGGTCAGCACAAGTTTGCAACATATATAAGTAAAGCAGGTCAGTACAATGAAAAGAAAGGTAGAGAAAAGAATATACAAAATGAAATCTACATATACAAAAATTTTTCATAGCAGTTCTTTTTGGGGTGGCAAAGAATAGGAAAATGAGGGGGTGCCCATAAATTAGGAAATGAGTGAACAAGTTGTATGTATATAATTGAATCCTGTTGTGCTATAAGAAATGATGAGCTGGATGATTTCAGAAAAACCTGGAAAAACGTACATGAACTGATATTGAGTGAAGTGAGTAGAACCAGGAGAACATTATACTTAATGACAACATTATTTGAGCTACAATATCTGACTCAGTTCTTCTCAGCAATATAGTTCCAAAAGAGTCATAATGGAAAATGCTATCTATCTTCAGAAAAATAATTATAGTCTGAATGCAGATAAAAACACATCTTCATTGAGTTTTTTGCATTTTCCCCTTTTTTCTGTTCCTTCTTTTACAACATGACTAATGTAGAAATATGTTTACATGATTGCACATATATAACCTATATCAGATTGTTTGCTTTCTTGAGGAAGGGAAAAGGGAAATAAGGTAAAAAATGAAACTCAAAATCTTAAAAAAATGAATATTTAAAAAAAAAGAATCTTAGATTTAGAACTTGAAAAGATCTGGATTCAAATCTGAATTCTGATAACAGAAATTTGATTATGGGAAAGTCATTTAACTTGTTTGAGACTCATTTCCCTCATCCACAAAAAAGGGATAGAAATACTTGTTTTGTCTACCTTAAAGGAATGTAAATAAGATACTTCGTAAAACTTAATATGCTATGGAATTGTGAGTTATATTTTAAGGGTATGACTTAAAAGGAAGTGAATTGATTTTCTCATGTTTGCCAATTCTGAAGCTGAGTTAACATGATAGCAAAATAATTTTTTGATCTCATATTCTCTTCTCTCAAGAAAGTTAAGTCTAAAAAATTGAGATTTGTATGTGTTTGGTAGGTACTTTCAGTTTCTTCTAAAAATGTGTTATCTCCAAACTTGTAATTACCCTGTCAAAATGTTTTTCAAGTCATTAATATAACAGCATAAATCATTTATCCCATTAAATTCTAGTATCCCTATGTATCCTACCATTGTTACTAAGTCTTCCAGTAATCCAAAGGCTTATTTATCCCCCACATTAAATATTGCTACAATAATATTGTTCCATTCCTGGATAGTTAAAAGCCTTTCAAAGCAATTAGTTTGAATAGAATATTCTTTGAAAAGATGTCAGGGTATTTTCTGATTTTTTTTACCTTTTCAGTACAATGTTTATCTTCTGAAACTCATAACTGTACCAATGCAAAAGCTAAAATTGTACAAGGAAATGTGGAATTGGGAACCAGGAGAGAGAGCCAAAGCAGCTCTCTGCTTCCATAAGAATGTTCTATGTATGAAATTGTGATATTCTTCTTTATCCATACATCTTCATGATGGATAATTTATACTGGCTTGGCATCTTTATAGGGTTATATTTCAACATTTAGACATAATTCCATGGAAAAAAGCATTGAAACACTGATTTTGGTGCCATAGACTGATCTACCCTTATTCAGAAAACAAAAAGTGATGTTCCCCATGAACATTTGATGGAAAAATATTTGGTGTATATGTAGGCAAGTAGCATATCAAATGGTTTTAGAAAACAGTTAATTATTTAATTTCATGAAGTGTTCACTTCAAACAGGTGAAAAGCAGTAAGGACTAAATGTGTATGAAACAAATTAGCATTTAGACACATATAGAAATATATACATGCATATGTGGTCTAACTATAAAGGGGAATTCTCCATATGTAGTGGGGAAAGAAAAAAAGCAACACCTCTGATTCTAATTGCCCCTGGTAAGTATAGTCTGAACCCATAATCTAGTTTAAAAAACTTCTCAGTGAAACTTTTGGCATGCTTCTTTGGTCCAGCCATAGAAAATATACAGAGAAATATTGAATCTTGTTCTCGTGTTTTGTGACAAGTTATCCAACGACCTCTGGAATCAAATAAGAGTTTCTTTATGGAAGCTAGTACATGCCTTTTTGGCAATGATAACTCATTTAAGAAAACCAGGAAGGGACTTGAAATACCAAATTCAAGGAAGAAGTGGGACAGTAAAATAAATGAAAGTCATGTCAAATAAGTACAAATGATATAACAGTTGATGAATCTCTCCTTCTCCTTGTCCTTCCCCTCCTCCTCCCATCACCTCTTTAGCCCTTCAAATTTAACTAAGTTGGTCCTCAGGTAACATTATTTACCAAGCTAATACTCAAAGCCTTTTGAACTTTTCAGGACAAGCCCAAATTTATCCTCTACTTGGCATTATTATCAAGAACTAATAGTTTTCTCTATGCTCCAGAGAAGCATTCAAGTATAACTTTATTGGAGGCTGAATATGAACAAATATGAATAATGAAAATGGTCACTGGAAACTCAATTTTGTGTTTGCAGTGGAGCTATACAAATAGGAGTCCCAAAATTAGGGCAGTACTGAGAAGAGTACAAACTTCCTTTTTTTTTTTTCCTTTTGATCAAATGCAAAAGTATTTCATAGCCGCATTAAATATGGTATTCCAAAAAACCATGCAGTTGCAAAAAAGTGTTGCACCAGGAAATTCTTTAGATGCTCAGCTGATAGTTTAAAAGCAGAAAAACTCCCCTATGCTACCAGTATTTGTTTACAATCCAACTTTTATTATGAAAAGACATAGTTGTCTATAGATGAGAGCTTGCATCTTGCTGGCATGTGGTTCTGGTCCCTTGTTTTCTGACACAAGTCAGAGTCTTGCCAGAAATAAAATTTAGCCAGCTCAGTTATTGTGATATTTTATTCCTGAATTAGTAGTAACAGTTTACTGCTGGTAGAGACTCCTGAATTTTTTGGATTTTTGAGATGTTTTCCATAGCTTTTTCAAAAGATTATTTTATCAGTGACCTTTGTAGACTAACTCTAGTAAACAGGAAAATATTCAGTCACAATGAATTGTGTAAGTCATTGAAATTGTCTAGACCGTATTTTGAGGGACAGCAGCTAGATGAAGTTCTTAGAAATGAACAATAATTTAGCAACACTATTCTGGAAATAGAACATCACTCTAATAATCCTAACTGTCTCTGTCCTAATATTCACCTTTTCTCCTAAGCCCTTTGTCCCTGAAAACACATTAAAATTTCTGATTTTGGCTAATTTTCTACTGCTTTAGAAAGAGGTGGAATTAAAATTTTGCCCTCAATTGTCAAATTTCTTTCTTATTATTCTGGGTATTAGATGTGGTTTTAATGGATAAAAACTACTGTTTCTGACATAGTAAGTGGAAGCTGTAACTGCTGAGGTCTGTTGCTATGACAAACAGTCTTTATATAGAATGCTAGAAATCAGTATTGATTGTCAGGAAGACTGAAGTAACCAGAACATGGTTTACTCATAAAATCTTTTAGCTGCAAGGAACTTTAGAGTTCATGTAGCCAGGGATTTTTTTTTTTTTTTGTAATTCCATTTCAATATAATTAAATTTTTTGTGATGCTATGTATTTTGCTTTATACATTTAAAATCATTATTCTAAGAAGGGGGTCCATAGGTTCCACCAGATTTCCAAAAAAGGTCTGTACCACAAAAATGGGTGAGGAACCTTAGACTTAGTTCAACCTCCTTCCCACTGAGTAAATAGGAAAAAATGAAGCCATATTAATGAAGTGATTTACCTATATGCACACAGCCAGGAATAAAGGCATTTAGTAGGCTCCCTTAGGTGCTTTGAATACTAGATAAACATCTTTTCCCTGAGTCATACCAGCTTTCATATTACATATGGTAAAAAATGTAAAGGCATTAAGGAAATGTCATGTGATTAGTTTTGGTAGTTAGACAAAAGAATTTGGATTTGGGGTAGAAAAGGTAGCAGGAAAGGCAAAGGGTAAAGAAGCAATTTAATCATAAGAGAGGGGTTGATCACCTAATAAGTATGAAACACTATTCTATGTGCAGTATTACTAATAGGAATAATATGAAAATAAAGTCAAGTCAGAGGACTCAAAGTTGATCTTGATCTGTGAGCTCAGGCTTCCTGGTAGAAATACTATTTGAACTGAGTTTTGAACAAAGATCCTGATTCCTCTCCTCTTACCCTTCCTCAAACACCCCAGCTAGGACCTTTCTTCTGCGATTACTTTCCATATACACTATAATCTATTTTGTTTGTACCTAGAGCTTTATATATTGTTTACCTCAATTTGAATATAAGCTACTTAATAGCATAGACTGATTTTGACTTTCTCTGAGTCCCCTGCTTTCAGCAAAGTCCCTAGCACATAGCCAAATTTCATGAACATTTGGGAACTGAGGGACTAACTGACTGACTGAGTTTATCTGATATTGTTTTTATTGAGGAAAAGGATAGAAACCCAGGAAAGAAATAGGAGATGTGTTGGAAGACAGTGTATAATTCTGTTAGATGTGAAGAAGAGTTAAGACCTGGGATTGGCAGAGTGGAGTGTGGGGGGCAGGACAAGTTTAGAAAGATTGGAGATAGATTGTAGAGAGTTTGGCATTGGTCCTACTTTTTTATGAAATTAGTGAAGATCTTGGGGCAGAAGAATGGCATAATAAATGTGATTCCTTAGAATCATACTGTTTCATAGTTCAAATAGCCCTTTAAAGGCATACAAGGATCATAATAATGAAAGGAGAATACCATAGATAACAGACCAATTCAATAGTTTATTAAATGGAGAGAAATACTGGGACCAATGGATCCCAAGGCTACATGAGACTATCATCTCAAAGAGTCTAGCCCAGAGTATCAGGACAGCAAGCCTTTTATGGAATAATAAGAACAATGACATAATGCAGAGACCTAGGTGGGGATAGCCTCATAGATGGAGGTTACTGATATTCTAATGACATTAAGGAATGTCTATAACACCTTTATCTTCAACCATTAAGAGGGGACGGTCATAACCTTAAGGCAGAATACGAAATAGGACAAATGGAGGAACTGGTCACCCCATTAAAAGTGATCTTTGGCATTACATTCCCTCCTTTTTCTCTTGGAACTATTCAAATCTTTGAATTACCTTCCTCTAGAAGGCCTTAGCACTTTGAACAACCCTATGTGAAGTAAATCAAAATAAAGCTAGACCAATGCAAGGACAAGTCTCTCCCTGATAAGCCCAGAATTAATCAGCAATACACAAAGTTCCTTATTTCAATTATTTCTGACAATCAATTGTCAGATCCTCTGTAGTTGGGGAGCATGTGGACAGCTGTGGTCATTTGTGCATGACTCAGCCTCTGCTTATGGAGAGCAGCAGGCTCAAGGCAGTTAGTTGTGTTGCCCATTCAGAGGGGCAGCCGGCTCCAGGAGAGAAGGGAGAGGCTTGGAGTAGCCCCACCTGTCTAAAATAAAATAATTTAAAAATTTAAAATATTATGAAAAGTCTAAATTATAATAAAGCATTACTTGATGTCCCCCTCTAGAAAAGTAATAAGGGACTATAGATGAGAACTACAGGATGAAAAAGTATTTATAAGCTGCAATCTGCATCACAAGATTCATATTCACAGATACATAAAATATTAAGGTAATTATTGTTATCTGAACTCTTCTAAAAAGTTAGTCAGAACAAACTACAATCATGGGGACCAGGTCCTGGGAGCCCATGATGTATGGGAATACATACATATACATATATATATATATATATATATATATATATATACATATATATATATATATATACAACATGTATATGTATATGCATATGTATACATACTCAAATATATGTGTGTGCATACACATAGCTATATCTAGAAACTATTTTTTTTGTCCCACCCAGAGAAACAAACAGGGCTGCCACTAGATTACAGATTTCTGAGCAGATTATGCAGTTAGACCAAGGCAGGCAACACCAAACTTTTTAGAGGACTCAATATCAACAAGATCCTTTTAAGTATGATGAAATACTAATTAAGGACCTGGGGTAACAGGAATGGAGAAACAGCTCAGAGAGACTGCCAGTTCCAAGACAGGTATCCAATTTCTGGTTGTTTCTAAAAAATAATCCCAAAAACTGAGTCTGCCAGGGCAATTCCAACAGAATAAGGGATTTCCAAGTTAAAGTACAACCAGCAAATTGTAGTCCAGTAAATTTAAGCAAGGAGTAAAGGACTTCCAATTAAATCTGAACTAGCAAGATACCAGTTTTCCCAACTTCCAATTAAATCTGAACTAGCAAGGTACAAGTTTCAAAAAGGGTAATTACTAAAAGTCTTGGAATGATTCATTTGACATTGCTATGTTGCTTTGTATATTATATTTAGTTTGTGCAGTTTCTAATATCATTAAGTAGAACTTGATTTGCACTTTCATATGTATGTATATATGTACATGTATATGTGCATCCACACATAATTATAAGATTATAATATAATGTATTATATACATATGAAAATATATGTGTGTATGTATAAGGAAGCATATCTATTGTATGGCTTTGTCTATGTAAGTTATGTATGTCCACATGGATCTGCCTAGATGTGATTCCAAGGAAAACAAGAATAGTTATCTCTAGAATTTCTTCTCCCCATTCTTCTCCAAGAGAAATTTCAATTTTTACCAGGAGAGGAAACAATTTCTTTGTAACTGTTTTATTGTGAAAGATCCCTGAGTTGCATAAACTCAAGGTTTATTTATATATTTACTTTTCTTCAATAGTATTTTATTTTTCCAAATATATTTAAAGATAGTTTCCAACATCCATTTTGAAATATTTTGTATTACAAATCTGTCTCTCCCTCACCTTTCCCTTCCCCAAGGCAAGCAATGTGACATAGGTTAAACATGAACAATTCTTTTAAACACATTTTCATGTTTACCTTGTTGTACAAGAAAAAAATCAGACCAAAAGGGAAAAATCACACACAAGAAAGAAAAAGCATATAAACAAAAAAGATGAAAATACTATGCTCTGATCCACATTCAGTCTCCATAATTCTTTCTTTGGATGTAAATGGCATTTTGTATCCCAAGTCTTGAACTGTCCTCAATTACCACCCAGCTGAGAAAAGCTAAGTCTATCATAGTTAATCATCACATCATCTTGTTGTGAGTACAATGTTCTCTTGATTCTGCTCATTTCACTTAGCATCGGTTTATGTAGTAAGTCTTTCCAGGTTTTTTTGAATTCAGCCTGCTCATCATTTCTTATAGAGCAATACTATTCCATTACATTCATATACCATAACTTATTCAGCCATTCCCTAATTGATGGATATCCACTCACTTTCCAAGTCCTTAGCATTACAAAAAGGGCTGCTACAACAACCATTTTTTCAATATATTAATCTTTTTCTCTTTTGATCTTTTTGGGAATACAGACCCAGCAGTGACATGACTGGATCCATGCATATGCAGAGTTTGATAGCCCTTTGGATATAGTTCCAAATTACTCTCCAGAATGTTTAGATCATTTACAATAACACTAACAATGCATTAGTGACAGTACATTTATTTTCACAAATATAAGAATACAAGAATGACAAAAAAGACTCATTTCTGAGTTCAAATCGAGCCTCAGATACTAACTACTTGTGTGACTCTGGGTAAGTCATTTAATTTTTTTTTCAGTTCCTCATCTTATAAAATGAACTGGAGAAGAAAATGACAAACCACTCCAGTATCTCTACTAATAATAATCCTAATTTGTTCACAAAGAATTAGACACAATTGCAATAACCACAACAAAGGAAAGGGAAGGAGTGTCAAAGAAGAGAATGAAACTTAGTTGCTCAGATTCCAAGTTTGGAAACTGCCTTAATTTTTAAAGCCAATATCTTATTTCCAGTTGGCAAACATTTAACAATAAACTCTTCACACAGAAAAATACAACCAACAAACTTTTAAGTTTCATTTTCATTAATATTTTCTCCATCACCTTCTTAAGCCTAGACAATCAACAAAACAATTAACAAAGATCTGATGTGAAGTGTCTGCAAATTTTTGAGGTATACATACTCACAGGGACTGGAATCCCTGCAAGCAGGTTCTATCATACTCCCAGGTAATAATTTACTAGAGGCCTGAAAGAATTTGGGGCAAGGTATTTAAAAAGCAGAGTCAAGGTATTGGTTCATTCTACTTGCCTGTAAAGGTAAGAAGTAGGAGAAAGGGCAGAAATTTCATGATGCAAAATGATTAAGTTCTTTCTCCCAAAAGATGGTTTCAGAGAGCTGCCTGGCTCAACAAGGTCTACCTGTCTTACTCTGTGGCCTGAGGCAAATCTCCTTGCTGTGTCTCTTTCATTCTAGTAAGCTTTCTGCTGCTTTAGCTAGCTTTTATAGGGCATATGAAAAAAAAGAGAGACTGTCGAAAAAATTTTCATTTGATTACTTCTTAATATTAAAAATCACATGAATTACAATTATTTGTAATTTATCCTTTGAAGTTCTTATGTATATGGAGAGTTAAGGTAGAGTATATAGGAGTGGTATCCTTCCCTGACTGTCTCCTAGGATTGTTTAAATGTAAAAATGTCTCAAAAATACACCTAACTATAAAAACCTAGTATTTGTACATATTTTATCATAATTATTATTATTTATTATGAAAATGCTATTAGTCTTATCAGAGAAAACAGCACAAATCATTCCATCTTCAAAGTGATATCAGTACAAATAGAAACTGTTTCATGCACACAAACATAGACACACATATCCATTTTCTATTAGGTTGAAGACTGCCCTCTGGCACTATTTCAAGTGAAATTCCACCTGTACCTTCTGTGGACCAGGTGCTGTATTTACATTTTACAGGGCAAGAAAAGCCTTCTTGGGATAGATAGCAGAACTATTACTTTCCCCTTTATAATTCCCAAATTGGGATGTTTTCCTGCAGTCTCATTAAATTCTTGTAAATGTCTTCTAGCAAAAAAAAAGCATTGAAATCTCTTTTGTCTGTGGGATGATAAAATTATTGCCTCTATCTTTACCTTTTATACCAAAATCTCAATCTTTGTTCATTCCTTGGCAACATAATGCTTCCTCCCACTTTTGAACACACTTCCCTTGTTCCTCACATGTGTACATGGCCAAAATGGAGACAAAATGACTGTGATGACCATCATCTCCTTCATCTCTCTCTTCTTGATGATCTTTAAATAGCAGACAGCTGTTTTATTTCCTACTAATGTCTGATTATTTCTCAAGTGTTTTTTAAAAGTGTTCCCAGAAGCTATGACACATTTCATTTTATTTGAAAAGAGGTTGAAGCATCGCTGTGAGCAGAAAGAAGCATTTTGTAATGAAAAGGTGTTTTGTCAGACTTCTTGGTAATAGAGAAAAGTGTTGGAACCAAAGTGCTTAATTTCTCTGTTATCATTTGTTGTTGTTATTCACTCGTGTCCAACTCTTTGTGATCCCATTTAAAATTTTCTTGGCAAAGATTGCAAAGAGTGGTTTATCATTTCCTTCTCTAGATCATTTTATAAATGAGAAAACTGAGGCAAAGAGGATTAAGTGACTTGTCCAGAATCACATAACTAATAAGTGTGAAACCAGATTTCAACTCATGAAGGCAAGTTTTCTTAACTTGAGGCTCTGAGCTCTCTCTACTGTATCTCCTAGCTACTCATATAGGAACATAGTCACTGGGCTCCCAGTTGAAAGTTTTGTAGGTTTTTGCATTAACAAAATTTGCCTCAGTTTATTTAACTGCAAAATGAACTGGAAAAGGAAATAACATCATATTATGATGTTCTAGAATCTTACTGATGTGGGTATTCTCCTAAATGATGTAAAGAACAAAGCATCCAAGTTCACTAATATATTCTTTCTTATTCATTTAGTCTTACATACTCTTTTTTTCTTGAAACTATGAGAAGGCTTACAAGAAAACAAGCAGAAAATGTTAATTACAAAGTCTATTACCATGAAACAGAATTATGCTGACTTGGTCACAGAAGAATAAAATTCAACCAGTTTGGTTTTAAGCCCCATCATCAAATCTGCTGAGTTCTATGATTAGCAGATCTTAAATATAAGTCTACAGGTGACACCTTTCAGTGCTGTGACCACAGAAATTATTGCTAGCTATGTTTTCTTTTGAAAAATTTCTGAAAGTACCCTGTACATGAAAGTGATTCTCAAATACCAGATGAAACTGTTGTCATCTGTACTGACTATGTCATCTCCTCTCCTCCACTAATGTTAATTACTTGGGCAAGAGTCAAATTATGATTACTCAGAAATGTAGCCAGATAACTTTCAGTGTTTCATTCCTATGTCTGGAGCTAAATTATTACAGCTGGCTTTCTTTTATATCCTGCCCCAGCCAGCCTATGTGCAAAGTACTAAATATATACTTTGAACTCAGCCATAAAAACTTTTCTCTAGATGTTAAATTTTTTGTTTTCCTGGAGCAAGTTTTGACCAACACAACACACACCCCAAAATTATTAAGGGCTTTCAAAAAATTGTTTCTAGATATAGCTACGTGTATGCACACACACATATTTGAGTATGTATACATATGCATATACATATACATGTTGTGTATATATATATATATATATATATATATATATATATATATGTATATATATGTATGTATTCCCATACATCATGGGCTCCCAGGACCTGGTCCCCATGATTGTAGTTTGTTCTGACTAACTTTTTAGAAGAGTTCAGATAACAATAATTACCTTAATATTTTATGTATCTGTGAATATGAATCTTGTGATGCAGATTGCAGCTTATAAATACTTTTTCATCCTGTAGTTCTCATCTATAGTCCCTTATTACTTTTCTAGAGGGGGACATCAAGTAATGCTTTATTATAATTTAGACTTTTCATAATATTTTAAATTTTTAAATTATTTTATTTGAGTTTTAGAATTCTGTTTTCACTATTATTTTTCCTTTATTAAAGCTGAAAAATCAATCACCAAGTGTCCAATTTGCCAGTAATAAGTCTCTGTGCCTTTATTAAAATTGTTCTTGGCAATCAAAGTTATCTATAATCATATAAAAATACTCTAAATCACGATTGATCCAAGAAATGCAAATTAAAACAATACTGAGATCTAACCTCATGTCTATCAAAGTGGTTAATATAACAAAAGAGGAAAGTGTATTTTGGAGGAAATGTGGGAGAACTGGAACATTAATGTACCATTGGTACATTGTGTAGAGTTGTAATCTGATCCAACCATTCTGGATAGCAATTTTCAACTATATCTAAAAGCCTATAAAATGGGGATACTATTTGATCCAGAAATATCATTGCTGGATCTGCATTCCAAAGACATATAAAAAGGGAGAAAAATACCTGTTTGTACAAACATATTCATAGCAGCTTTTTTTGTGGTGGCTAAGAATCGAAAATATACTCTTCCTAACTGCCATAAAAATGAGAAAGTTCTTATGAGTTAAAAAAATTCATCTTCCCATGAAGAAATGTAAACAGATAAACAATTTTAAGGCTGTTATGATTTTCCTTTCCTGGTTTCTTCCTTATGCTTCTTCTCGGTGCTGTATTTGAAAATCAAAGGTTTTGTTCAGCTCTGGTCTTTTCATCACCAATATTTGAAAGACCTGTATTTCATTTAGTGTACAACTTTTCTTCTGAAGAATAATACTCAGTTTTGCTGGATAGTTGATTCTTGGTTGTAATCCTCAATCCTTTGCTTTCCAGAATATCATATTCCAAGCCCTTCAATTTGTTGATGTAGAAACTGCTAAATCTTGTATAATTTTAATTATATCTTCACTATATCTGAATTGTTTATTTCTGGATGCTTGAAATATTTTCTCCTTGACTTGTGAGTTCTGGAATTTAGATATAATATTTCTGGGAATTTTCATCTTTGATCTCTTTCAGGAAATGATTGGTATAGTTTTTTTCCATTTCCATTTTACTCATTGGTTCTAGAATATCAGGACAGTTTTCCCTGATGATTTCTTGAAGGATTATATCTAGGCTCTTTTTTTAAAAAAATCATACTTTCAGTTAGAGTAAAAAAAAAAAATAAACGTATCTCCTGTAACTATTTTCCAAGTCAGTTGCTTTTCCTTTTTTATTTTTAAAATATATGCATAGATAGTTTTCAACATTCACCCTTACAAAACCTTGTGTTCCAAATCTTCCTCCCTTCCCCAAATCCATATCCTGGACAGCAAGTAGTTCAATATATGTTCAACATGTGCAGTTCTTCTATACATATTTCCACAATTATCATGCTACACAAGAAAATTCAGATAAAAAAGGAAAAAAGGGAGAAAACAAAAAAGCAAGCAAACAACAACAAAAAAATTCAGACCCCTCAGTCATCTTTTTGGAGGCAGATAAACACCTTTAGAGAGCTCATATAAGCAAGAAGTATTTAAGTACTCATTGGAGTTCACACATTTGGGAGATTTCAGGATTTAGTATGAGATATCCGAATTCATACCTCCCTTGAAGCTCTCAGGGCCAGAGAGCACTCTGGGAGAAACCCATAATTCCATTCTCTCAGAAGAGATCATATATAAGAAACAGACAAGAGGCTCTCTCTCGGGGAGTTGAGCTGAAGTAGATTGAAGAAGGAAGCATCAAGTCAGTTCAGGAGAAGCCCACTCTCGGAGGCGCAACCAGATTCACTTCATCTCACACAGCTGTGGTGACTGGGCTCCAGCACTTCCCCCACTGAGACCAACGCTGGTCTGAAAGGCTCTCCAGAAAGCTGCCCAGCCCCAGGCAAGGAGGTGCTGGCTGGAGGCTGAAGAAAGCAGAGGCAGAAGCAAGGGACAAAGCTGCAAGAGCTCTTCGAACCAAGGAGAGAGAGGCCTCTAAGAAAACTAACTGGGCTATAATGGAGACAATAAAAGATCTGAACTTTTAGCACCTGGCTGCATTTGGGTGATTATTACTTGTAACTGAAACTAAGGCTGCCTCCAGAAAACCTCCCCAAGAAACCTGCTCTCAGAGAGAACCATTATACTATATTAAAGAAGAAAAACACCACAGGGAAAGATAATGATGAATGTTGGAGGGGATATGGGGAAACTGGGACACTAATACATTGTTGGTGAAGTTGTGAACTGATGCAATCATTCTGGAGAGCAATTTGGAATTATGCCCAAAGGACTATCAAACTATGCATACCTTTGATCTAGCAGTGTTTCTACTGGGCTTGTATTCTAAAGAGATCATTAAAAAGGAAAAGGGATCCATATGTGCAAAAATGTTTGTAGCAGCCCTTTATGTGTGACAAAAAACTGGAAATTGAGTGGATGCCCATCAGTTGGAGAATGGTTGAACAAGTTATGGTATATGAATGTTGTGGAATATTATTGTTCCATAAGAAACGATCAGCTAGGTAATTTCAGAGAGGCCTGGAGAGACTGACATGAACTGATCCTATGTGAAATGAGCAGAACCAGGAGATCATTATATATGGCAACAACAAGATTATACAATGATCAATTCTGACAGACATGGTTCTCTTTAGCAATGAGATGATTCAGACTAGTTCCAATGATCTTGTGATGAAGAAAGCCACCTGTACCCAGAGAGAGGATAGTGGGAACTGAATGTGGACTACAATGTAGTATTTTCACTCTTTTTGTTATTGTTTGCTTGCATTTTGTTTTCTTTCTCATTTTTTCCCTTTTTGATTTGATTTTTTTGGAGAAGCATGATATTTGTGGACATATGTATAGAAGAACTGCACATGTTCAACATATATTGAATTACTTGCTGATTGGGGGAGATGGAAGGGAAAAAAATTAGAACACAGGGTTTTAGGGGTGAATGTCAAAAATTATCCATGTACATATTTTGAAAATAAAAAGCTTTAATTAAAAAAGGGGGGGAAACAAAAAATAGAGAGGTGATGGATTCCAGGTACATATTAAAAAATAAATTTTTTCTTACATGATCAAGGAGGAATTTGTTTTGCCTGACTGTGTACATTGTTAAGTGGCTTTTCTTTGTCTTTCTATTTTATAAGATGTGGAGAAGAAAGTTCAATATTATTTGACAATGTTACCTGGAAGCAAAATAACTAATTGACGTATAGTATCAAAATTATACATTTAGATGGACAACTCACAGTCCTGATCTACCATACATATACATAGCTTGCACTGACAGTTCAAATGGCTATGGAGAAGAGAAACTATACCATTTTAATGAAACACAGAGAATGAACAAGCTTTAATGGTTTGTAATCTCAGTCACCAGAGATAGCGCCTATATCAATGAAACCATCAATCCAAATACAGAGGTCAATATTCCAACTATGTTTTGACCTGGTTAGACTCTTCCCCAATTTTTTTTCCATCCTGGCTGGCATGTTAAGAAAGACACTGGCAAACTCAGGGACATAAGAGCAGCTCACCAACTAAGATGGTAAGAGTCCACATCATAGCAAGGTTGTTTAAGTGAACAAGGATTGTTTAGACTGGAAAAGTAAAAATTCAGCAGAAGAATGAATGCCATGTAGAAGAAATTATTTTATTTATCTTGGTCCCAAAGAAGACAACTAAGACAAAGAAATTTAAATCAACTATTATATTAACACACGTTTGTGTGCACTTAGAACTTATACATAATTAGAACTATCCAGTATTGGTTCTGAATTCTTTATTAATGTTTTCAAGGCATGACTAGTTTTTGATAATGTTGAAAGCGAAAGCATCCATGCATTCCAAAGTCAGTTGGAACCACTTTGAATCAATTAGGCAATCAATTTACAAGCATTTATTGAGCTCTATTCTGTGTTCCAGATGCTGAAGGTATAAAGGCAAAAATGAAAGTCTCTCCTTTTGTTGCCTTCAGGGAGATTGCCATCTCTTTATGCAGACACCATATACATGCATAATTATGAAAAAATATGTAAAGAAAAAATCAATAAATAAATGAAGGAGACTCATCAAGAGTGTATGGGATAAAGTAATCTTCAGAAGAAAAAAAAAGCATGGAATATTTGTGAACCACTCTAACACAGGAGAAAATATAGCAACTCAACAAAAAAGTAGTTAAAAACACTTGAAAAATAATGACATATAAGCAGAAAATTAAATACTGTAGTTGCTTTTTCTTTAGTAATCTGATAAAATGTATGGATAAAATGTATTTCAGTGACTTTTTTAAGACCTACAAATCTAGTCAAGACTTAGTGATTCAAACATTGAGATACCATAGCATGATAGCTTATATTTCAAAACTAGAAATGCCCAATGAAAAGAAAGTCTTATTTTCTCAGATATCTACAAAATAAATTACCCATATCTCAGTTTTCCATGAGAAAGATTATTACTTGAGCTGAATGAATCATGGTTTTGTTTGAATTGGTTCTCTTTATTTATGACTCCAGTTGGCAAAAAGAAGATAATGGAACAATTTGAACAATATAAAATATGTGCTTTCTGATAAGTGGAGTATGAAACTGACTGGTAGGTCCTTCCTTTCATTGTCAGTACTTAGGCATTAGAAACGTCATAGACCTAGAACTGGGACAAACCTCAGAGGTCATCTAGTTTAACTATCTCATTTTATGGATAAGGAAACAGAGTCAAAGAAATTAAGTTTTAAGTGTTTTTGCATAAAGATAAATAGTTTGTCAATGTGAGGTACAGGATTTGAACCCAGGAGCTGTAACTTGAAAGCCATTTCTTTTTCCATTGTGTCACAGAACCAAAGTCCCTCTCTTGAGTAAAATAATATATTCTTTCCTTTCTTATTTAATTCTTTGTTTCAAGTCCTGTCTGAGACACATAATTGACCATGTAACCCTAGGTAAGGCACTTACCTTGTCAGTGCTCTAGCCAACTCTAAAGATGGAATTGACAGAAAAGGTGTTAGCTTACATTAATATAGGGAATAACATCTCCTGGGAATTCCCTATAACACTGAAATTTCAAGTCTAGTTAGTCTTTCTCCCTAAACTGCAGTCTAAAGCTTCAGAACAGTAAGCCTGACAATCCCAACAAGTAATTCTAGGTAGAAAAGATAACTTTGTATAATAAAACACGTACATATAACATTAAGTTAAGGCCATAAACCAAATAGACATGATTTTGTAACAGCTATTGACTTAATCTCTGTGTATGCATGTATATATATATATATGTATATATATATACATATAAACATAATACATACATATATGCTCACATATAAACACACACACAAACACACACACACACACACACACACACCCTGATAGCACTTCCATTTCTTTTCCCTCTGTTTTCTAGGAAGTGATAAGACCCATTGCCATGATCATTGTTGGTTTTTATTTTCATTTTAATCTTCAAGCCAGTTTTTACATTCTCCTCTTTTATCCTCAACAAGAGGCTTCTTAATTCATCACTTTCTGTCATTAGAATGATATTTTCTGCACAACAATCTTGAGATTGTTGATATTCCTCCCAGCAACCTTAATTCCAACTTTGATTCATTCAGCCTGGCATTTCACATGATTATTCTGCATATCACTTAATTAAATAGGTGACAATGTAAAGCTTGTCATATTCCCTTCCCAATCTTAAACCAATCATTTGTTCCCTCTTTGGTTTTAAATATTCCTTTTTGACCTGCATACAGATTCCTCAGGAGACAAATTAGATGAACGAGTACTCTCATCTCTTTGATGATTTGCCATATTTTGTTGTGATCCACACAGTCAAAGCCTTTAAAATAGTCAATAAACTAACAGCTATGGATATTAGACAAAGTTTCATGTGGAATTTGGCAGTTGGGCTAAAATTTGATGGAAACTCGGCATTCTAAGAGACAGAGGGAGGGAGTTTTTCCAAGTATGAGTTAGACTAGAAGATGCCTAAATCTTTTTCAACTTTTAAATTCTATGATTCTTTGAACATTCTGTACAAAGCATGAAGATGAGAGGTGAGTATCATATATGAGAACCAACAAGTATTTCAGTTTGGATAGAACACAAAATGTATGAAAGTGAGTATCTAGAAATAGATTGGAGCCAGGTTGTAAAAGGTTTTAAATGCCAAATCAAAATTTATGTCATATCCTACAGGCCATAGTCACATACAAAAAGATGTATCAAGATAGTCACATGGCCATATCTTTGCTTTAGGAATATCACTTTAGTGCTTGCAAAGATAGATAAAGTTTGTATGTATAAGGTGAAAGAAGAGGAAAGAAAGGGAGAAAGTAAAGTTGTTATAGTAATTCAAGCAAGAGGTAATAAAGTCTTGAACTAAGTCAGGGGCCATGAGAAGAGAGAAAGGGGAATGGATAGGAGACCTATTATGGAAATAGAACAAACAAGACTTGACAATTGGTTGGAAATAAGAGGAATGAAAAAGACTGAAGTGTCAAGGATGACTAAGGTTGTAAATCTGGACATCTATAAGGATGATGATACACTCAACAAAAATAAGCAAGTTTGATTTGGGGGAAAATAATGAATATTGTTCTAAACATGTTGAGTTTAAATATTAATAAAGCTACAGTTGGAAACATATAGTCAACAGTTGGGAATGTGGAAATGTAACTCAGAAGATAATCTAGGCTTGAATAAACAAATCTAAGATTTATTTTAGATAGCAATACATAATGATACTCATTGAAATCATAGGAGTTGAAAATATTTCTGAGAAAGAAGTTATAAAGAGGGAAGACAATAGGAATCAGGAGTTTAGGGATATTCTCACATTTAGGGGTGGGATATGGAAAGTGATGGAGAAAAAATGATCAGAAGATTTCAGATGTATAGAACAAAACCAAAAGAGATCATAGACTTATAAAAACACATGGACAAGAGAAGCCCAAAAGAACAAAAATGTGGTGTGTATTTCTATCAATAGAGGAAGTACACAAATAAGTAGGATCTTCAACATATTATATAATAAGTCAATTAAATCACATTTTTCTTATACATAAAAAGCTAAAAATGATGGCTCCATAATTTGCTTTTTTTTGCTCCATTTACAAAATCCACTATTTCAAAAAGTCTTATTTTTTTTTAAATGACTCAGATCTTCCCCTTTTCCCTATTTTGGTCACCATTTCTCCCCCATCCCCATTATCTCACTAAATTTTTTCTGCATTTACTACAGAGTAAATATCTATCTAGTATTCAAGCCTTCAGGATTGTCTAAATTCAACCAGTCTTGTATATGGAAGAAAACATCTTTCTCAAACACCACTTTAAATTCATCATTTCTCAGTACTATTGTCTATTTCATAAAGTTCAAATTTTTTGCCCCATTTTTCAATACATATAATGGTATTGTTGTTAGATTATTTTCAGTATTGTCTGATCCCTTGTGACCTCATTTGGAGCTTTCTTGGTAAAGATACAGGAGTGATTTGCTATTTTTTTCTCTAGCCCATTTTAAAAATGGAAAACTGAGGTAAACAAGGTTAAGTGACTTGCCTAAGATCACCCAGATAGTAAGTGTCTGAGGCCAGATTTGAACTCATAAAGATGAATCTTCCTGACTTCAGGCCTGACATTCTATCTACTGTACTACCTAGCTAACCTATGTTCAAAGGATGTGTCAAAAATTTTTTCTCATTCTATTCAAGTAGGTATATTATTTGATTACTCAGGCTAGGCTACTCATCCTCTTAACTTACTATGCCCATTTCTGCCTTCTTGCTGATTTGCCCTCCTCATTACCCTGACTTCTCAAAATTTTATAATTTTTTAAAAATTCAACTTATGTATTGCTTCCTCCAGGAAGTTCTTTTTTACTACTTCAAACCATATTGATATCTCCCTTTGTTTAACTCATTATATTTAGTGATGAGGATGATAAAGAGATAATCAAACATATTCTATAACACTCTAAACAATCCCAAGATCTTTCCTCACAACAACAACCTGTTGAGGTAAAGAGTGAATACAAGTATTACAGTCCCTATTTTACAGATGAGGAAACTGAGGGCCAGAAAGGCTGTGACAAAGTGAAGTCACACTGGAAGAATTAAGATAAAATCCAAGTCTTCTAACTCCCAAATTAGGACCATAGAGTTAAATACTTAATTGTCCTTTAATTTTTTAATATATATGAATCTTATCTCTTCAACTAGAATGAAGGTTGCTTGAGGCAGTTCAAAAAATGCTTGTTGATAAATTGAAAACAATTATAAATTTCATAATAAAAAATATTGGCATAATGACATCAATTATTGCCTTTGTTCAAGGTGTTTCTCTACCCAATACTTCAAAAGATAACTTACCTATTATTGGTTTATGTAGGTATTAACTAATATAAATCTCCTTCCAGGGATTTGGGGATATGTGTGAATTGCCATGTGCCTATCTTTCTCTCTATTCAATCTAAGCAAGAACAAGTAAAATGTCACATTATATCTAAAAAAAAATGAGTAAGTGTTTAGATAATATACCTAAAAAGATCAAAGAGAAAATGAATAATCACAAAGCTATAAGGAGTTATGCTATTTAGGCAACTATAAAAGCAGTTGCATGCAAGTAATTATATTTGATTGTTTATTACTTGAGCTCCTAATATTTTATTGATCCATCATTTAGTTGATAATGGTAAAAATCATATACCAAGAATTATGATTCAGTCTTATATATTTTTAGTTTCATAATTTTTATGATCTGTGGCTTTTGTAGGAAATTTTATGAGCCTTTCTGATTTGGCTGAAAATCAAATGTGATTGGTTAATGATCCAACCTAAAGCTGAAAATGTATTTCTTAATTTGCCCATCATTTCTCTATATCACAGTTAGTTTTATTTCATTTTAAATTTTCATATTAGGCAAGGAGTATGTCTATGTTTTTCACTCAATTATAAGAGAAGATTTATCAGCCTTTACTATTTGCCAACCCAGGAAGAATAAATAGCTTTTGGAAAAATTAAAGAGATTAGAACTTGTTGATGTTAATGGTATGCTATACAAATAAAGTACCCGTCTGTGATGAACTACCCTACCTTGGTATTTATTATGAAGCAAAATTCAATGCTGGGCGAAAAAAAAAAAAAACAGTTGTTGGGTTCCTTTGGTTTTTTATTAACATTAAACAGTAGTGTTTATTTTTTCATGGCTAACTTATCATGTGAGTGTTTGTTTTCTTCTGGAAAGGTAAGTTGCTTCATTGAACAAAACTGTTCAAGTTGCAGAATCAAAGGTACTAATTTTGGTGTGAATTTTTAACAAGAAAATATTGGGTAAAAATTTTAAAAAGCAGGCTTGTACTTCTGAATTTCCATTGGCTGCTTGATGATGGCATCTTAATTTTTGTTATAGCATCATGGATTTTATGCTGGAAAAGACTTTAGAGGTCATCAAATCCAGTCTTCTTTTGATTTTAAGATGATGAAACTGAGTTCTAGAGCAGTTAAATAATTTGTCCAAGGTCATACAGGCAAGTATCTTAGTTGGACTTATAACCCAATTACTCTAATTCCAAATCCAATTCTCATTCCATGGTTTTATCCTGCTCCCTGGCTATAGCATGGAGCCAACTCTATTTGAAAGAACATTCTGCTCTTCAGCAAAGACAGCTTTTTTTGCAATATCCATAATGGGTTTCGTTTTCTTTATAATTCAGCATATAAAATGAAAGCAAAAGTAGGAAGTCAAGTAAAATATGATCTTTCAGGAATTAATACATGCCAAGTGATGCATTAACTTAATTGGCCCATATTAATAGAATGAAATAGAGTACTATGATGGGGCCTTGTGATGTACCTCAAGGCAGATTTGTTGTCTAGATTTAGGAGAAAATGATCCCCTCCTTAATTTTTAAAAACTGGAATAGGATTTTGTTATTTAAACCCTCTTTATCTGTGCACACTGTTTTTCATTTAATTTTAATATAAGAATAGAATTGCATGTTTACAGATTGATTGATACCAATTGGTATGTTAAAGTTAAGCTCATGTCATGATTATATATGTCAGCATGCAGAATGTGTTCTAAGACTTTTGGGACATACTGGAAATGATGATAATGATGATGATATTAACATTTAAATAATGCTTACTATATGCTAAATATTGTGCTAAGTACTTTACAATTATTATCTCATTTGATCCTCACAACAACTCTGGGACATTAAGTGTTATTATTATTCTCATTTTATAGGTGAATAAATTGTAGTGAATTAACTTACCTAGGGTCACACTGCCTGGAAGTGTCAGAGGCTAGATTTGAACTTAGGTCTGCCTGCCCTCTTTGTAGTGGCCAGAAACTGGAAACTGAGCAGATGCCCATCAATTGGAGAATGGCTGAATAAATTGTGGTATATGAATATTATGGAATATTATTGTTCGGTAAGAAATGACCAGCAGGATGATTTCAGAAAGACCTGGAGAGACTTACATGAACTGATGCTGAGTGAAATGAGCAGGGCCAGGAGATCATTATATACTTCAACAACAATACTATATGATGATCAATTCTGATGGACCTGGCCATCTTCAACATGAGATGAACCAAATCAGTTCCAATGGAGCAGAAATGAACTGAACCAGCTACACCCAGTGAAAGAACTCTGGGAGATGACTAAGAACCAATACATTGAATTCTCAATCCCTATATTTTTGCCTGCCTGCCTGCATTTTTTATTTCCTTCACAGGCTAATTGTACAATATTTCATAGTCTGATTCTTTTTATACAGCAAAATAATGGTTTAGTCATGTATACTTATTTTGTATTTAATTTATACTTTAATATATTTAACATGTATTGGTCATCCTGGCATCTAGGGGAGGGGGTGGGGGGAAGGAGGGGAGAAATTGGAACAAAAGGTTTGGCAATTGTCAATGCTGTAAAATTATCCATACATATAACTTGTAAATAAAAAGTTATTAAAAAAAAAAAAGAACTTGAGTCTGCCTAACTCCAGGTCCAGTGTGACACCTGACTGCCCCCATTTACAAAATGATATGAAGACCATTTTGAAAATCCAAACAAGCCAAAGGAAAGAGGGTAAGATATGATACATTTTTTTCTGATTTCCAGGACATCTTTGAATTTCCTTATTAACTATAGTGAAATTTCTGCTAAGTTTTCTAGGATATTTTCTGATTAAAATGTTTAGATTTTTTTTTTGTTTTTTTAATTGACCCTGTGATTTCATTGATGTAAGTAATTTACAGTAAAGAACTCCCTCTTAAAATGTAGAGAGACTCTAGATATGCAACTTATAGCTTAAGATTACTTGGTATCACTGAGATTTAGGCAACTTACTCAAGATCACATAGGCATTATGTGTCAGAAACGGGACTTGAACACGTCTTTTTAACTTTGAAGATAGCTGCATCCATTATGTCACATTGCCAGTAATTGTTAGATTAGCCCATGAATTTTGCCATTACCAAGTTGTTATGGATGGAAAACTCACCTTGAAGTGAGAAAGACCTGAGTTCAAGTCTTACTTCCAACAGATATTGTGTGACTCTGAGTATATCCCTTAATCTCTTAGTTCCTTAGACTGATCACATGGATTAAAGATTGCTGAGATGTCCCCAATAAAGTTTCCTAACTCCAGAGTTCCTTTTACCAATAAAATTAGAAGTCCAATCTCTTATTTTCTATATAAAGTCTTTACCAACTCCTCTTGATTCCAGTGCCTTTTTCTCTTGTTTACTTCCTATTTATACTGTAGATAGTCTGTATATATTTGTTTGCTTGTTGTCTCCTCCATTAGACTATAAACTCCTTCAAAGCAGGGACTGCTCCTTTTTGCTTCTTTTTGAATGCCCAGCATTTAACAAAGAGCCTGAATACATTGTGAGTGCTTAGTTAATGTTAATTGGTACTTTACTATTCTTGTCCCTATCTCATAGTAACTCTTAGCTACTAAAAAGAAATATACAGTTGTCCCTCAACATTCTTGGGGTAAAAACACAGAACCCCCAAGAATCTAAAAGCCATGAATAACTCTAGACCCCCATCCCAAATTTTTAATTTTAATAATTCTGGGAATATTTATCATAAAAAATGAAAATAACACCACACTGCACCCATTAAAAATGTTGCATTTCCAGAGAGATTAGTATTTCATGCACTATGTGAGTCTGAAGCTGCAGGTATAGATGGAGCAATTGCTTTACAGATTCACAAGAAACAACCAAGAAAATTATGTGACTGAGTTTAATGGTAGAGAGACAGAGACATTCCCCAAAAGAGTATCTAGTCAATAGTTTTTTAGAGTCCTGAAACTTTTAACAAAATATAATTATTTATAATAAATTTATAATATATGTGTGTATATATACTTATGACAATAAATAACACAATTTATAGTATTTATGCATTTATGACTTATTATTTTTTAAGTATTATTGTATTTATGTCTCCAAAAATTCCCATTTAATTACTGATGGCCAACTGACAAATAACCAAAACCATGAATGCAAAACCTAGAAATGTCAAGGGATAACTATTTCCTAGTCAATAATAATTTTAAGTCAAAGATATCACAAGACTAGTTTAAAATTATCTATTCTATGTTAGGGATTTCTCTGTGTCAACCTATATTTTAAGATAGTTAGAAAGATTGGGTAGTTAAATACATAAAATGAAACAAAAATATCATGAACAGATAATATCACTTATCCACTAAATTAAAAGATAAAATAGTAATTTCATTTCTCACCTCCAAAAATTAGTATGAAAGGCATTTTCTACTAATTGGACTGAATCTAAAGAATTTACTTTTCAGTAAAAAAAATATTCATTAACAGCAAATATCACATATTCATTTATCATTGTAGACCTAGAAGGGAGTTCAGAGATTTCAGTCTCTCACAAATGAAGATAGTAGGAACAAAAAAGGAGGGGGGGTTAAGTGATTTATCTAAGGTCTAAAATAATAGTTAATTATGGCTCTAATCAGAAGTATAATCTGTGTCTCAGATCCTTTCATCTTGTATCATATTGTGTGTATGTGTATGTATACATGTGTCTTAGAGAGTGATTTCCCTGTGAATGTTAGTTTTGTAGCATTTTTTCTCTTAAAATGAAATCACTTAGAAAGAATTGAAAGTAATTTGTTATGAAAGCCTATCTTTTAAATTTAGGCTTCTGGATACCAATGGGACCCATTCAATTAATATAATTAGCCAAGAATCATACAGGTAGTCATTAGAGTAAAACAATGAGCTAACAATCTTAAATAATCATCATAATCATAGTTCAAATCACAATTGTGCTTTATGGTTTACACATGGATTTGATATTCATGCTAATCCTGTGAGATACTTATTTTAAAACAGTTATAAAATATCTTATAAAAATTATAAAATAATTTTTAATGTAACAGAGTCTAAGTAATTTGTATAATGTCACATGGCTGGTATAGTTGAGATTAAATCATATTATAGGTTGACACATTTTTTTCTCTTTTATTCTGAATATATTTCAAATATATCCTTGGCTCAGCATATAATCTGTAGAATTTATTCTCCCTCCTCCACTTACCATATGAAGGAGTCTTTGGTTTTCTGTTGCCTATAAAGTCTAAACTTCTCATCCTAAATATACAAGTCACTCTTTTTCTAGATCCTAGCTTGAACATTCCTTGCAGCTGTCCTCTTCTAATTGAATTAGCCATGTGGTTTCTTTGTTTATTTATTTTTTGTCCATATAAACTCTGTCTGTAATAATTGTCTCTTAATTGTGGCTCAGGATAGAATACTTGATCTCTCAGTTTCTTCATTGTCAGTAATCTCTTGGCTTCCTAGGCATTTTTTGCTACTTTATATTTTTTTTCTTATAAAAACTTCACTAAGTATATTCTGTCCCAAGGGGACAGTTATCTTTCCCTTTTCACATTTTTCACTACACTTCACATTCATTTGTTTAATTCACTTACTTATCATTTGTTTATTTAACCTTTCCTTTGCATTTATTTCACTCACCCTTTGAGCAGAGTTGTAAGTGTAGTTGCCCTTTTTCCAATTAAAAAATATTCAGCTAGAAATGTAATTATGCTAAAATGTACTAACAATGTATTCCACTATCTACCTTACATATAAACCATGAGTTTTGGCTCTTGATTGAGAGAACCTAGATTCAAATCCTACTGCAACACCATCTGTGTGTCTCTGAGCATCTTAACTTCCCTAGATGTTTCTTTATCTGAAAAGTTGGGGAGGGGGAGAGTAGGGAGGAATGAAATTACTTTGAGATTCTTTTCCAACATGAAATTTAGTATCCTATATGGATTGAATTCAAAATATAGACAAGAGACCCTGGGGTCATGATAATGCATTCATCTTTTTGACTTTCTACAGTGTGACTGTGACTAATATAATGTTGATCTTAATGAGAAATTAGGAGCTAATTTCTGACACCAACTGTTAGTCCCACATTTTTTTTCTTTATCGCTTTTGAGATTAATTTTGAAGACTTCCTTATTCTTTGTAATGTCTCTAAAATATATCTCTTCTTGCTTTTACCATTGCTTATATCATTGATCCAAGTTAAACAACTAACTAAATAAATAAGCACAATTGTCCCTTCTCTACCTAAGGAAATCCAATTCATGCTTCAGGATTTGTATTGAGTCCCAACATCTCCAATGAAGCTTTTTTCCTTCCTGTTCTAACTCACAATGATGTTATCCTTGTTTCAATAAAATGTAAGCTACCTTAAAATATGAATAATTCCACTTTTCTGTTTGTATTCCTGCTCCCTAGTATAGAACTTGGTATACAATAGATATTTGTTAAAAGTTTGTTGAATAGAATTAATTTATCTGAATTCTTCCTTATAGATAACAGTAACTTCATGCTAGATTATCATATTTTAGACAAAAGGTTGATGTCTCATCTCCTCAATAAGACTATCAGTCATCTCATAATAGAAACTATGCTTTCTTTTTTTAATGTCTACAGCACTAAACACAATGTCTTATTGATTGATAGGAACTGGACCTATGGTTTCATTTGTATACAAGACTACCTTGTGATAAAACTCCCTTTGTTCAGCAACTTCTAAAAAAATTTATGATCTTAGAAAAAAAAAAGTCTAGAACTCTAAGAAGTAAGGTGATTTGAACAAAGTTACACAGACAAACATGTTTAAGACGGGACTTGAATCTGGATCTGCCTACCTAGATCTTTAGCCACATTAGTTTCTTGCCTCGAACACAACAAGCATTAAATAAATATTTGAAGAATTAAAATTTTGTTACAACTTCCCTATTTTTCACATATTAATCAAATACTTCTGAGAATTCATTATTCTTTTAGTGGAGGCAATTCTTTCACAGAGTGCTTCAGCTTTATGATTATTATTCCCATCTCCCCATAAATCCTCAAAGGACCCATACAGCATTCTAAGTTTCAAGTTTCCTTTACTTCTTATACTGTTTAATGGGAAGTGGGGGATAGGGTACCAGCAAGAGCACAAGAACTGACATTTTTCACTCTCATTTTGTGATTGGTTTAGCTGCCTTTTTGATAATACCTATTCTTGATTGTTTGTTGGGGGAAACCTGTTATATGCCCCAAAGAAATAAATTTTTAAAAAGATGGGCTTTTGTAACAAATAATGATTGGGGGTCATTGAAAGCAGTGCAAAATTCTCTACATGCAATCCAATAGGAAGAATATCTCCCCAATTCGATTCTATATGTTTTAATGAAAATATGAAAAATTTTAAAAGTGCCTTTTGTATATCAGGCACTGTGCTAGTTGTTGGAGTACAAAAACAAAAATTCCCTCAGGATAATTACATTCTGTCAGAGAAGACAAATATGTATGTGTGCATATGGGTATGTATAATATATGTAATTTTATAGATATAATATATAAAAAATACATTTAAGGTAATTTGGTAGGTAAAAGGTCATATCATATTAAGTAAGTGATACTGATCTTCCTATAGTTTCATAAGAGTCAAAAAATTATGTTGCCAGATGAAGAAAGAGATTATCTAGTAGGTAATACTAACTTAGTACTAACTAACCTAGTACCAACATAATTTACATGGTTTTTTCCTTGTGCTTCATAAAATTAAATGTCAATGCTAATAAAATATCCTAACAAGTCAATTCTAAAAGTTAAGTGCAATAAATACTACTTGTATAAACCTTTGAATTGTTTCCAAAAGTTACAGCAAGTAGGTTGTGTGTATGTGTGAGAGAGAGGGAGACAGATAAACAGTCAGAGAGATAGAGACACAGAGACAGAGAGAGAGACAGAGACAGAAAGAGAGAGACACAGAAAGACCTTAGAAAGTCACCAACTTCTCTGAAAGAGAATAATTTTAAAGAAAATTTCTTAGGTTAAAATGGGCCTTATGAGGGAATATGAAAGATTATGGCTTGACTCTCTATTTTTTTTTTCACATGAGGAGCTAAGTAGTTGTATTTGGAACTCAAATAAATTCAAAAGTCTGGCAATTTTGATTTTGATTTGAAACACGGTCCCTCATATGGTTTCTGCCATTTCTTTATTTGGAAAAACACACTCTTCTTTATTAATGAGTTTACCCAGACCAAAATGAATCACTACAATGACTGGATAGTGCCAAGTTAGCATATTTTCAATTTAATAACATTATCCAAAATAGCATCAGGTGAAGAAATACAATAAAATGAGTTGTCTCCCACAGTAGTAGACTTAAAATGTTCTTGAGAGTGACCATGGCTAAGTGATAAGACAATTTTTCCTCTTAATTAAAAGAAAACAATCCCATGTGGGATAAACTGTTTACTTACACTATTGGACATTTATTTCCTGTTTGTAAATGACATACAGTTGAGAGGATTAATTGTTTGGTTTTGTGTATTACCTTTCCTTCATTGAGTTTGGGCTCTAAAGAGCTCCGTTAGGAATTTTGGGATCATTTCCAACATACACACTAGTGATGATCAATTTCCAAAGATTCTTTTGTTTCTTTGCTTCTTTGTTTAACTAGGTTTTGTTTGGGAAACAAATCATATAATTATTAATTGCTTTTCTGACAGTGCAGGTGAGACTATTCAATCTAAATGATTTTAAAGAAAACAATCACAGGAATTTGAAAAGATCATATAAATAAACTTAGTAGTTTTAGATAAAGAAACTAAAAGTCAAAGAAGTCAAATCACTTGCCCAAACTCGCTTGGTAACTAGATATCAGAGTGTAGGTTTATGTAGTACTGCTAGTTTTGAATGATTTTGTATCTGTTATCTAATTTTCTAATGTGAAGGATGTATGACAGATATTAGCTCCATTTTAAAAACTAGTATGTGAGGTCTAGAAAAATTAATGCCTATCTTTGAGAGGACTAGAATGCAAGCCTGACTCCTAAACTATTGTTCTTTTAATGGATGCATGGATTCTATTCATGGCTGTTAAGATACTTAAATGGTTAAAGTGAATCAGCTCTTCCTCCCTCCCTTCATAAAAATGAGAAAAATTTAGACATTACTACAGCTAGTATTACTCTTCATTTTCTTTGGTTAATTGATCATATAATTGGGCTGCAAGAGATCTTAGACTGAGGAAAGAGGGACCAACAGAGTTAGAAGACCTATTTTAAAATCCTATCTTAGGAATTTGCTAGCTTGAAACCATTGACAAGTCTGTGTACCTTAGTCTTCCCTTTTTTGTAGGATTCAGATCACATCTGAAATATCTGCTTTACACAGGATTACTGTGGTGTTCAAATGAGATAACATATAGAAAGAGCTTTGAAATCTAAAAATACTGCTACTGCTACTGCTATTGCTTCTACTTCTACTTTTTCTACTGCTTTCTTCTTCTTCTGCTCCTGCTGCTACTATTAGTACCACTATTACACTACTATTAATGCTGATGATGAGGAGGAGAAGGAGGAGGTGGAGAAGGATTACCTAACCCAAATCCTTCATTTTATATTTAAGAGATCTCAGGACCTGAAGGGTTATATAACTTATATAGTTATATAATTCCATGACTTACATAGTGATAGAGGTTGTAAGTAACAGAGTTGGAATTTAAGCCCAGGTTTTTTGACTCCAAATCCCTGTAATTTTGTTGTTACTATTCCCTATGCTTTGAATGTTTTTCTACTCCTTTCTTTCTTTACTTGTTGAAGTCTTGTCAATTATTAAAGTCCACATCAAAAGTCACATCTTCTAGGAAGACTACTCTGATGCCCCCAAATGTTTACCTTTAAACATCAAATAGGATTTTTATTTCATATCTATCTAATATCATCATTGTTATTATCATTATCATTGTAATTATTAACAATAATATAAAGAGCAGAATCAAGATGACAGAGAAAGGGGGAAGCAATGCAATAAAAATCATCACTATAAACTTCTTCTAATACATCTAGAACAGGAAAAAACACATTCATTCCATTTCTCAATGTATGTTTCAGAGAAGCAAACAGGGTGTTCTTCAAAAACTAAAGACTGAGTTAGACCAGCAGAATGCTCCATGGAAAATACTCCAGCACTCCAGTACTTAGGAAAAGGCTATATTATCAGGGCAAGATGAAGACTCAGACATATTGCTTACTGGGATACCCCCAAATCCATACTATGATGGGAAAAGGTGTCAACTGGAAGCTTTAGCACCCAATATTTGGTTTTAAGTCACAGATCCAGGATGAACTGGGGAGACCTGACCATAGTAGTGGTATCCCAGGGAAGGGAGGCCCTTGAGAAGAGAAGGAAGAGAAAAAAAGAAAAGAAAAAGGAGGAAATTCAGAAGCTAACAGCAACAGTAGTGGTGGACTCACTCAAAGCAAAATCTCATTCCCAGTGTTTAGCACAGCCTGCAGATAATTAGTAGGGTGGGAAACAAAGACTGAAAAGAAGCCTACAATTCTACTTCTCTAAGCCAATGGAACTTTCCAGTTGGCTGATAGTGAAGCCTTCAAACAGTCTCCTCTTGCTCAGACTCAAACTGAGGTCAGGAATTTGCAGAGCTCAGAAAAGGGGAGAAACAATCAGACTTCATCTTGGCTGAGACTACTTTGAATAAAACCACTGGGTCCCCACACACTATTTCTGAAATACTAGAATAACAAAACACTCAATATTCTAAGAAAGCAACAATAGGACCAAGCCAGACCTTCACTCCAGAAGTGTTACAGATCTCAGTCCTAACATTGAGTCCAAAGTCAGGAAGCAGATTGGAAAAATGGGCAAACATAAAAAATTATCATACCAAAATGAGCTGGTTGGCAGAGATGCTCAAGATATAAAAGCAAAAGAAAATGACTCCAAACATGTACAATTACCTCAGAGGAAAACATATCCTGGGCGCAAACTAGAATTCTTGGAAGAAATGAAGCAAGAGTTTTTTCTAAAGAGTTAAAAATGTTTCTGTAATTAAAAAAAAAACAAATGGTAGATATGGAAAAAAGAAAAAAAAATTCCTAAACAACAAGTTCCCTGAAAATTCATATAATCCAAATAGAAGCTAATGGCTCCAGGAAGCAACAAGAAATATTAAATCCAAGTCAAAAGGCTTAAAAAAATGAAAACTTAAGGCATTTCATACAAAAGCAACTGATATAGAAAACAGATCAAGGAGAAAACATTTAAGCACCATAATGTTGAGGTTGGGACCCCAAAAAGTTGTGGATAACAAGGTGTCTCAAAAGAATTTGCAGGCTTGAATCCATTTCCAAGTCAAGGAGGCAAAGTTTATTGTAATTGTAATGTCAATTCAGGTGGTCTAAATTCCAAGAGAATTTAGCAAAGCAACTGAAGCAAAGAGACACATTTATCTAGTTCTTCATATTATAGATATGCTAATTTTATGGCTTAGGGGTGGAACCAAGGAATGGTCTCAAGAATTTGGTTATCACTGACCAGCAGACCTAGGACTACCCTAAAGCCAGAAGACTTTGGAATCATAGACAGACAAGATTGTTAAAACAATAGCATTCTTGGATCAGAGGACCTCAGGATCAGATTCCAAAGACTGAAGATTTAGAATCACTGACAGATTGTTAGAACAGAAGGCCCCTAAGATCAGGGGACCTTAAAATCCTTGCTGTCTCCCCTAGAAGCTATATTACATCAACAGAACTATTTGAACCCAAAAAGAAACCCAAGCTTTGATATTTCAAGAAATCTTAAAAGTGCTGAGATCTAGATACTTCTCTTAAAAGTAACAAGCAAAGAGAAGTAGAAGTAGAAAGAATCTGATCATTACTTTGCAAAAGAAACTAAAAAGTAAAAACTCCTAGGAATATCATAATCAAATTCTGTAGCTTTCAAGGCAAAGAAAAAAACATTGCAAGCATCCAGAGAGACAGAATTCAAGTATCAAGGACTCACAGTCAAGATCACACATAATTTAGCAGCCACCCCTATAAAGGAGTAGTCCAAAGAATATAGGATTATAGCCAAGAAAAACTTTCCCAGCAAAATTAAGTATAATGCTATTTGGGAGGGGGGTAGGGCAGAGGGAAAATGGAACTTAATTAAATAAGAAGACTTCCATGCATTCCTGATAAAAGGACCAGAGCTGCAGAAAACCTTTAAAGTATAAACACAGGAATAAAGAGAAACATAAAAAGGTAAACATGAATATTATAAAGGACTAAACAAAAATAAAGTGCTTACATGAAAATTTGGAGAGAGAAAACATGTCACATTTGATCTCTTTCATCACCAAGATTCACAGAGGGAATACAATTAGACAAGGAGTGTCTTTATGTATGAGTCCTTTATGTATTAATCTTAAGGAAAAAATTAAAGAGGAAAAAGAATACACTGACAGGGAGAAGGACAGAAAGATTTCTCATAATCAGGGTACACAAGTAGACAACAACACAAACAAAAAAGGGGGATTGGAAAAAGTGTTATATATTTTAATCCCATATGTAATTTATTCAAGGGAAAGAAGAATACATGCACATAGTTAAGTACAGAAATACATTTCACTTAACAGGAAAATAGAAGGGAAAGGATAGCAGGAATTAGAAGAAGAATAAATTAAGAAAGAGATTAAATCCTAAACAAAACAAACTCTAAAGATATATAAAAATATTCATAGCTCTTTTTGAGGTGGCAAAGCATGGTAATCTGAGGAGGTGTCCACAAATTAGGGAACAAGTTATGATATATAAATTTAATGGAATACTATTAGTGGAATTCCTATCAATGTAATTACCAACCAGGATCCCAAAGCAATGATGATATAATAGGCCACACTTCTACTGATAGAGAGGTAAAAGATTCAGAATGCAGAATCCGACAAATATCTTTTTTTAAGATTTGGTCAATGTGCAGATTTGTTTAGTTCTCTCTCTTTCTATCTCTCTCTCTGTGTGTGTGTGTGTGTGTGTGTAAAAATGATCTTTGTGTTTTGTTTTTATTCTCATAAGGTAGTCTTGGTATAGAAGAATAAGAAGGCAGATCGTGGCTGATTAAAACAAATAATACGTAACTCTGTAAAGATCAGGTGAAGTTACATCGAGGAGAATTGTAAATGCCAAGCAGAATTTTGATTTTCTCATAAAGACAATAGGAAGTCATTGGAGTTTCTTAAATATGGAAGCAATGTGGTCAGACATGTGCTTTAGGAATATCACTTTGAGACCTATATAGGGGAGTTATAAAGGGGTTGGGATCAGTGCCTATAAAATATAACTTATATGCATAGATGCTACTGCATGTAACATATAAAAATATTCAATCTTTCCAACCTAATGTAATTTTTAGGTGACAGTTACATCTGAGAAATTTATCTATGTGCTTTATCCATTTACAATAACTCCAGATAATTATACTATTAAAATCATAAGTGCAAGTAAGTTGAACTTAAACTTCTAGCACATATATTTTATAGCTAATCAAAACCACCTAATACAAAGAAATAAGAAGGGTCTTTCAAAACCACGCAAAAGTCAACACATTTTAAAAGAGGTCTATTTTGAATGCAAATGTAAAATTATTTATACTTTGATAGGCACAATTTAAAAAAAAACATTGAAATGCATTAGATGACACTTGTAAAATATTCAAGCTTAAAATTTTTGGTTTTGATAAGTTAGGAAGAGAGTAAAAGAAACCTGAATAGTAATTATCATTCCTTTATTGATTATAAGCTGCAATAATAGTAATAACAATGATACTTTTGAATATTCCTAAATACTTTTGTGAATGTAGATAGTGCCACTTAACGAATAGAGAAACCTAAACATAATTTAGCTTTTACATACTGTCTATAATTGATTAAAAAAAGGAGAGAGAGACAGTGTGTTGTTCTGGAAAGACCACTTGACATGGACTTTGTAAACCTAAATTCATTCCATTCTGTCCCTGATATTATTGCATGTTATTTTGGGCAAGTCCTTGAGGTTTTCTGAGCTTTAGTTTTCTCATTTTGAAAAACTTAACTTACAGTTTTGTAAAGGATTATATGAGATAATATCAATGAAATAAGATTCTGAACTTACTCTCCCAGAGCAAAGCAGCTATATCTGTCTCTCAGGTTAATATGGGTGCCCTTGAGAAATTGATATACCTAATGCTATTAGCCCAAGACTCTATTCAGGTATGTTATCTCCACTCTTAAGCACTATTGGTTGGAACCCTATTTTCATTTCACCAATTATAAATAATCAGCACTTAAAAATTATTTCACAAATATAGCAAGAATGAAGTAACAAACATTTCTCTCAACAGTTAGGGTTATACTCTATCCCAAGCTACCTCAGTTACTAGGGGATATGAGGTTAGACAGAATATAGTTTCTTCATAATATTTTCTCTACTAAATTAACATTCAGCAACATCTTGGCTGTTGCATGATGAATCTGCATGTCTGCTATTGTTGGGATGGAACAAATAAGTTACTTGAGATTTCACTCATCACTGTTTGGCTCCTGAGAAATCCAAACCTGGAATCTACCCCCTCCCACCAACTTTTAGCAGCTCACTTTATTCACCTTGTTCTGGAATTCACAAGGTTTTAGTCATTTCCAATTACTTTTGCCTAATATAAGAAAAAACAACATGAAGGAGAAAAGAACAGATATCTGTACTAAGGAAGCACATGTTGGTCTCAGATCAGAAGCGTTAATCCAACTCTTCTACCAATAGAAGTTCATTGCACATCTCTCTCTAAGAATAGAAATTGTCTTGCTTTTCTGTTATGTCCCCAAGCACAGCATAAGGGTTCACACTTAGTAAGCACAATAAATTCTTTCATTCCTCTCAAACACTGCCAAGAAAGAAATAGATTGCCAAGAATCTAGATTTGACTTTCTAATGCATTTTGAATGCACCTGATTTTAGCCAGTCAACAATCTATATATTCTATATGGGTTCAGCTGACCAGAATCAGAATAGACTCTAGGAATGTTTCAATTTAAGAAGCAGGGGACTTCCATTAGACATCATCAGAAAGCAAGTGTCTTATTCTCTTTCACAAAGAGGACTGCCCAGCAATTCCAGTAAAATTCTTTGTAATTATAAAATATTTTATAAATGTTATTATTATTGTATTTATTTTGCTATTTGCACAAATGCTTGCTGGTTGAATAAGTGAAAACAATTATCACCTTTGCAACTTTCACATTATCCATTGTCCTTATTTTAGTTTAATTGCTCATAGACACATGTCACTATTTGTAATAGCAGTCTAAGGGGAGGGCTTTAACCATTTATATTTTATGTCTTTTCTAACTTTGGAATTATATGACAGCAATGAGTTACCTTAGAATTGAATTAAAATATTCCCCCAAGAATAAACAAAATAAAACCCAGAAACAGATTTTTAAACTTAGTTTTAACTTGTTGATGCATTGGAATGGGGGCTCTGTATGAGGTCAAAGTGTTCTAAAACAAAGATATTTCATCAATCTTTTCATCCAATTTAAAATTCTATGTTTTGGCATTCTAAATGAATGACAAAGTCATAATCCAGAATCTGCATTATAAAGAGGAAAGGACAAAGATGATGCATCCAAAAAACTGTTTTAGAAAATAATCATGCTAAGTGAAGTGAACAGAACCAAGAAAACATTGTACACAGCAATAGATTATGTGATGATCAATTGTCATTGCTTTGTTTCTTTTCAAGATTGATGTGATTCAAGGCAGTTACGATAGGTTTATGATGGAAAAAGCCATCAGCATCCAAAGAGAGAACCATGGAGACTTAATCAAAGCCTAGTATTTTCATCTTTCATTGTTATTGTTGTTTGTTTGTTTGCTTGGTGGTTTTTCTTTCTTTCTTGTGTTTTTCCCCCTTTTGATCTGACTTTTCTTGCACAGCATGACAAATATGAAAATATGTTTAGAAGAATTGCACATGTTTGATCCATATTGGATTACTTGCTCTCTAGAGGAGAGGGGTTGTGGGGGGAGAGGGAGAAAAATTAGGAACACAAGGTTTTGCAAAGGTGAATATTGAAAACTATCTTTGCATGTATTAGGAAAAATAAAAAAGTCATTAAAAAAAGAAGACAATCATTTATAGTTGACTAAAGACAAGGAGGTGTTACAGTCTGTCATACCACTCATCCAAATTGGGGTGATGTTAGAGTACGACTGCTTCTCCAAAGATGATTTCCCCTTTGAACAGGAAACATTTCATTTCTGATGTGTATTGAAGATGCTTTCTCTTTTTCAGGGCTTCCAAGATGGTGATTAATGGGGGTTAATATGTTATTTCTTAGTTCCCTTATTAACTTTGAATGCAGTAATAGAATTGTTGAGGCAAAAGACACCCCAACAATAATAGGATCCCCAAGTACATTATGGCTATAGCAAAAGAACTTGCAAATTCAGTTTGTCTCCAAGTTAAGGGGCAAAGATTTATTATTTTGCTAACAGTAAACTAAATTCTTTTTAGCAAATTTAGCAAAGCATCAGGAGTAAGAAGATAATTTTATAGGAAAAAGAAACAAAAATCAGCTTCTTCAAGTAACTGATAAGCTAATTTTATGGTTTAGAGGTAAAACTGAGGAGGAGTAGGGGTGGGGTTGCACCCATTCTGTGGCTTAGAGGTAGAGTTGCACCCCACTATTGAATTCTCAGAAACTTTGTTATTACTGGCCAATAGATTACCTGACAGTGTTGCTTGGAGCATTCCCAAGGCCAGGATTATTGTCCCATTCTCTCTAGGAGGTACATCACATCAAGATGAAAGAAATAACCATTAGGAAATGAATTATTTCCCAATTTACTCAAAGTTGATTGCCAGTTTATGTGTGTGTGTGTGTGTGTGTGTGTGTGAGTCTGTGTGTGTGTGTCTGTGTCTATGTGTCTGTGTGCCTGTGTGTCTGTGTTTGTGTGTATATGTGGTTATAAAATCTTAACCTATAATCCCAGCTGCTATGGGGAAGTCTGGATCCAGTAGGACATTTTTCTATGAAGTCATGAACTGGGGAACAAGAAAAGATCTTGGTTGGTTTTAAAAGTGAAAGAAATATGCCATTACAATCTCATAGATATACAATATAGTAGCCAATTAAAATGGTTGGGAGTGTTCCTAGGGAGATTTACTTCTTAAATTGCCAAGGCAGTGCCAGAAGGATGGCCTTGAGCTATTCTCTCCAATGGATATCAAAGCCTGATTGAGGTTCTTATTTCTTTTTCTCTCCATTCTACATAGGAATGCTAACTCAGTTTGCATAGGGAAGGGAAATCAACATCTAATACACAGGGGCAGCTAGGTGGGCAGTGGATAGAGCACCAGCCCTGAAGTCAGGAGGATCTGACTTCAAATTTGGCCTCAGACACTTAAGAATTCCTACCTGTGTGACCCTGGGCAAGTCAACTCCAATTGACTTAATTAATTAATTAATTATTACACAAAAATCCAAACAAAGGCAGAAAGAATTTAACTACGAAAATATCAATGCATAAATATGAGTATATATGTATATATTTCCTTAGCAAACTGTATCAATTCATTCATATTGCAGTTATAAAATTCCAAGAAATAAGCATATTACCATAAGAAAGGGTCAAAGAAGCCCCAACCAGAAACTATAAAATGAATCAAAGCACTCATAGTTTAAAAGGCTCTATAATTACATTATGGGCAGTTTTATTGAACTAAGAACTGGCAGTGATATAAAATATAGTAAAATTGACATTGGACTTATAGTAAAAATCAACACACATTTATTAAGTGCTACTGTGTGCTTGGTATATGGTAAAGAGCAAACATTCAAAGAAAAGCAAAAAACACAAAACCAGTCCCTGCCCTCAGGGAACTTCCATACTGAAAAAGGAGGTAACATATTACTAAACAGGTACAGGAATGATTGAGATAGACTGGAAGATAATCCTAGAGGGTGACAGGTTCAAGTTATTAAAATGACTGGCAAGACCTCCTGAAGATGATGACATTTGAGCTAAGTCTTCCAAGAAACTAGAAAGAACAACTAAGAAGTCAAAATATTGTGTTTATGGAACAGCAAATAGACTTATGTCATTAGTTCATAGATTATGAAGAAAGGAATCAAGTTTGAGAAAAATATAAAGATCAGAAGGGGTGAAGTAGTGAAGAGTCTTAAGTATAAAAAAGAATTTTATATTAGATCCAAGAAATAATATGAAGCTTATTGAACAGTTAAGAAAAATATCTTCATCCTAATAATGAAAAATGGATTGGACTGAAGAAAGATTTGTATAAAGACCAGTTAGGAATCCATTGCAATAGTCCAGTTAAGAAATATAAGGTCCTCAGCTAGGCTGTAAGAGTGAAGAAAATGTTATGAAATTGCAAACATCTGGTAAAGGATTGATAAATGATAAATGAGGTGAGTGTGAGTAAGAAATTGAGGATGTAAACCTGGAAAAGTGGAAAGATGGTGATGTTCTCTATAGTAATATAAACATTCATTAGAGGGAAGGGTTTGAAAGGAAAAAATAATGAGTTCAGTTTTGGATATGTTGAGTTTGAGATGTTTATGCTGGAAATGTATAGTTAGAGAGAGATAAAAGATTAGTGATCTGAAGAGATTTTGTAATGGGATTTATAAATTTCGACATTACCTGAAAAGACAGTATAAATGAATCAGTGGGATCTGATAAGATAACTAAGGGAGACAGAAAAAAAAAAGACAACAGAAGAGGACTCTGCCTTGGAGGACACCCAGAGTTAGAAGTGATGAAGAGGAATGTTTAGCAAAAAAAGATTTTGAAGAATTGGTCAGACCACTGGAGAATTAAGAGAAAGACAGCAGGATAATGAAAATCCAGAGAGGAGTGCATTCCTTAACATAGGGAGATCAACAGTGTCAAATGTTGCAGATATTAAGCAGAATGAAGATTGAGAAAATGCCATTAGATTTGCCAAACAAGAACATTTTTAGTCTTGGAGAGGGTAGTTTCACTTGAATGACAAGGGTGGAAGCCAAAAGACAAAAAAATAGGAGAAATGCAGGTACCTTGTTTAAATGACTTCAGAAGAAAGTTTATTAGAGAAGAAAAGGAGAGATACAGAATGATAGTTAACTATAATGTTAAAATTAAGTAAAAGTTCTTTGAGAAACAGATAGATGAGAAGATATTTGCAAGGAAGGAGGGAATATTTAAAAAGAGACCAAAGTTTAGGGACTAGATGACAGTAGGGGAAGGCTACTGGAGAAGTCTGGAAGGCAGAATGAAGATGTATGAAGATATGTTGTGTTGGCAAGGAGAATTAATTACCTCTTGATTGGAAACTGGACGGAAGACAGTGAGAGTGGAGGATGATGTCAGAAAGATGGGAGATAGGGACAAAGGGGATAAATGGAAGCTCACAATGCAAAACTGGTAAAGATTCAAATCTACTCTAACACTTAACAGCTAAGTGATTTGGGACAAATAGCTTCACTTGGCTTTGTTTCTTCATCTGTAAATTGGGGATAATAATATTTGCATGACCAACTTCATCTGTTTTAATAAGGTAGTGCATGACACCATATAAATGCATGTTATCATCAATCATTGTCATCCTGTTTTAAGTTCCTTCAGGGCAGGTATTTTATTTTGCATGTATTTATATCCCTAGTGCTTAGCACAGTGCCTGGCACATAATAAGTACTTCATAAATATTTATTGAATTATATATAAGAGATAAGATTTTTATAAAGACTTCAAGGAGAGAGAAAATACAGTGGAGAATCAAGTAGAATGGGTCATAGAGAAGATAGAAACACTGGACAGAGTGGAAATTAGTGGAAATCTGGGCTAGAGATGACAAAGAAGGAGGTTGGCTATGGTTTGGTGAATCCTCACAAGTCTATTTCCAGTTAATTAGTCAGGTATGTCAATAAATCTCAGCTTTGAGGAGCTGCCAGTGAATGGTCAGATGCAAGCATCTGAACAGACAAGATTGGGATCAAATCAAGTTTTCTAGATGTGTTTGGAAGTCAAATGGGCTCTTGGCATCCCTGGTTGAATCCTTAGAACCTGGATTAGAGGATACACTGAATCTTGGGTTCATGTGGGAAACATTCTAGAGGGTTAGTTAATTCTTTGGACATTAATTCAAAAAGCTAAAAATGATCCTTCATGCCCTTTTCACTTATTAAGCAAGCTCCTTACCTATTGGATTAATTTTTCTAAAAAACAGTGCTTTAATAATTTCACTTCCCATTTCTTGTATATTAAAAGCAAAGTCTTAAGCCAGGTATTCAGAACTATAAAAAATGCAAGGGGACTAGAAAAGAGAAAATACCCAGAAAATAAAGACATACTTTCATGTCTGCTTGCTGCCTGATTTTTAGTCATGTGGAATAGAGGCTTTTTCCTGGCTTGTGTTTTCTACATTTTTTTTCTTGCTTACTTGCTTTGGGGGTGGTGATGTTGAAATAGAAAAAGAAGAGTTAGTATTAACACACACACACACCATAGTGTGGCCAAACATTTTTGCAGCTTGATTTATTATTCCTTCACCTAGACCTTATTCGCCAGTCATTGTCACTGTTCCTTCAATGTTCTTTGTACTTTCCTACCTTCTGAAATTTATTGATGCCATTCTTGTCTTGGGAATGAACTCTCCATATCTCCCTCTTGAAAACTCACACATATTTTTCAAGGCTAACTTCAATGAAACTTTTTTCTTAAAGTTCTCCCTGATCACACAAGGCAAATATGATCCTTTCATTTTTTGAATTAAAAGATGGGTCTTATCACATTTTACCTATTCTGTATTTAGGTCTGTTTTCATTCTGCAATTTAACCAGAAGGTTTTGAATGACTTTAAGGTCTTTAGAGTTTCTAACAGTGTCTACTACAATGCTTTGTGCATAATAGATATCAAGTAAATTTTTGTTAAATGAATTAATATGACTAGGTTTGAAAAAAAAGTTTTACATTTTTACAAAGTTCTGATAAAGGCCTCATTTCCAAAATATACAGAGAATTGACTCTAATTTATAAGAAATCAAGTCATTGTCCAGTTGATAAATGGTCAAAGGATATGAACAGACAATTCTCAGATGAAGAAATTGAAACTATTTCTAGCCATATGAAAAGATGCTCCAAGTCATTATTAATAAGAGAAATACAAATTAAGACAACTCTGAGATAGCACTACACACCTGTCAGATTGACTAGAATGACAGGGAAAGATAATGCGGAATGTTGGAGGGGATGCGGGAAAACAGGGACATTGATATATTGTTGGTGGAATTGTGAATACATCCAGCCATTCTGGAGAGCAATTTGGAACTATGCTCAAAAAGCTATCAAACCGTGCATACCCTTTAATCCAGCAGTGCTACTACTGGGGGCCTGTACATGCAAGAATGTTTGTGGCAGCCCTGTTTGTAGTGGCCAGAAACTGGAAACTGAGTGGATGCCCATCAATTGGAGAATGGCTGAATAAATTGTGGTATATGAATATTATGGAATATTATTGTTCTGTAAGAAATGACCAGCAGGAGAATTTCAGAAAGGCCTGGAGAGACTTACATGAACTGATGCTGAGTGGAATGAGCTGAACCAGGAGATCATTATATACTTCAACAACAATACTATATGATGATCAATTCTGATGTACGTGGCCATCTCCAGCAATGAGATAAACTAAATCAGTTCCAATAGAGCAGTAATGAACTGAACCAGCTACACCCAGCAAAAGAACTCTGGAAGACGACTATGACCCATTACATAGAATTCCCAGTCCCTATATTTTTGTCCTCCTGAATTTTTTATTTCCTTCACAGGCTAATAGTACACTATTTCATAGTCCGATTCTTTTTGTACAGCAAAAAAACTGTTAGGACATGTATACTTATATTGTATTTAATTTATACTTCAACATATTTAACATCTATTGGTCAATCTGCCATCTGGGGGAAGAGGTGGAGGGGAGGAGAGGAAAAATTGGAACAAAAGGTTTGGCAACTGTCAATGCTATAAAATTACCCATGCATATAATTTTTAAATAAAATGCTATAATTAAAAATATATTTAAACATTTTTAAAAAAGAAAAAAAAGTTTTAACCACGATTTGCAATTTTATTGCTGTAGGGAATGGCTATGAAGAAACTTCCTCTACTATTGTAAATAGACAACTATTCCACACTTATACTCTTAGAGAATTACTAATAAAATTGAGAAACTAACTGATTTGTTAAATCTGGCTTCAAACTCTTACTAGTTGTGTGATCTTGAGCAATTCACTTAACCCTGTTTGCCTCTATTTTCTCATCTATAAAATGAATTGGAGAAGAAAATGCTAAACCACTCCAGTATCTCTATCAAGAAAATCCCAAATGGGGTTACAAAGAGTTGAACACAACTGAAATACAATAGAAAAAAAAAACTATCAAGGTTTCAGAATGTGTCAGTCAAGACTTCATCTGTCTTTCTGACTTGGAAATCAGCTCTCTCTCCATCATGCCAGGCTGCTTTTCACAGGTAGTTATGAAGGCATACATGTGTTTATGCTGGGCTATTTAGTGAGTTTCAGTCTCAAAGGCAAATTGATGATTCTTATTTTCTTTTCCTTACAAGATATTCCTATAGTTATTTACCAAGCTTTTCCAAGTAGTTATCAAACATCATTAGTTCTTTTTTTTTTTTTTTTAATTTAATAGCCTTTTATTTACAGGTTATATGTATGGGTAACTTTACAGCATTAACAATTGCCAAACTTCTTGTTCCAATTTTTCACCTCTTACCCCCCACCCCCTCCCCTAGATGGCAGGATGACCAGTAGATGTTAAATATATTAAAATATAAATTAGATACACAATAAGTATACATGACCAAAACGTTATTTTGCTGTACAAAAAGAATCAGACTCTGAATTATTGTACAATTAGCTTGTGAAGGAAATCAAAAATGCAGGTGTGCATAAATATAGGGATTGGGAATTCAATGTAATGGTTTTTAGTCATCTCCCAGAGTTCTTTTTCTGGGCATAGCTAGTTCAGTTCATTACTGCTCCATTAGAAATGATTTGGTTGATCTCGTTGCTGAGGATGGCCTGATCCATCAGAACTGGTCATCATCTAGTATTGTTGTTGAAGTATATAATGATCTCCTGGTCCTGCTCATTTCACTCAGCATCAGTTCGTGTAAGTCTCTCCAGGCCTTTCTGAAATCATCCTGTTGGTCATTTCTTACAGAACAGTAATATTCCATAATTTTCATATACCACAATTTATTCAGCCATTCTCCAACTGATGGACATCCATTCAGTTTCCAGTTTCTAGCCACTACAAAAAGGGCTGCCACAAACATTCGTGCACATACAGGTCCCTTTCCCTTCTTTATAATCTCTTTGGGATATAATCCCAGTAGTAACACTGCTGGATCAAAGGGTATGCACAGTTTGATAACTTTTTGAGCATAGTTCCAAACTACTCTCCAAAATGGTTGGATTCGTTCACAACTCCACCAACAATGCATCAATGTCCCAGTTTTCCCGCATCCCCTCCAACAATCATCATTATTTTTTCCTGTCATCTTAGCTAATCTGACAGGTGTGTAGTGGTATCTTAGAGTGGTCTTAATTTGCATTTCTCTGATTAATAATGACTTGGAGCATCTTTTCATATGACTAGAAATAGTTTCAATTTCTTCATCTGAGAATTGTCTGTTCATATCCTTTGACCATTTTTCAATTGGAGAATGGCTTGATTTTTTATAAATTAGAGTTAATTCTCTATATATTTTGGAAATGAGGCCTTTATCAGAACCTTTGACTGTAAAAATATTTTCCCAGTTTATTGCTTCCCTTCTAATCTTGTCTGCATTAGTTTTGTTTGTACAAAAACTTTTCAGTTTGGTATAGTCGAAATTTTCTATTTTGTGATCAGTAATGATCTCTAGTTCTTCATTGGTCATAAATTGCTTCCCCTTCCACAGGTCTGAGAGGTAAACTATCCTGTGTTCCTCTAATTTATTAATAATTTCATTCTTTATGCCTAGGTCATGAACCCATTTTGACCTTATCTTGGTGTACGGCGTTAAGTATGGATCAATGCCTAGTTTCTGCCATATTAGTTTCCTTTAAGTGTGGATCAATGCCTAGTTTCTGCCATATTAGTTTCCAATTTCCCCAGCAATTTTTGTCAAACAGTAAGTTCTTATCCCAAAAGTTGGGGTCTTTGGGTTTGTCAAAGACTAGGTTGCTATAGTTGCTGACTGTTTTGTCCTTTGAACCTAACCTATTCCACTGATCAACTAATCTGTTCCTTAGTCAATACCAAATGGTTTTAGTAACTGCTGCTCTATAGTATAATTTTAGATCTGGTACAGCTAAGCCACCTTCATTTGATTTTTTTTTTCATTAATTCCCTTGAAATTCTTGACCTTTTGTTTTTCCATACGAATTTTGTTGTTTTTTTTTTCTAGGTCATTAAAATAGTTTTTTGGGAGTCTGATTGGTATAGCGCTAAATAAATAGATTAGTTTAGGTAATATTGTCATCTTTATTATATTTGCTCGCCCTATCCAAGAGCATTTAATATTTTTCCAATTGGTTAGATCAGACTTAATTTGTGTGAAAAGTGGTCTGTAATTTTGCTCATAAAGTTTCTGATTTTCCCTTGGCAGATAGATTCCTAAATATTTTATATTATCAGTAGTTACTTTAAATGGAATTTCTCTTTGTAACTCTGACTGTTGGATTTTGTTCGTGATATATAAGAATGCTGATGACTTATGTGGGTTTATTTTATAACCAGCAACTTTGCTAAAGTTGTGGATTATTTCTAATAACTTTTTAGTAGAATCTCTGGGGGTCTCTAAGTATACATCATATCGTTGGCAAAGAGTGATAATTTGGTTTCCTCATTGCCTATTCTTATTCCTTTAATCTCTTTCTCAGCTCTTATTGCCAAAGCTAGCGTTTCTAATACAATATTAAATAGTAACGGTGATAGTGGGGAACCTTCAAACATCATTAGTTCTAAAGAATTCTTTGTAGGCAGAAAATTTTCTGGTGGTATGCTCTTATTTACTAATACATTGTATCATCTTCCCAGCTACATAACCTTTTGTACCCACTGCTCTTAGATTAAAATAAAATAGCTTATGATATAAAAAAAAATCATCTAGTTTCTTCAGTAACACAAATCTTCCTATAAAAAAAAGAGTTAAAAAAGAAATAAAGGAAAGGAAAGGAAAGCAATGGGTTGTAAAAGGGGGACTTAAGTGTTCTCTGATTTTTTAAGGAGGCAATTGAAGTTAAATGATTTATCCAAGGTCACACAACTATTAGTTGTTTGAGATTGGATCTGAATTCAGACCCTCTTGACTTCATGGTTGATGCTTTACCCACTGTTCCACTTAGTTGCCTCTAATGCCTGGTTTTTTAATGTTTTATTGAATGTGGTTATTTTCCTGACTCATGTTTTATGCATCTTTTTAAGGATTTCTGGTTGAGGGAGTGTTGCTGGGAAAACAAAGAGAAGTTAGTAATTAAGTTAATTTACCTTTTAAAGTGAAGAAGACTTTTTGCAAGTAGGGGTTGGCAATAATTTGTATATTTGTATGAATATAGATTCGAACCTGGAAAGTGAATTTAGAGGACTCTCTTGGGCCAGCACCTTATTTTGAAAATAAGGAAACTGATACTCCTACATGTTAAATGATCAAGATTACACAACAAACAGGTTGTCAGATTAGGACTTGAATTCAATCTATTGATCTGCAATCCAGAAGTTTATCAATGCCAAAAGATTTTTGAAGAAAACCACAAATGGTAACTTACTCATAGGTGTAAGGATCTATGTTCAAACCTCCTTCCCACACCAGTCCATCTTGACTTGGGATAAAACCTAATAAAGAAAATTTCCTTCCTCTCCATTACAATCAATTTTTTATTTTTAGTTCTTATGAGTGAAAGATGGAAAAGTTTAGGGAATACTGGAATTTCTTAATCATGATCCAGGAAGACAAGTCTTTATATATGAGCAGTAAATAAAGAGCAAATATTTTGCTCTTTATTTGACTGGCCATTGCACCTGACAAGAAAAGCCCACTTTATCTATCTTTATCACTATGTGTAAGGGTAGGTTGCAAAGCCCTTGCTATAGCTTTGCTCTTGAGCTTATTTCTTAAACTCTAGAATAATTTATAGCATCAGAATAAATTTGCCATATATCAATAGTGATCTAGTAGGGTCTATTAATACAAATGACTATTTAAATCTAAAGCTTAACTTGGGTGGGCTTCATGACATCTAATATCCAGTATTTTTTTAATCAATGACATATATACGATACATATATATGTCATTGATTAAAAAAATATTATATATATATATTCATACATATGTATGTATGTATGTATGTACACACACATATATCCATACACACACACATATATATGCTAACCTATACTTCCTTGGCTGATTGAAAGATTAGAATACAATGAATTCTCTATTTTTTGTAATTTTTCAGTCTTTAGATATTCTTTTTGATGCCTTCATTCAGTACATATTTCTGACTCATTTATTCTTTCAGTAGTGAGTGAGAAGACTCACTCACACTACTGAGAAGGGGAGAATAAAATGAAACTTGCTGTTTGACATTTCATATCTCAGAAGCTGTTGGCCTAGGCCCGGCCCGGGGGGAGGGGTCCTCAAACTTTTTAAATAGGGGGCCAGTTCACTGTCCCTCAGACTATTGTAGGGCAGGACTATAGTAAAAACAAAAACAAAAACAAAACTTTGTTTTGTGGGCCTTTAAATAAAGAAACTTCATTGCCCTGGGTGAGGGGGATAATCATCCTCAGCTGCCGCATCTGGCCCGCGGCCGTAGTTTGAGACCCCTCGCCTAGGGTCATAGGTCTGGAACTAGAGGAGTCATTGAAAATCATCCAGTTCAACATTCTCATTCTATAAATGAGAAAACTGAGGCCGAGGGAGGTAAGATGATGATGTGGCCAAGGTCACATTACTCGACAACCTCACAGGTGATATCTATACAACCTCTAGTTCTCCTTCCAAAGATCTTTCCATTGTAACACTGTGGACAAAGCTACTGGAGAGAGATGAGTTTGGAAATACTGATCAAAATGAGCTTTCTCTGCTATCTGCAGGTTTCATTTATCCTTTGGATCTCAGCATAGAAGATAAGTGAAAGTTAATTTACCTTTTTTGGTTGTGGTTGAATTTTGTTTGGCCTTTTAATGACCCTGATTATATCAATGGTTAAAGATGAATTGATTTCAAGTCTTTTTCTTTTAGACGCTGACACTTGCCCTAGAGCCTTTCCACCCTGACACCTGTGCTGATTTATTTTTATATCAAATCTTGGCACTGCAGGATATCATCCAGAAGACAGATGATCTTCTCCCAAAGGCCAAGGATTGCTAGCTTACTCTGAGTTAATATTGTTATCTCCTTTATCCTGCTTTGGACCAACTGGGAGTTACTGAACTTTGGCTATCTGCCTGCCTTGCCTGTAGCAGATGGATTTCCCTTTTTCTGTCTTGGGTTTCACTCCTGTCAGCTGGGGCAGGCTTCTTGCCATGAAGAGGCTTTTCTTGCTGCACCACATATAACACTGAAAAACTGGGTCCTGTCCAAATATGGGAAAAGCAGCATTCCTTACAGAAAAGTGCTGGAGAAGCATAGTCATTTTAGGCAAGCAGTTCAAAAGCTATTTAGTCTTGTCTTCCAGAAAACTTTCTCTGTGACATGAGCTAGTTGCGCTGTACCTCACCCCAAAGCATCATCAGGTACATGGGATTAGAAAATTTCAGATGTTTGAAAAGAAATACAAAGTAGCCTCATTTCACTTGGCTCAAGCAAGAATTAGATACCAAATTCACAAACATTGACATTAGTGATTTTATTTTATGAAGAACATGGATTATCTACTTCTAAGATTTCTTTAGGTTCTACAAGTTTGCCTGCTCAGCATTATCATTTGGCTCTTATCGATTATGACTAAGAGAAGGCCACCATCCTTGCATTCATATATGAAAGTGTATTGGTAAAATGAAATGCAGTAGTTAGATGTTGTATTCCAATTTGCCCTTGTGAGGGAGGAGCTAGGACTTGTCACACTATTTTTAATAACGGTAGTCATCCAAAACTTATGTGAACTATTTGTATTAAGCTCCTGAATGAAACAGGGTGGCAAGCAAATCTCCCTCTAGGTGACCCAGAACAGAAAATGAGCAAATTAGAATCACCTCAAAAACAAATTTTAAGGAAATGGTAACAATTTAAAACTTCATCTCTTTGCTTACCTAACTTCCATTTTAATTCCATTTTCAGTATTTTGTTTCTCTCCTCTCTCACTTCAGTTGTCCGCTTCCTTTATTTATAATATGTGCAGAAACTCCTGAAGGGCACAGATTGCTGGATGTGTGAGGGTTATCTTTATTTTCATCACTCAGCACAGTGCCTTACACATAGTATATCTTAATAAATTGATTTGAACTGAACTGGATCATATGAGGCTGAAGGAAGTTTTTAGTTCAGATTTTTTTTAGGTCTTTCATTTATCTCTTTCTTTTCTTGCCCTCTGTACACATATTCTCTGTCTGCCTCTCCCTCTCCCTCTTTCTGTGCTGTTTCTTTGTCTCTGTCTCTCTCCTCCTTTAGCTCTAGCTCTTGCTCTCACTCTTGCCCTTGTTCATTCTCTTTTGCTTTCTCTCCCTTTCCAAAATATAAGTAGATAAGTTATTTAGTTTTTCTGAAATTCAAGTAAATTTGGCAAACATTTTTGTGGTCTAACAATGCATGAAGTAATGTATGTTAGGCAATGAGGGAAATATAGAGACAAACATGAAAATTTCTCCCTGTCCTCAAGGATCTTATATTTTCTTGGAATTCATTATTGATATACAGCTTTGTATAATCTAGGAGTTTATTTATCTGTCTTGTCCTTGATTCTTCATTACTGAATTTATCCAGCATGATCAATGAGATTTCAAAGAGCCAGAAACCAGAATGATGTTAGGAAATAACAACTAAAATGGAGAATTTTTGAAAATTGAAAGAGGCGAGTTGGTTGAATAAATATCCTTTTAGATAACACAGAAATAAAGTGAAAGAACACCGCATTGGGAATTGAGACCTAAATCTGAATTCTAATTCTCCCATTCACTATTTCTAGAATCTTGGGGAGACATGTACCTTTGGAAGCATCAATTTCCTCACTTCAAAATGAGAAGAGTGGTCAAGATTATTTGTAAGAAACCTTCAGGTCTAAAATTCTATGTTACCTTATTCTGTTGTTCTTGCTCTATGATATCACTTTCTGATAACCAGATTAAGTACTATAATGTGTCAGAACATAACCAATAAGTGGCATTTGTAATAGTAATAAACTTGATTTCTGAGCTACTAAGGCCACCTTAGAGAATGAGTCTGCTAAATTATTCTAATGAATTGGAGAAGGTCCTTGAAAGCGTACCTTTAAACCTCATGAAGAAAGGGAACAATTTTCCTTTTACAACAGAAATTTCATTTAAAACTTCTAAGTTAGTTTTGTAATTATGAAAAGAAAAAACCCAGCTTGACTTTTCCCCCACTTTGAACATATTCATCTGGATTCCACTGACGTAATATTTGGTCTGCAAACACCATGGCTTTCTTCATTCTGTATTTCTTTTTCTTGCACAGTTTTGATAACACAATCAGAAGTTAAGCCCAATGACATATATAGAAATGGGGCCTCTGCTGCCATGTTGGAAAAGGGCCAGAGGCCTTGACTTCACATACCCTGATGACTCCTGACCTACAGATCAACCTTACCAGTTGCCCTTCTCAAGTTACTGTTGTAAAGTAGTTTTAAAGGGAAGCATCATCACTCTGAAAGTAAGGACTGAATTTTCTTACAGGGTTGGGTGAGAATGTCATTTTGAAATAACATACAGTAACTCACACTGTGTTTTAGATGTCATCTCTGAAATAAAACCTGAGACTGGGTTTCAAAATAGGTTGTTGGGTAACACATTTCTCTCTCAAGTTCATGAGGGACTTTTCTCCTTCATCTCTTTTCAATGACTTTACACACTGACTTTATGTTTTTGGAAACAACCTTTAGGACCAGAGAAAATGAATTTTAGAATCACAGAATATTAGTGCTGAAAGAAGCCTTAGAGACAAACCAGACCAATTCACACATTTTATAGATCAAGAAACTGAGGAGGCCTCCATGAGTAAATTTATTTGCCCAAGTCATACAGCTAATAAGTTGTAAAGCCAACTCTAAAGAAAGACTAGTACTTTCCCCCTTTGCCGTACTAACTCTTACAGGCAGTTTTATATTTCTCTATTTTTTGCTGATCTGTAAAAAAAAAATTCTTTATATTTTCCTTCCTTTTATCCTCCCTTCTTTTTAAGCCTTCCCTTTCCTCTAAATATGGCAGGAGAAAATTTTACCTATATGTTTGTCTCTGATGATATTGTATATATCTCTTTGTCTCTGTCTCTCTCTTTTATTTGAAGGGGTGGATGATGGTGTTTAGAGACTCATTTTTGTTCTAAGTACAGGATCTTATGCACATGAGTGCTTAACAAATATTTGATGAGTTGTTAGTAATGGAAAAGTTGGCAGAAATACATAAAACATTTCATAACTGTTACTCAAGGTGAACTGCTAATGACAATGTATACAGAGCAGAGCTAATCTACCCAGAGAACACTAAATCATTAGCATCATAGTTCTAGAATTGGAAAACCTGAAAAATTGTCTCTTATAACCCGTTCATGTTACAGATGATGAGGAAAATAAGGTCTTGTGAATTTGTTATTTGGTTGGTATCATACAGGTCATAAGTATCAGAGGTGAGCCCAGTTTCTTAAACTTCAGAGACTTTGTTTCTTCCACTGTGTCACAATATCTCCAATTTCAATTTCTTCTTTCTCCACCATCATGATCCTGAATTTGAGTAATTCAGTACAAACAAAGCTGAAGAATTAACCATTTACTAATGGCTAAAAGAGAAAGAAAATAAGCCTTTGTTAAACACTCACTACATGTCAAATACTTTACAAATATCTCTTTTAATCCTCATAAATTTGGAGAGTAAGTGCTTTTTTTATCTTCCATTCCCTATTCCACAAATAAGGAAACTGAATTCAAGTGACTTGCCCAGAGTCACACCTCAGTAAGTATTTGAGACTAGATATGAACTTAAGTCTTTACAACTCCAGGATCAGAGTTCTACTCACTGCATTTCCTAACTGCCTTAAATAGGGAAATAAAAATATTATATATATATATATATATATATATATATATATATATATGTCTTTATGTGTGTGTGTGTGTATAAAGTAGTTCACAATCTAGCTAATGAAATAAGTATAAAAATAAATACAATACATGACAGAACAAGATGGTGGAAAAGATAGAAAGAGGGCCAGGGAAGCACAAAAATTTATCAACATTTCAATCAATCAATAAATATTTACTAAAAACATAGTAATTAATACAAAGGAGAAAATGAAATATTCCATGCCCTAAAAGATCTCACATTCTGTAAAGGGACATAATATACACATGTATTTATTTATACAAAATATAAATGAAACAAACCCAAGGTAATTTGAAACTAGGTAGTTAGGTGACACACTGGATAGACTACCACTTTTCAAGACTCATTTTTCTGAGTTCAAATCTGACCTTAGATATTTACATTCTGTATGATCCTGAGTAAATTAATAATTGCTGTTTACCTCAGTTTCTTCATCTGTAAAATGAACTAGAGAAGAAAATGGCAAACCACCCCAGTGTTTCTGTCCCGAAATAGGGCCATGAAGAATTGGATACAATTGAAAAAAAAAAGATTCAACACAACAACAACAACAACAAAAAAAAAAAAAAATGAAGGGGGTTGGCCAAGCACTAGTATCTGGTAGATAAGCCTTGTGTAGAAAATGGCATCCTAGCTGAGCTTTGAAAAAAATCTGAAAAAAATTCAGAGATTCAAAAAAAATCTCTGAAAAGATAGAGATTGAAAAAAATCTCTATCTTCTGAGAGATAGAAAAGCAAAAGTAGTACTGTGGGGACAGTCTTTCCAAAGGCATGGAGATGGGAAATGGAGTGTTGTATGTGACAGCAAGCAAGAAGATCAGTTTGGCTAGGCCATAAAATATGTGAAGGGAGGTAATTATAATAAAACTGGAAGGTAAGTTGAGGCCAACATGTAAAAAGCTTTAAATGTTAACCAAAGTAGTTTTGATCTTAATGGCAATAGGGAACTACTAGAATGTATTAAGCAAGAGAATGATATGGTTACACCTATGTTTTAAGAATATCACTTTGGCAGCTGTGTAGAAGATGAACTAGAGATGGGAGACTTAAGGTAGCAAAATTAATTAATAGGCTATTGTAATAGTCCAGTAAAAAAGCACTGAATTAGGGTAGGTTTCATGTGAGTAAAATGAATAGGATGAATATGAGAGCTATTATGGAAGCAGAATAAATAAAACATGTTAATTGATTGGATTGAATTGGATATGAAAGAGAGCCTGAAGAATCAGAAAGAAATTTGGTGTGATAGTGGTAATTTTCATAGAAATGCAGAAAATTGGAAAGGGAAGATTTGGAGGGAAAATAACAAATTCTGGTATAGATGTGCTAAATTTTGATGAAATTTAATTCTTTATTTTAAAAAATAGTATTTTATTATCCCCCCAGTTACATGTAAAAAACAATTTTCACATTCATTTTTATAACTGAGTTCCAGCTCATTTCCGTTCTTCTATCCCCCACCCCCACTGAGGATGTAAGTAATTCAGTACAGATTATACATGTGTAGTCATGCAAAATTTCCATAATAGTGAAGTAAAAAAAAATAGGACCCCATGCCATCAAAAAAAAACTTCAAGAAAAATAAAGTAAAAAATAAAAATGCTTCAATCTGCATTCAGACACCATCAGTTGTTTTTCTGGTTATGGATAACACTTTTCATCTTAAGTCTGTTAGAGTTGTCTTGGATCATCTTATTGCTTAGAAGTTATGTCATTCACAGCTAATCATTTTACAGTATTGCTGTTAACTCTGTACACAGCACATTTCACTTTGCACCAATGCTCATTCTTTTTTATAAAATAATAGTATTCCATCGTAATCACATGCCACAATTTTTCAGCTCTTCCACAACTGATGGGCATCCTCTCAATTTCTAATTATTTGCCCTGAGAAAATAGCTGCTATAAAAATTTTTATACATATAGGTCCTTTCTCCTTTAAAAAAAATTTTTGGGGGGGATTCATGCCTAATAGTGGTATTGTTAGGTGAAAGGGTATGTATGACATTCAATTCTAAATGTTCAGTAAACAATTTTGTTATGTGGGCCTGGAGTCCAAGAGAGTCTTATATTACTAGAAGTCATTTGCATGGAAATTATAATTAAATCTATGGGAGCCAGTATAGTCACAAAAAAAGAAAGAGAAAAGAGAGTAGAAATAATGATAGTCTTTGATATATATATACATATATATATATACATACATACAGCTAGGAGGTAGAATATGGACAATATCCATGATGCCTACAGAGAGTCAGAACATTTATATTCAGAGGCAAAGATTATGTTTATAATAAAGGTGATTCCCAAATGCAATTTAAGATTATGACAAATTTAATTTGACATCAAAATGATTAGAGAGATTAAACATTTTCCTCATGGAGAACAGGGTTCAACTGATGAAGTGCAGTGCATAGAACACTGAGTCAAGAGTCAGAAAGATCTGTATTCAGATGTTGCCTCTGATATTTGCTGGCAATGTTACCTGGACAAATCAGTTAATGTTTGTTTGGCTTCAATTTTTTCCACTGTAACATCAGGATGACTTATCTCCTAGAGTTGTTGTGAGAATCAAATGAGATGTTTTTAAGTATTAGGTATGCAGTAGTCATTTAATAAATGATTGCTTCTTTCCTTCAATATAACTTTTCAAGGGGAATAGGATTATTTTACATGTGCAAGTTATATGGTAAAGTTTCTACTGAGTATAACTATTTCCATAACTAATGATGAGAAACTGCAACATTAAAAGCAGTCTCTTCAATCATGAAGGACTAAGCTAAATGCAGATGTCAGGTGACATTTTAAGACACAGAGAAAATTTTGTGAAATTAGAAAGTATATTTTCTATATACCTTTCTTTATCTTTTACACATTCCACTAAGGCAGAATTGCTTGCCAAATAGAAGCATCACTGAATGACTCATTATGCCAATGGTAAGTTTCTGAACACCACTTAAATAATGCATCCACAATACTATGGACTGTATGACACTCGTCCAATAGTCATCAGTCATGCCTAAAATGAGACAAAATTTGTTTTCCACATTAAGTGAACATGTTATATATTTGGAAAATTTTTTATTATCTGAGCAATATAGCATAAGAAAACTATATTTGCGTTTTGGGATAATGCATCTAATAAGGTTAAAGATGAAATCTACTGATATCTACAATAACAAAGACAATGACAAATTGAGAATTGATTTATACTTTCATTATTAACTCTGATCATTTCTATAAAGTAGTCTTCTTATAAGTTATCAGTGCTTCTCAATGAATGAATAGATTTTTTTAAGGATGCTAGAATCTTATAGTTTGCTTTTTAACAGTAAAAGATAGTGGTTAATAAATAATTTGGCAAGAGCATAGAGCTGATAGGTATCTGAGAAACTCTCAAGTCCAATTCTCTGTTGTATTTTTTTCCCTCATAAAGTCCAGAAGGGTATGAAGACATGCCAGAAATAACACAATTTATAAGCAAAGTGCAGAAGAAAGTCTAATAGATATTAATACTCTAATATTCCACATAATTGATTTCATCCATGTGTAAAGAAATCAAAACTCATGCCTGACTCTGCTGTTTGACTCTTGTCAATGACCTGCAATAATTTCACCAAAATATTCAAGATGCTGTGTCTTTCTTAATCATACTCCTTTGAAATTTTGAGAACACTAATGCAGAATATGGGCTCTAATTTATGACATCTTCATTTTCAATCATCTATCTTTTTATAACATGTGTAATATCCTTTTTTTTTTCATTTTATCATAGCTTTTTATTGACAAAACATGCATGGGTAATTTTTCAACATTGACCCTTGCAAAAACTTCTGTTACAACTTTTTCCCTCCTTCCCTCTACCCCCTCTCCTAAATGGAAGGTAATCCCATACATGTTAAATATGTTAAAGTATATGTTAAATACAATATATGTATACATATTTATACAGTTATCTTTTTGTACAAGAAAAATCAGATTTAGAAAGAAGATAAAAATAACCTGAGAAGAAAAATAAAAATGCAAGCAAACAGTAACAGAAAGAGTGCAAATGCTATGTTGTGGTCCATACTCATTTCCCAGTGTTCTTTCACTGGGTATAGCTGATTCTGTTCATTATTAATCAACTGGAACTGATTTGGATCCTCTCATTGTTGAAGATAGCCTCTTCTATCAGAATTGATCCTCATGTAGTATTGTTGTTGAAGTGTATAATGATCTCCTGGTTCTGCTCATTTCACTTAGCATCAGTTCATGTTGATTTCTCCAAGCCTCTCTGAAATCATCCTGCTGGTCATTTCTTACAAAACAATATTCCATAACATTCATATACCACAATTTACTCAGCCATTCTCCAATTGATGGGCATACATTTAATTTTCAGTTTCTAGCCACTACAAAAAGGGCTGCCACAAACATTTTGACACATACAGGTCCCTTTCCCTTCTTTAATATATCTTTGGGATATAAGCCCAGTAGTAACACTGCTGGATCAAAGGGTATGCACAGTTTGATAACTTTTTAAGTGTAGTTCCAAATTGCTCTCCAGAATGGTTGGATCTGTTCACAACTCCACCAACAATGCATCAGTGTCCCTGTTTTCCCACATCTCCTCCAACATTCGTCAGTGTAATATCTTTTTTGAGAGTAATATACTTCCAAACTCCATCTTATATATTTCACCATTGATCTATGAGCAAAGCATTAGAAATTGAATTGATTCCTCTATTTTTGGTGTTTCTGCTGGGAAAGAGAAAGGACAGAAGAGAATTTTTGAGTAGAGATTCACATTGTATCCAGAGAAATTGTTCTATGAATTCAAAAATTGATTTGGGTAGAGGGGACAAGAGGGAGGAGCTAAAGTAGCTATTAGACTCTTTTGATTTTGAAAAAAAAAGACAAAGAAAGTTAGTATTAGGAATGAATGCCAAGGAGGCAGATTTGAAAGGGGATTAGTAATATAGCATTGAGGAGACTGGCTGAACAGACAACCAGCTTCTACCTACTCAAATCCCTAGCTGAGAGGTGACTGAATTTCTTGGAGAGACTAAGGAAACTGGCAAAGTCCTTTTCAGTACTCTTCTCCCTATCTGTTTCTGTTATATATCTAGAAAGAATTTACTTCTAAGTTAATTTTTATATCTGTTTACATCTGTGCCTTTGAAATTTTTTTCTTAACAATATATATGTGGTGTGTGTAATAATAATTTTGTGTTGCATATCTATATATTAATTGAATTCTAGGAAAGGGTAACTGGAAGATACCAATGAGTAGCTTGGTTTACATAAAAGAAAAACAAAATACTTGGAAGATTAAACTTCTGTCTGGAATGCTAGATAGCACCAGTTGGGGGTGGTAGTGATGAAAGTGGTGGTGGTAGAAAGGAAGCTAGGTTTGATTATTAATAATTTTGTTAACTATCTCAAAAAGCAAAAATGTGGCTTTTATTCTCTAGACTGAAATGAACTATTATTAAACTAAAATCAGTATGACTAAAGAGAGGGTACCTTATAAAACTCTCTTTCTAAGGAAGAGGTGAGAGAAAAGAGTAGACCAAAGGAAGGTCATATATTTTGGGAAGAGAAAAATATAATTTGATAAAAGTCTGCTCTTTTTTTCTTATGCTTCAGTAGGAGAAAGTAGACAAAAGTAAGTGCCTGTTTTATAATCAAACATTTCCTAGTTACAACACCTACTATTTATACAAATTTAATTCATATTTTACAGATATAGAAAATTCCTGGATTGAAATCACAAAACTGATACTCCAAAAACAGATTTTTGTTTACATATTTTATCTTATTTCAACCTTACAATAATACTTCTGTGAAATATGTTCTGTTATACAAATCAATAAGAAATGACTTGTCTTAAGTTGACTCGCTCTTCCTTAAATGCTTTCTCATCTCTTCTTTTTTATTAAAGCTTTTTATTTTCAAAATATATGCATAATTTTCAACATTCACCCTCACAAAACCTTGACTTCCAAACTTTTCTTTCCCTTTCCCCCATCCGCTCCCTTAGATGGCAAGTAATCCAATATATGTTAAACATATGCAATTCTTCCATAACATTTCCACAGTTATCATGCAGCACAAGAAAAATCAGATGAAAAAGGAAAAAGAATGAGAAAGAAAATAAAATGCAAACAACAATAAAAAGAGTGAAAATACTGCACTGTGCTTCATATTCAGTCCTCAAAGTCCACTCTCTGGGTACAAATGGCTTTCTTCATTACAAGACCATTGGAACTGGCCTAAATCATCTCATTGTTGAAAAGAGCCACATCCATCAGAATTGATCATCATATAATCTTGCTGTTGCTGTGTACAATGATCTCTTGGTTCTACTCACTTCATTTACCATTAGTTCATGTTAGTCTCTCCAGGCTGCTCTGAAACCATCCTGCTAATCATTTTTTATAGAACAATAATATTCCATAACATTCAAATACCATAACTTATTCAGCCATTTTCCAAATGATGGGCATCCACTCAGTTTCCAGTTTTTTTTCCTGCTACAAAAAGGGCTGCCACAAACATTTTTGCACACATGAGTCCTTTTTTCCTCTTTATGATCTCTTTGGTATACAGGCCCAGTAGAGACACTGCTGGATCAAAGGGTATGCACATCTGGATAATCCTTTAGGCATAGTTCCAAATTCCTCTCCAGAATGGTTGCATCAGTTCACTATTCTACCAACAATATATTAGTGCCCCAGTTTTCCCACATATCTTCCAAAATTCATCATTGTCTTTTCCTGTCATCTTATCAATCTGAGAGGTGTGTAGTGATACCTCAGTGCTATGTTAATTTGCAGTCTTTGATCAATAGTGATGAAATGGTTTCAATTTCTTCATCTAAAAATTGTCCATTCATGTCCTTTGACCATTTATCAGTTGGAGAATGGCTTGAGTTCTTAAAAACTTGAGTCAATTATTTATATATTTTAGAAATGTGGGAGGGCCAGGTTTCTAATAAGTTCTTACAAATTTGAATTAAATGGCAACATGGTTCCTTCCATTCCTATACCTATGTTCCTATGATTTTATGAGTCAGTAGTATTCAAAAGGTTCAAGTGTACTGACCATAGGAGTAATGTTTCAATTAAAAGAGAGAAGATTACTGAGGTTCAAAAATTATTATTCATAATAGAATTATAATTCATATTTGTTTGGGTTAATTTGCTCATGATTCTTACCTGCATAAATAATTAGGCTCTCTTATTTTTCAGTTTCATTTGACAAACAGTAATTAGCAGCTGAAAATGATGAAGGTATTATGCTGGGTCTCAAGATAATAAGAGCAAAAAAATTACCTTTCATGCAAGAAACTTTCATTCTACTAAAGTAGATATTAACACAAAATAATTTGAGAGGGAAAGAATATTAACAACTAGGAGGAACTAGAAGCTTCACAGAAAATGTATCCCTTAAGCCAGACCATAAAGAAAGATCTGTGTTCTGAAAGGAAGGACTAAGAAGTACTCAAGTACAATCCAAGAGTAAGGAAAAGCTTGTAGGAACACTCATATGTGGGATTTGGAATTTTATATTGAGCCCTGACAGGGGAAAATAGCCCATTTGACTGTGATGTAGAATGACTGAGGAAAAGTAGTATGAAATATGAATGGGAAGGTGAGTTGGAACCAGATTGTGGAAGTCTTTAACTTTATCAGTCAATTATTGTGTCCCCTTAATCTTTTTTTTAAACCATTGCCAAATCATTTTGATGATTATTATTTTGTAGTATAGTTCAATATTTGGTTCTGCTGCCTCTACTTACCAAATTTTCCCACTTCTCCCCAGTAATTTCCTTGGGTTTTTTTGATTATAAGAAGGCTTTTGTTATTTTTGTCTAATATATAAAGCATTTTTGATATATTTTGTTTGATATATTACTTATATATTTGATATATTATTTAATAAGTGAATTAATTTACTTGGCATTATCAGTTTTCTTATACATTTAGCCTTCCCATGAGTAATTGATATTTCTCCAATTATTTCTGTAATAAGTGCTTTGTATATATATTCATTCAATTTTTGTATATATCTGGACAGGTAGATTAACAGGTATTTTATACATTTTGTACATTCTATAATTATTTATACATTCTACAATTATATATTTTATATATTCAGTAATAATTTTCTATAGAACTCCATCTCTTTGCTGGGTTTGTTATTAATATTGCAGAAATGTATACAACTTTGCTGCTTATTAATTAATTTAATAAATTTTAGTTGTTTCTCAATTCGTTAAATCATCTGTTAAAAATGACAATTTTCTTTCTTCTATAACTATACTTACCCTTCAGTTTCTTTCCATTTAATTATTGCTATAGCTAACATTTAAAAAAAAACTATGTCAAATAACATTAGGATATGGACATCATTGCTTTAATTTTTTTTTTTTCCTGAGGCAATTGGGGTTAAGCGACTTGCCCAGGGTCTCGCAGTTAGGAAGTGTTAAGTGTCTGAGGTCAGATTCAAACTTGGGTCCTTCTGACTTTAGGGCCAGTGCTCTATCTTCATCACCTAGCTGCCCCTCATTGCTTTAATCTTAATCTTATTGTAAAGGCTTCTAGTTTATTTTCTATCTTTTCCCATGATTTTCCAAATATCACTGACAACAGCTAAGCACTAATACTTTTCCATTATTTCAGCAACTGTTCACTTAAGTCTGGACTAGGTGATTTGAATTCATGAAGAAAGATAATGTACCCTTCTGGTTTCTTTTATCTTGGATATCAAATCCCTGTTAGACATTTTTCTTATAACATTTCCAGTGTGTGGTAATAGCTTCTTAAATTGCATGAATTAAATGAAAAATAATGGATCTTACATATATTTAACACAAAGGTCTTCTTAAAAATAGGATGGATATAAATGGCATATGCTGGGTCTACCTGGGCCTACCTTATCATAAAGCTTTGCAGATTCCAATATTCTTTTTTTTTTTAGTTTGATCCTTATATCCATTTTTAATTTTTTTATTAAAGCTTTTTATCTACAAAACATATGCATGGTAATTTTTTCAACATTGACCCTTGCAAAACTTTCTGTTCCAAATTTTCCACTCCTTCTCCCCCACCCCCTTCCCTAGATAGTAGGTAGTCTAATACACTAAGTATATTAAAATATATGTTAAAAACAATATATGTATACGTATTTATACAGTTATCTTGCTGCACAAGAAAAATAAGATCAAGAACGAAGAAAAGAAAACTGCAAAAGAAAATAAAATGCAAGCAAACAACAACAGAGAGAGTGAGAACGCTATGTTGTGGTCTGTAGAGGACTGCAGACATTGGAGAACTCTGAGAAAAGTATACTTGAAGCAAAAATACTTACAGCAGAGTGTTAACTCAGTGTGATTGATGAGATGATGCTTTTCTAGTTTACATATACTTAGTATAGTGATGTAATAGTTCTACAATTAGCACATGCTCAGTATGCTATAGTGATGTAATTGTACTAAGGTATATAAGGGCTAGGAGGACTTGAAATGAGCAGAGTGGAGAGAGACTCCAGTGAGAGTGTGCTCAAGCTTGATCTTAGACTCAACTCCAGAGAGATTCTTGAGAAAGCTAGCCTGGACATTACAGTCATCCACACTCAGTTCCTATGGTCCTCTCTCTGGGTGTAAATGGTTCTCTTCATCACTAAACAAGTGGAACTAGTTTGAATCAGCTCATTGTTGAAGAGAGCCAGATCCATCAGAATTGATCATCAAATAATCTTGTTGTTGCTATGTATAATGATCTCCTGGTTCCACTCATTTCACTTAGCATCAGTTTCCAGGTCTCCCTGAAATCATCCTGATGGTCATTTCTTACAGAACAATAATATTCCATAACATCCATATACCATAATTTATTCAGTCATTGTCCGATTGCTGGCATCCATTTAGTTTCCAGTTTCTAGCCACTACTAAAAGGGCTGCCACAAACATTTTTGCACATGTGGCTCCCTTTCCCTCCTTTAAGATCTCTTTGTGATATAAGCCCAGTAGAAACACTTCTGTATGCATTGTTTGATAATTTTTTGAGCATAGTTCCATATTGCTCTCCAAAATGGTTGGATCTGTTCACAATTCCACCAACAATGTATCAGTGACCCAGTTTTCCCACATCCCATCCAAAGTTCGTCATTATCTTTTCCTGTCATCTCAGCCAATCTGACAGGTATGTAGTAGGTTTCAAGATTCTAATCAAAAAGAAGAGAAAGAAATAAAAAGATAAGACAAAACTGAGCCAACCAGAAAAACACTACTACTATGTTTAAGAAGAGAACACTTAAATCCCTTTGTCTTCCATGTTCACCTCCAACTTTTAATTTAATAAGAACACATGTTGGAACCCTTGCTAGGACCTATTTCACAGTAACCCTTAAGGGCTGGAAGCAACATTGTACTTACTGCTTCCAAGATCTAGGACAGCAGAGATACAATTTCCTTAAACCCTTTCAATCTTGAATCAATTGCTTCCCAGCCTATTAATAACCCAAGGTCATCTTACAATTATAATTGCTCCAATATGATACATCTAAACAAGCTTTTGACCCTGGAAAGTGTGTAGTGGGAGGAAGGAATTGGAAGGAAAGCAATAAGTATATATTAAGTGCTGACTATATGGTAGGGACTGTGCACTTTACAAATATTATCTTATTTGATGTTCTCAACAATCCTGTGAGATCAATGCTATTGCTTTTGAAGGAACTGTTGCAGATAGAAATTAAATGACTTGTTCAGGTCACACAGCCAGAAAGTGTCTGAGGATACATTTGAACTCATCTTTCTGAGTTCAGACCCAGTACTCTGTCCCCCCCCCCCAGCTGTTTCTATAAAATTGAAATACTGTAGAACATAATTTGATGCTCTAATTAATTTAGATACACCATGTAATGCTCTTTCATGGCTTTAAATATCTCAGGATTGGTAAAGTATTTAATTGATGACCCTTCCTGAACCTTAGTTTTTTATATGGTAGGTGAATCAATGTTGCCCTAATTAATTTAATAACATTTTCCTGAACTTGTTTTTAATCCTAGACAGATATCTATTTCCTTTTTTAAGGTCTCCATACCATCTGTATACTTCTGGTTTTTGTGTTTTAAGAGGAACATATGGAAGCTAATACCCCAGAATGGCTTTAGACAATATTTTGCTTGCTTCTGCTAGCTCAAAGAACCCTAATAACAAATGTGAAGTAGATGATTTTCTGGAAGTCAAGTCATATCATTTGAGGGACTACTGTCTCAGCTTTATATCAAATAATTAATTTTATACATGTTGCATTGCCCTGTAATAAATATGCGCCCTATTTTACCTTTGTAAAAAAAAAAAAAAAAGAAAATGACCAAAATTGTAAAAGAAATTTCTACATAAAGAAAATTTTAAAGAACGAAACATTAGATATATCATCATCAGTATTATTACAGCTGAATAAGAGTTATATTTTTATGCAGAAGTTCTATGTTTAATTTCTGCCCGCTATAAAGAAGTCCTTCTGGTAGAGATAAGGGTTCTACTTCTCACTTGAATGTTCAAAAAAAATTAGAAAATAAAGATATGGTGGTGGCTATCACATGAGAGAATTAGTAGGAAAGACCTTGGATTTTTTTTTAATATTTGCTGTTTGAGACCCTGATTTACTGAAAAGTAGAAATCCGAGTTATAGAGCTGAATTAACTATTGTTCAACTCACTTATTTCATAGGTCAGGAAACTTAATGCTACAGAATTAATCTGCCCAAGTTTTAGTGAGCATGCTCAAGTTAGAAATGAACTTCCTAAATCCCAGACAGTGTTTTCCCCACTATACCTCACCAAACAGATGTTCATAATAATAAGCTTGAGTCATTAAGAACATGTTACTATAAGACAAATTCAGTGAATTATGTTAACAAATAGATAAAGGTGCAATACATTTTAGAAAAATCCCTATTAAAGAGATGTAGCAAGGTTTTAGGGTCAACTAAATTCATTTGTATCACATATGGGACCATCAGCACCACAGCCTGCTACTTTGAATCATTATCATATTTATCATATTCTTTCTCAATTTGTAGGGAAATAGGATGAGTTTGAGGTATATCTTTATTAATTACTAAAATTGAAACATCTCTCATTAATTAGTTATCTCTGGATTCCCATTTTAATTTATTACAAATTATTTAATAAATAAGAAAAATCTTTCCCTCTACATAAGCAGTTGCTAATCTCTACATCAAAATGTCTATATGCTAGGCTTAAATCAGTATCAAAGTCCCTAATTAAAAATTTGTTAACACTGTAACCAATAAAAATACAAGTAACTAATGATTTAGTTTCAGAGAAAAAGATCACAGCTAGAGTTACTTTTAATTATCATCGTTCCTCTTGACTACTCACTTCTGGAACATAGTTCCACTTATCAGCTCTCAAGATTACAACCAAAATTTCTCATCAAAGCCTCTTTTTATTTGTTTCTAACATGTGTTAAACTCAGTTCTCTCTGGGATTCTCCTCCTCCCCTTTCCCTCTACCCCTTCCAAATTTCTGTCCTCTTTTTCCAGAAATGCAAGTAACTCCAAAAATATAGGTAAAACTTTTCACAGACATTTCAAAGAATTATATTTATATTATATGTTTTTTAATTCATTATTCCATTAGAAAAGAAATTTTATTCATCCTCTTTTTCTCTGTCTTCTCACATTTTCTGAAAAGCCCTCACTAACAGTTTCTCCAGAATAACAGTTAAACTGCCAGTATCTTCACAGATGACAGTTAAAACTCAAACTCTTTACAGATGGCAGTTTAAAACTCTTTGTCTCCTCAAAGACTCCTTTTAGATCAAAGTTAAATCACACCCTCCCTACAGAGGAATAACAGTTAAACTGTCACTATTTAACATTCCCAAGCTTCTTTAAGATTCTGCAATAGCATTCATAGTCATTGTGGGAGTGGCTCTTGAAACTAAACTTCAAGGTTTGTTTGTTTTTAGAGAATTTGCTAATGTGGAAAACATTATTCCTTGATAATGTAGATAACTATAATGCCGGTATTGGGGAATATAAATCTTTCTATAAAGCCTATTTTCCCATACCTTCACCAAGATGTGGGGATGACTATGGTAGTAAGAGATCTGGGAAGTTCTACCAAACCAGAAATTATCTCTTGTAGTAGACTGGTCATGTATTTGTCTTAAGAGGATTGTCTTAAAATTCAGAGATGCTCATTACAAGGAGGCTGGCTCCTAAGTGATGATGGATTTTGTTTTGGTTTGGTTTTTGTTGTTGTTGTTGTTTGTTTTCAGCTATAACAACTCATGAAAATAATCTATTTAAGGAACTCTACTAGAGAAAGAAGACTTTTTACTCTGTTACCAGCTTAGGGCTAAGGAAACCTCACTAAGGACAGAAGCATGGAGCTAGTAGATTGTAAACAGTGGCCACAGCAGTAAAATTGTAAAGAGCAGAAATGGAAGCAGCAAACACGTAAAGTGATAACCAGATGGACATGTAGAATACATAATTGTCATAAGACCATCAATTGTATTGCATTTATCATATTAGCTGTGAGGACTTTTTCCCTTCTTATTGGACTTGAGTCTGAATCCTATTTATGTTCTTATCTGTTTTGGTAATAAATATGTTTATGTTTCTAGTGCTTTAGCTGATACCTTGATTGCTAGCCAAAAAAACTGACTCAAATATCCTTGAAGTAAGCCAAATTCTGATATTCCCAGGAGAAACACTAGTTAGGAGAAAATATGCACCAAATTCAGATATTCCCAGAGGAGACATAGGGGTGGGGGGAAGAAGGGAGTCATGAATCATATAGAAATATTATGCTGTTATTCATAAGCTGCAAGTTGTTTTCATTTTTTTTTTTTCTGTCCTCAATGCCCGAGTTTCATTCTATCAATAAAATTAAGCTCCTTGTGGACAGGCACTTTTACCACTTCCTTTTCTATCCACAAAGTCTAATACATTGCCTTATATCTAAAAGATGCTTAAGAAATATTTTTGAGTGGTCATCTATTGAAGACAATGGGTGATTAAGATCTGTAGTAGTGGAAAAACTACCCAAGTAATTAAAATATCACTCCTTAAAGTTTTAAAGAACTGAATTACTGTATCCTAAGTTTTATTTGTATTGTTGGTATACACATTCCATAGACCATGAATCTTTGTGGCATTGTACTTAAGTTTTCCTAGCTAGTTTAACCACTTCTCTGTCTACATGACTTCCAAAATACTTTAGCCTCTGTTTAGTTTGCCTTGTTAACACATCTGTTTAAATTGGGCCTGTCATAGCTTCTTAACAGTATGGAATAATAATATAATTATGATAAATCACAAGTTCTTACGAACCACTATTAGTGCCTGCATAGTTCTATTCAATTGAACCAAACAAGCATTGATCATGTGTAGAGTACCAGTAAAGATACAATGATAAATGATTTAGATTGTATTTGACTTCAGAAAGCTTTCTTGTAATCAGGGATGGAACTAATGAATTCCTCCTTTTCATCTCCTTTATTCCTTCAAACCATATCTATTCTTTGTATATGATGATACAAATGTTATCCCCTAACAACTTTTACCACTTGTTTTCCTAGTCAGGGAGGCATGGCAATTGACTTATGGGGTAGGGAAGGAGCAGATGTAATTATTAAACCTAACATCACCATTCTATCACTTTGACATTGTCTCAAGGCAGTTGATAAAGCTAGGAGAACCCAAGTCTCTGGATTAGTCTTAGGTTGGCTCACTACATTTTAGTTACAAAACTGTATGTTTTGGAAGGAAAGAGAAAAAAAGCCATGCAAGAACTTACTGTGACAGAATAGTGTGGAGTCTAATTATGTGGATGGTTTTACTTGTGTAGCATAAGTCTATTAATTAAGCTTTGCTACATGCTGCTGATGCCTGGCCACCCATATGTCAAAGGGAAGAAAGGTAATGAATGTCCCAATATCATTGATATATGTCCTTAATAAGATCTTCCAGCCCTTTCCCTCGTTTTAAAGTTATACCTTAGTCACAAGACAGGAATCCTACCCAGTAATAGATGGAGTTTTATTTCTTCTTACTCTCCTTTAGTAACTTGAGAGTGTCTAGTGTTTTACTTAATATAGGGATTGGTAAAAACAGGTGCAATAACTTCACAGAGTAATTGCTTGGGTTGTGATACAACAAGAATAACAGGACAGTCAACTATGTATTCTATCAGATTCTAACAGATTCAAAGTTTTAATCTCTTGAGTCAACCAAGTCTCAAGAATAGTTTCAATATGTTTTAAAGAAAAATTAGTCTAACTTGCCACATTTGCAAATTATCTCTTCACTGTGGGTACAACATGTGTTGGGGAGGGAATGTTCATTTGGGAATTCCTTTGAGAAAGATGAAGCTCCTGCAAGAAAATGACCACCAACTTAAGGTAAGATTGCTGGATGTTTGGGGATACCATTATTGCAAGTGAATGTAGCTGTTCCCATAACTGGGTTCCTCCAATAGGGAAAGATGGTCTTTCTAGAATATATCAATCAATTACTAAAGATTTATTAAGTACCTACTATGTACCAAGCACAGTTGGAGCACTGGAGGCACAAATACAAAAAAAAGAAAAAAAAATACTCTGTGCTCTTGAGAAGTATACAATCTAATCATGAAGAAAACATACAAAAGAAAACTGAAAAGGTGAAAATAAAGGAAAAAAAGAAAATAAAGGAGAAATGGGTTAAGTCTCTTTCTTTGTCTCTCTTTCTCTGTCTCTCTGCCTCTCTGTCTCTCTCTGTCTCTGTCTCTCAGTCAATTCCATTAACTGAAAATCAAATTGGATTGCATATATTAGACACATAATGTTTCAGAATTTGATCAGAATTTGAGGATAGGAGGATGATATGTAGATCAAAGTATTTACGAAAAAAATGAAAAATTAGAGGATCAACTAACAGGGTACTTAATCATGCCTAGTGAACTAGATGTCTTAATTGATATGACAGTAAAGTTGAATAACTGCTTAACTGGGTAGATATCATAATTCTAAAGACCATATGGAGGCACTGGGGAATGCAAGAAAATCATGAGCTCACACAATTGAGAGTAAACTAGAGATTTTGTTCTTCTAAGGAATGGCAGTCCCATAGGTCCATAGGCCAGAGCTTCCTTTCAATGGTCTATGAATATCTAGTATGGTAGTACAAATGGAACTTGGCCTGGACACATTGAAAGGGACTTCATTGTTGGCACCAATTAGAATTAAAATATGCAGGTTCATAGAATTTTTCTATAAAAGAGGAAAATTGGTAAATTCTACACATTTTCATTCCTACATTTAGAAGCAAATGCCATGGATGGTGAAAAGAGCCCATGTCCAAATCAGATTAATTTAAGAGTACTTATAACTTTGGGTCCTTTGAACACTATAATTGGTTTAAGAATTAAAAGAGAGGAAGGGAAAGTGGGAACGAGTTTGATTTACTCTCAAGATTGATTTGACGTCTCTACTCAAAGAGATAGGGACCAGCTCTTCATGACCGTGAAGGATTCTGAGAATACTTTTTGGAGCCCAGGAGCTTATCCTTCCACACAGATGATCTTGAGCTTACAAAATACAAAGAAGCCAAAGTTTATGGCCTTAATTTCTGATTTAATTCAAGTCTCCAAAGCCTGCCTCCAGACTCTAAAGCATACTATAGGTAGAATAAATTAACATTCATCTAGGGTCTTTGTAAGTACTTCATATATTAGAATATCATATGTTCATGAATGAGATGGGCCAGAGTCAGTTGCTTGGGAGCTAAAGCAGATACTTATATGGTTCTCTATGAGGGCTTTTAGATCATGAATTTCCAAAAACATTCTGAGGTAAACAAGTGACCAAGGAAATACTAACCATAGATATTAGTATATTAGAATATGACCACATTGATTTCATGCTAAATAATGCTTCTAAAATTTTTTTTGGTGTGGGGAGAGGAAGGAGGGAAGCAAGTCACTTGCATCAGTGATACAAGCAGCCCTAGGGGAAGAGAAAAGCCTGACAGACGCAGGGAAGTTGTTAGGTATGACAAAGGTATCAGCTCTGATTATATTTTATGGAGCGTTTGCTTTGGACTTGTGGACAAATTTTGCCATGTGATCCCTCTGAGGGTTTGAGGTGTCCCAGGGTATTATATTTACTACTTTCAACTTAGCAAAGAGATAAGATGTACCAGTTCTGGACAAGGTTGTCATAAAAAGAGTTGCTCTGGCTGAAGGATGACCGGAGAAAGAGGAGAGGAATGATAGAGCAAAAAATATTCTATGGACATGACAGTTTGGGGGTCAAAAAGGCTGGTCACTTTTCACTACCAAATGGGGTTCAGTGGTTCAGGTGAAAATCTTTGCTTGATGGGCACTTGAGTCCATGAACCCTACGGATGAATCTTCACTCTCACAATTCCATTACAATAATTCAATTGCCTTGAGTCAGGTAGCAAAAATTAGAATTCACTAGTACCATCAGTATGGGAAAAGCAGCCTAGAGGACTGTGTTTGCAAAGTGCGAGGAGTTGCTTCCATAGATAAGATTTGTAGGTTAAAGCTCCCATTTGGGATGCCTTGTGGGGAAAAGTGTAGAAGGTAGTAGTGTATTCTTCTTGGCAGGATACTGACTGGAAAATGGAGTAAATCTTAGTATTGTCTATTTTCACAGATAAGCTAGGAGAAAGAATGATATAAGAAAAGGCATAGAGTAATGGTTGGAGAGAAGCATGATGGCCCTTCAATAATATATATCACTTGAGGCAATGTTACTTTCCTTCCTTTGTGAGATGAAAGTAAAACTGGTCTTGGTAAGTGCATGGTATTAGAATAATTCAGAAGGCAGGACCATTGTTTTGTCTAGAATACAAAAGTTGCTATAGATGACTTGTGAGAGCATTTAAAAAAGAACAAACTTATGGAATTTTTAGGTTGCTACATTTTTAGAAATGCATGTTTTGGAAGTAGACTAAGAAAGGCACATACGCCTTCATTTTGGTAAAGTACCTTTGTGTAAGATAAGCTGAAAGGGCAACTGTGGGAGTCTGTTAACCTGGATCCTTTTGCCTTTTTTGTATTTCATATTTTCTGATGGTATGAACAGCAGAATAGAATTGGAGTCAAGAAGATCTACTTCAGGAATTGAATAGCTGTGTGCCTGTGGATAAATCATTTAACCACTCTAGGCCAAAGTTTCCTTATCTGTAAAATGAAACAGTCGAATTCACTGATGTCAAAGATCAATTACAGCACTGGTCTTAAGTGCACGTCTGGGAAAGTCATGAGCTTGAGCTATACGATAAACAATGGTATCAGTTTTGCTACCAGCAGTTCACAAAAGACAAATCCTGAGTAAAAACTGAACCAGGTTGAAATGGCATTATTAATAAAGCTTTTTTATTTTCAAAACATATGCATATATAATTTTCAGCATTCACCTTTGTAAAACTTGTGTTCCAAATTTTTTTCCTTCCCTTTCCCCCACCCCCTCTCCTGGATGGCAAGTAATCATATACATATTAAACATATGTGATTCTTCTATATATATTTACACAGTTATCATGCTGCATAAGAAAAATCAGATCAAAAAGGGAAAAAATGAGAAAGAAAACAAAATGTAAGCAAACAATGATAAAGTAAAAATACTATGTTGTGATCTACACTCAGTACCAACAGTCCACTCTCTCAGTGCAAATGGCTTTCTTTATCACAAGACCACTGGAACTGGCCTGAATCACCTCACTATTGAAAAAAGTAATGTCTTTCAGAATTGATAATTGTATTATCTTGCTATTGCTATGTACAATATTATCCTGGTTCTATTCACTTCAGTTAGCATCAGTTCATATAAGCCTCTCCAAGCCTTTCTGAAATCATCCCACTCACTGATCATTTCTTATAGAACAATAATAATTCATAACATTCATATACTATAACTTATTCAACCATTCTCCAATTGATGGATATCCACTTAGTTTCCACTTGCCACTACAAAAAGTACTGCTACAAAAAAATTTACACATATGTGGATTCCCCCCCCCGCCTTTTTTTTTTTTTTTTCTGATCTTTTGGTATACAGATCCAGTAGAGACACTGCTGGATCAAAGGGTATGCACAGTTTAATAGCCCTTTGGACATTGTTACAAATTATTCTCCAGAATGGTTGGATCAATTCACAACTTGGTAAATGTTTTTTAAAAAATAAACAAAAATACAACATAGATAGTTATATATGGTTTTCTAAGTCAATATGTGTCTTCAGGAAAAATGTTTCTCTCCTCATCCCCAGGTCTGAGAGGTGAGGCTCGAGCTTACAAAGTCAATGTCAACTGTATTTTTTTTCACTTAATAATGTTTTTTATTAATTCATTCTACAATTAGTACATGTCAGAGGCAAAACTTAAGCCCATGTATTCTTGATGCTGAGACTATCTATTATGCTACAATGTTTCTTTAAAAATTAAATTTGTTTTTAAATTATTTTCTTTTTAAATTGAGTTTTACATATTTTCCCTCTCTAATTCCTTCCCTATCAACTGAGAAAGCAAGTGAAATAGTATCAGTTGTACAACTGAAAGCATGCAAAACATATTTCTATATTGACTTATCACTAAAAAAAAAGATTAAAAAAAGTTATTTCAATTTGCACTCAAGAGTTCATCAGTTCTCTCTCTGAGTGTAGATAATTTTTTCATCATGAGATTTTTGGTATTTTCTTGGGTCATTATTTTGATCAGAATATCTAAGTCTTTCACAGTTAATGTTGTTCTGTTACTGTGCACAATGATCTCCTGGCTCTTCTGACTTCACTTTGCATCAGTTCATATAGATGTTCTCAGACTTTTTTCTGAAATTACCATCTTCATCATTTTATATGGCACAACAGTACTTCTTCACAATGATATGTCCTAACTTATTTAGCCATTCTTCAACTAAGGAGCAACCCCTTAATTTCCAGTTCTTTACTACCACAAAAGAATTACTATAAATATTTTTGTACATACATCTATTTCATTTTCCTTTTTATCTCTTTGGAGGTATAGATTTAGCAATGGTACAATTTGATCAAAGGTATGCACAGTTCTATAATGCTTTAGACATGTTCCAAAGTGTTCCCCAGAATGATTGGATTAGTTCATAACTCCACCAACAGTGTATTAGTATATTTTCTCTCAATCCCTGAAACTTTTGTCACTTCTGATAGTATGAAATGATACACCAGAATTGTTTTAATTTGCATTTCTCTAATCAATAGTGGTGGGCACCTGGCTGGAGAGGGAGATAGAGCACAGGACTTAAAATCAGGAAGACATTATCATAACTGCAAATCTGTCCTTAGAAAATAAGTAATTGTGTGGCCACTTTGCCTCCATTTCCTCATCTGTAAAATAAGCTGTAGAAAAAATGAGAAATTACTCTAGTATCTTTGTGAAGAAAACACAAAAAAGGGTCACAAAGAATTAGGACTGAAATGACTTAATAATGACCAATATGATTTAGAACACTTTTTACATAATTATATATAACTTTGGCATCCTTTTCTAAAAGTTGTCAATTCATATCCTTTGACTATTAATTCAGGAATGGGCCTTATTTTTATAAATTGATTTCAGTTGCCTTTATATTTGAGAAATGAAATCTTAATCAGAGAGACTTGCTACCATTTTTTCTTAGATTAATTCATTGTCTGTGGTATTTTTAGGAAAACTATAATTATTACTATCCTTTCCTTCTTAACTTCAACTAAAGTATAATAGATTGTGCTCTAACTCTGTGTCTTTCTGTTGCCAGTGTGTTTCTTATAAATAACATATTGTTGGACTCCAATTTCTAATACATTCTGTCTGCTTTCATTTTATGGGTGTACTCATCCCATTCACTTTTACTTTTATAGTTATTATGACTGTGTTTTTCCTGCCATCCTATTCTCTTATATTTCTTTTGCTCTTTGTCTTTATCTCTGTCTCTCATTCTTGCTCTAATCTCTGTCTGCTTGACTGTCTGTATGTCTCTCTCTTCCCTCTTCAAATGTCTATTTTACTTTGACCATCATGAGATAGATTTCTATACCCAACTGAATGTGTATGAATATATACATAAATATATGTATATTTTCATCTTTTAATCAATTCCAATTCAAGCATTACCTGCCAAACCCACTCATTTTCCTCCTGCATTATAAAAGCTCTTCTTTGCATGTCTCTTTTGTGTGAGAAAAATTCTTCATTCCACCCCTCCCTAACCCTTTCTTCCAGGGCATTCCTTTTTCTCACTTCATTAAAAAAAAATCATCCCAGCATAATCAGCTCATACTCATGGACTCTTTACATGTAGATTCCATCTAATTACCCTAACAATCATTAAGTTCTTATGAATTATAAGCTTCCCCATATAGGAATATAAACAGTTTAAGCATCTTAAGTCCATTATGATTTCCTTTATATGTTTACATTTTAATAATTAAGTTTTGTTTTTGAATGTCAAATTTTCTATTTGCTCTGGTCTTTTCATCAGGAATGCTTGAAAGCTTTCTATTGCATTATATATACATCTCCACTTCCTACCCCACCCGAGCATTATACTCAGTTTTGATAGATAAGTTATTTTTGGTTGTAATCCTAGCTTCTTTGCTCTCTAGAATATCATATTCCAAGCCATTTAATCCTTTAAGATGGTAGCTGATAAATTTTGTGTTATACTGACTGTACCTCCATAGTATTTGAATTATTTCTTTCTGGCTGCTTATAGTGTTTTCAAAGCTAGTTCTGGAAGTCTGCAAGCTTTCAGTTCTTCCAAGATGATATGGTTTAAGGAAAGCTGTGGTCACTGCTCTCCTGACCTGTGCTCTTATCTGTGAATATCCATAAAGATTTTTTCTACCTTGTAACTGTGACCAGGATCCCTGTTCCTGCTAATTTTCCTCCTTGCCCTGGGACTATAACCTAGAAATATGTATGAGCCATGCCAACAGCATCTTGCTCCCAGTGCCAGCAAAGCATTCCAATCTTCCTCTGTCCACTTTCCTATCTCCTATAGATTAAGAAATCTAGAAGTTGCCACTTTAGTTACATCCAAGACTTGCTGCTGCTCTGCTGGGAGCAGCTTGTACTAGAGTGCATATCACTCTCATCTTAGTGAGATAGATCTTTCCTGTCATCCTTCCGCATTTTCTTGGACTGGAAAATTTTTTCATCCCATTCATTTGTTGGTTCTGCCACTCCAGAATTTGCTTTGTAGCATTTTAAATAGTTTGGAGAAAAATTTATGACTGTTCCCTGTAATGTCCTGGTTAGCTTTCTGGAGGTCTTGGAACCAGCCTTTGTTTCAGCAGAGTAAGCATCACAAGAATAGCCAGGAATAAAGTTCAAAAGTCTTTCTTGTCTCCTTCAGTCTCCCAGTCTTTGTCAGCAGTCTCAGCCAATCAGCCAGTCAGCAGTCTGCACATCCAAATGTAATGTCCTGCTTTCTAGAGCCCCAAAGTTGGGCTGACAAAACATACCATTGCTTTCTAGAGCCCCCACAACAAGGTGATTAAAATGTAGTGTACTGACAAGATCTCTGGAGGATCTTGGGACCAGCCCTGAGTCCTTGGTCTTTAATGGAGAAGTGATGAAGGCAGGAGAGCTACCATGACAGTCTCTATCTTGAAGTCTGTCTCTGGCTGAGTTTGTCCCCAGTTTATATGCTCTATTACAATTATATCAATTACAGTATACTGAATATAGACCAATCATTATATCACTAGAAAACCATTATTTGTTGTATGATGTTTCTAATTGAGGCATGGCTTTGAGGAGGTGTCAAACTCTGTTAATATTTAAGTACTATATTGGTTTCTCAAAGATGTTTGCATTATGTGCGACCAGTTTTCAAAATATTTTAGGGTCGACATACAATAGGCATGAAGCTGTGATGAGAACCACAAATCTCTGAACATTGACCAAAATAAACTCCAGGGCGAGTGGAGGTTAGAGTGGCTTGATTTAATCGTCCAGGGATAGCATCTGCTTTTAGTCCTAGAGAAGGTACTGCTCATGCATGGAGTACATCCTCTGATGAGATTAACATCCAAATTGGAAGTTCTATAGGAAGAACTACTTGATTGTCAACCTCTAGTAGTTGTAATTGTCTGGGGCTAAGTCTTGGGTTGGTACCATATATGAGTCGAAGGATAAATCCTCGTAGTCAGTGTACTTGTAGCTTCAGTACCATTGATGCCCCATGGCCTTAACTGTAAGATAAGGGTTGAAAATTTCATCTATTATATATAGAATACGAAGGGAAGGGAGGGCGATTAGGACTAGGATGACTGCTAGTATAATTGTTCAAATAGTTTCGACTTCTTGGGCATCTATAATACTGGTGTGTGTTAGCTTTGTTGTAAGCATTAGAATTAGCACATAAAGTACTAGGGAGCTAATTAAGAAATCAATCATACTGAACTAGAGAACTCACATGCTAAACCAGATAACCATTGTCTTATCAGTTCCACTGAGTTGATACTTTGTTTAAATCAATCATACTGAGCCTTAAATATATTTCTTCAATGATCATGTCCTCCCTGATATCTCAAGAAGGGAGATGAAAATACCAAAGGGAAATGGGGAGTTAAACCAGATTAGCTTATTTCTGAAGGGTGTCATTTAAAACAAATATACATAAATCCATCAACATGGGAGGTATTACACAAGCACATAATAATATAACACAAGCTAGTAGTGATGTAACAAACAACATGAATCAATATGAGGAATTATACATGTCCATAAGTCCTAGAAATAGTCCAAAACCAATCTATTGTCCTTTACTTCATGTGTCAGGGAATCCAATGATTCCTGCAAATTTTGAAATTTTGCAACAGTTTTATCAACAATTATTGATGTTCATGAGTCAATTGCCATACACATTGGGTTAACAGTCATGTTTATTCAGTGGCACATGTAGTCAGAAATGAAACCACCTTTTCTTCTTGAATTTTATCCTTTGTTTCAAGGTTTTTCTCTTTTTCTGTCTCTCTCTGATGAACAAGGTGATCACGGCTCATTGGTACCCATCTGATTCCTTCTCCATCTGTAGAGATACAAGCAAACCCTCTCCCCCAAGCAGTTAACCTATCTAGTCCCTTTCATTCACCACTTTCTGGATCTCTACTCATCACCTGGAGATTATATTGGAGTGGCTTACACTGGATACTGCCCTTCTGTCAGGTTATAAAATCTGTATTCTCCCCAATTATAATTCCTTTATTCCATTAGATTGCTTTTCTGCTGATTGATCATATCTTAATATTGAACTTCTAAAGACTCTCTTGGTGTAACCTTGGCTTCCATCATGCTCCACCTGTTTTTTGCCTGGGACCCTGGAGCACACCTCTCATTTCCCTGAGTCATTCTACATTCTGAGGCCCCATGAAAGCCTCTGTTGCATTTTGGACATAGGGTTTTGGGTCTTGTTCTCTCACCCTGTCTTCTCTATCTCCATCCAACATTGAGTTTTCAGATGCCTTACTTTACCACATTAAAAGCATTGACAGGTCTCTCTGGAAGTCCCTTGCCAAGAGGAACCCTTCCCATGTGCTGCATCATAGCCTGGGTATAAAAGGCATTTGTGCCCACTGTGGTACAGTATCTCATGATCTCCTCTAAATGAGCATCCTTGTGTAGTCCCAGTATAATTCTTCTACAAACCTCATTAGCATTTTCTTTAGCAAGTTGCCTTATCATAATTTCTGTTGCTACATTTTCACCAATGGTTTGTACAACAGCTATCTGCAAACCTCCCATAAAATCAGCAAAGGGTTCATTTGGACCTTGATCTATTTTTGTCAAGGTTTTCCCTCTATCTTGTTTTCCTGGGAGAGTGCCCCATGCCCTGGGAGAGTGATAGCAGCAGCAGCAATTTGCTCATATGGTATGAAAGGTTAATTAATCTGTGCTAAAGCAACTGCATTATGACCTATACCTGCTAGTTGATCAAAGGTCACTTGTATATTAACTCCAGTTTGCCTATTTCATTGGTCTTGTATTCTACATAGTTCACTATACTCCGAAAGCCACAATGAGTTTTGTCCAGGTTCTAAACATATTCTTGCTATAGATTTCCAATCACTAGGGGTTAAAATTTCATTAGCCAAATTCTCTAATACCATCTTAACATAAGACGATGTTACCTCATAAAGAGGGCAACCCTTTTTCAGATAGTTGATAATTTCTAACTCAAAAGGAGTGTATCTTCTCTTTTCTTGACCTGAAGAGTCAAGCTCTTGAATAATAGAGTATGCTTCTATTCTTAAATCAGATTCTGTCCTTTTTTAGCTTTACCTAGTGCTTTTTGTAATCTTGTCATAGGGGGTAGACAGAGCTTCTTCATGGGTGGTGCTGATTGTGTTACTGCCCCTCCCCCTCCACCCATCAAGGGTTAATTGAGGGGGGTAGGTCAGGGGATGGGGAATGCACTAATGGCTCTTTTTGTGAAGCACCACATTCCTTAATTCATCAGCACTGTACTTAACTCCTTTCTTGTCTAATTCTTAATGCTTTTGTGGCTTCATTCTAATTCTTCATGCTTTGTGTAAACAAAGTACACATGCTTTTCAGCTGTTTTGTCAGCATTCTCCTCCTGGTCTTTTTTCTTTTTCCTTATTCTAATACTTATGTAATTCCTTAAAGCCAATTGTATTGTTAGATATATACAAAATGTTTCTTTAGGAATTGAATCAGGACCATTATCATTGTAATATTCAATTTCTTGCTCTCCAACTAATTTCCACTTATCTGACTCTAATTCTTCTTCCTTAGAGAAATATACATAAATCCATCAACATGGGAGGTATTACACAAGCACATAGTAATATAGCACAACAATGGGATGTGTACTCTGTTTCTAAAAGTCCAATGATCTCCTTCCAAGTTACAATCAAACCTTGGTTTTTTATTAGCTTAACTATGTTTTCTACACACTTCCCTTGGGGTGGGGAAGGCTGTTTTCTAAGCATTTATTCCATTTTAGCTGAAACACTAGTTTAGTCCTTGACAAAGTTTCCTGCTTCTCTATTTTTGTACTCATCCTAATTTCCGGGTCACAGAGACTTTTTCACTGAACTCTTGTCAGTAGGATGTAGGTCCTTAGACCCATGTTGGGCACCAAATGTAATGTCCTGGTTAGCTTTCTGGAGGTCTTGGAACCAGCCTTTGTTTCAGCAGAATAATGGCCAAAAGAATAACCAGGGATAAAGTCCAAAAGTCTTTATTGTCTCTTTCAGTCTCTCAGTCTGTCAGCAGTCTCAGCCAATCAGCCAGTCAGCAGTCTGCACATCCAAATGTAATGTCCACCTTTCTAGAGCCCCCAAGCTGGGATAGTAACAAAACATAACCGTTGCTTTCTAGAGCCCCCACACCAAGGTGATTAAAATATGGTGTCCAGATTGGCTCTCTGGAGGGTCTCAGGACCAGCCCCAAGTACTTGATTTTTAGTGGAGAAGTGATGAAGGCTCTATTACAATTACATCATTACAGTATACTGAGTATAAACCAATCATTACATCTCTAGGGGACCATTATTTGTTGTAAGATTAAATGAATCATACTGTACTAGAGAACTCACATGCTAAACCAGATAACCATTGTATTATCAATTCCACTGAGTTGATACTTTGTTTAAATCATTCATACTGAGCCTCAAGTATATTTCTCCCAAGTTCCTGCCCTTTACAGTTCCCATCTTTACCATATTGGCTCTGTCCCCTCTCCAATTCTAATTTTTAAGGAATTTTTTTCTATGATCTTTTGTACATCCCCTCCCACAACCTTAGCCCAATTTAGCCAGTTCTGACTTTTTTTTGTACCTTCTTTTCCATTTAATACATTTTGCTTTTTAGGAAGTTTTTTTATTCAGAAAATTTTTGTGCTTCTTTTACCATTAAGCCAATTCTGTTCTTATAAAATGTTAACTTTCTTCAGTTTTTTTTGTGTGTGTACCAACAATTTTTTAAATCAATCTGTTAATTCTCTTTTTTTCATAATTTTCTCTCATCACTAGTTCTCCCCCCAATTTTTCTATTAATCATCCTTTCTCTTTAAACCAAAAAAAAACAAAAAAACAAAAAAAAAACCCAAACTCTTTTCTATGAATTTTTGTTGGGTTTGGGCCCAATTAGAATTTTTCTTTGAGACTTTGGTTATTTTCACAGTGTTGTCTTCTAAATTTGTGCCTTGATCTTCCTAGCTATGTAATAACTTTTTATGGTTCGGTTTATGGTTAAGGTTTTTTTTTTTTTCAGTTTTCCCAGTCTATTTCTTTTTTTGTTCCAGTCTATTTCTTGATTTTGAACTTTATGTTAAAGTTAGACTTCGCTCACTCAGGGATGAGGAAGTACTGAGTTTTTAATGCTGCTGTTCTCATAGCAAGTTCTGAAGGTTTGCAAATTTTTAGTGCTTGTAAATTGTTGTGATACAGGGAATGTATAGTCATTGTTCTTTTTATCTGCATTCTGATCTTTACCTTGGAAGGGCTTCTGCTTCCCTATAGCCAAAAATCACTAGCCCTCCTCTTGGCCCTGAAACTATGAGCAGTTCTTTACCCTCCTGCAGTTACCTTACCAAAGCTCTTCTCTGCCTTGGAACTGGACTTCTACTCCCTCATGTTTGACAAGTGCTTCTTTCTGCCCTGGAACTGCAACCTGAAACAGCTTATTATGGATAATAAAGTTGTCAATTAGTATCAGCTATACTCTGTGCCCGCAAAGAGTCCTTTATAATCTCTGACCAGTTGTTTGATGCCCTTAGTTTTTGGGCTGAGAGCTCTCAAAGTAGCAGCAACTGCTGCTCCTGCTGCTGTCACTTGCTCAAAGGCTCACTGTTGGTGCAGCCATCCCATCCATGTGTTCCAGTTAGGCCTCAAGCATAATGTCACAGACCTTTCCTGCTGATCCCCTAAGTTGTTTCAGGCTGGAAAAATGTCTCACCCCGATCTTTTGTTAACTTTTCCATTCAAAAACTTAGTTTGAGAGGTTATATTAAGTTGTTTGAGGAACATTGTGAGAATTCAAGTGGGTTCTGTCCTATGCTTCTTAATCTTCAACAGCTATATTTTTGACAACACTTTTTGAATTCTTTCTAATGCTCTTAGATGTATTTGTGTCAAAGATTGAAGGGCTTAGATGACTGCGGAGTGATAAGGCTTAAGCTAAGGAAGTATTAGTTATCTCTTAGCAAGCCAGAGGCAGTACCTTACTTTTCTTTATCCTCTTGCTTTCTAGTTAGTCACAATTGCTGGATAGATACAGAGCTAACTGACACAGCTTATGTAAAAGCAGACATAGCATGATAGAGTAAAGGTGCTAGATTAAGTCAGAAAACCTGGGCTAAAATTCCAGGCATCATCATCATCATCATTATCACTAATATTTATATAGCATTTAATGGTTTACAAAGTGTTTTACATAAATAATCTTACTTGATCCTTAGAACAACCTTGTGAGATGGGTGCTATTATTATCCACACTATGTAGCTGAGGAAACTGAGAAGTCATTCAGCACATATGTATCTGAGGCAGGATTTGAACTCAGGTTTTGCTGACTCCAAAACACATAATGGCATGTCATTTGATCTTTCTGAAGTCTTTACCAATGTAAATGAATGACTCCTTTGTTCTATGTCAGACATACTCCTCTTCTCAAATGAATACAAGATATCTTGAAATTGCCCTTAGGAAAAAAAGGAATATGCAAATGAAGAAATCCATCATAATTTTTAAAAATCTAATTCTTTCCCCATAATTCTACATGTTAGAATTGCATATTTCTTAACCAAATACAATTTAGTCCCAACACTTGAACTATCAATATTAATATTACTTAAAGGTAATATTTTCATATTTACCAGTAATGCTGTAGAGTTCATGAAGGGAATCTATATAACAATCTGATAGAGTAAGTAATATCCTAAGAGACTAAAGTTCAGCATGACATACTCATTGTTATATAACCAGTCATTAAATTGAGCTTCTAGATTACACAATGGATAGAGTTCTGAGAATGGAGGTAGGAAAATTCATCTTCCTAAATTCAAAGTTGGCCTGAGATACTATCTGTATGACCCTGGGCAAGTCACTTACCCTGTTTCCTTAGTTTTCTTATTTGTAAAATGAGCTAGAGAAGGAAATGGAAAATCATTCTGGTAGCTTCATCAAAAAAAAAACAAAAAAACAAATAGGGTAATGAAAAATCAGACATGACTGAAAACCAACTGAACAACAATAATAATGGGAACTGGTAATTCATACTCAAATTTCTTCAATCCAAATCTATTAGGGCTTTATTCAACTAGCAGTCATCTCAGAGCCAGTTAAGGTTTTAAAAAGCTTCAAAATGTATCATTGACCATGAGAAATGTGAAAACTCAAGTAAATTCACAGCCACTTTTTCCACTCCATTCCCATCTCCATCCCCACAAAGTTTTGTATAGTGTCATAGAACAGAAGATGATAGACTGTTATCTAGAATTTGTCAAGATGTTACTTTTTTAAACTTAGGTTGTTTATGCTGGTCATATTTATGGCAAAATTTATGATCATTGTGTAAAACATCTGCTGTATCTACTTCAGACTTATGCCTAAGAGAACAAAGCAGAAAAAAACCAATGTACGTAGTGCAATGAAGTTGGTGTTTTCCCAACATGATAATGGAGAGCCATTAATCCTAATTCTATGATCATTCTATCACCGATTATAAAAATAAAACTCACCTGCTTTTTTAAACTGTTGGGCTGCCAAAAAAAATACAGAAAGGAATTTTGTAATTCTTTGAACACCCACTATAAATGAAGTATATTATGACTTTTAAAATTACTTGGGGATTTGAGTAAAAGATTATTAAAGAATTGAAAGCAAAGAGGAAATAACTAATCCTGGTTCTTTGAAGTCCATTTGAAATTTAATTGACCATTAGGCCACCAACCATCTTGGCTTACTACCATTTAATAATGAGAAATTCAATCTTACATTAGGAATGAGAGCAGCGTAATTCATCAAAAGCTACACACCATTTACATTGCTTTTCCATGGAGATTACTTGGAGAAAGTGCAGAACACACAATTTTGAGTAATTTATGAGCTTTTTTAGTGGTGTTAGAGCAATTGAGTTCTGGCAATAATGAAAATGTTTAACAGATATATTTTAATTTTAGTTGACTGAGGCAATGATGGTGCAAAGATTCTTTTTCTTTCACTGAAGTTTAGTCTCACATTAACAAAAGAATTGAAACCAAAATGTTAAGGAGAATTTGGTAAGACATAAGTAGAAACCTCATAGAGGGTTTTGTGAAACCCCATAGAGGGAAGTGACTTGCATAAATGTATGCAGCCTATTTTCCTAGCAAAAATAATTTGTGAAATTACCCTGCTATTCTTACAAATCTGATTGTACACATGCATAATCAATCATTACAATAATAATTTGCAAAAACTATTAAAGATTTATTATTATCTCATGAACCTCATGGAATACTTAAAACATTACTATATATATATAACATTGTGTGTGTATGTTACATATATAAAGTACTCCCTGCATGTAGAATATTGTTCTAAACACGGGGGCATATAAAGCTTAGAAAATATATAGTCATTACATTTGTGAAAATTATAGTCATATAGGGAATATCATACATGCAAATCACTCTTAATAGAAAACACAGAAGCATAACTAGGAATTTGTTGCCTAGGGCAAGTACCATGAAATATGTCTTTATTTGAATGACTGGACTGGTAAAAAATCACCTCATGATGAAATGGACACCAGTACAAAGCTCCTCATAGGAAGGCAATCAAGGGGTAGAAGAGAAGAGGATTTTATCCCAGCTTACCATCTAGTAGCTTCATATATTAATTTGTTATTGTTCATCAAAGTCAGCTTTTTTGTACTTTGCTATTGAAAGACAAGTGTCATCAGTACCTACTAAATCTAGTATCCTTTAAATTCAATCCCCTGGAGCAAAACCTAAGCTGCCATCCCTTGTGAGAGTCCTGACAAAATCTGTTTCATCTGTTTCATACCAGGTGTTATATTTTAATAATAATAATACAGAATAGTTCCTATATAGCTCTTTAAGGTTTACAAACAGATTGCATCACAATAACCATGTCAGATAAATATCTCAAGTGTTTTTGCCTGCATTTTATAGATAAGGAACCTGAATTCCAAAGGGTGGAAGTGACTTGCATAAAGTTACAACAGTTCTGCATTCTAACTTTAAGTGTTCTTCCCAGTACATCACACTTTTTTCCACCAAGTGTACATGAGCAACACAAGTTCTGCATGGGGTCTAAGGAGAAATCTCTTTCTCAATTGGGAAAACTAAGGTGTATTTTATGCAAGAAGTGCTAGCTGAGTTGAGTTTTAAAGTATGGGTAAGAATTCAACAAATGAGAAAGGTAGAGTTTGCATTCCATACACAGATAATAACATAATCATAGGCATTATGGCAAGGCATTAGGCATGTTTGAGGAATGGTAATAGTCCTGTTTGGCTCCAAAGAAACAGTGTAAAAGGATTGTCACTCAGAAGAGAGATTATATTTATTTTATTTGTCCACAGAAACCAGAACTAGAAGCAAGACATAGAAATTGTAAAGAAGCAAATTTAGGTTCTAGGTTAAAGGAGGGAAAGTTCTAACAATTAGACAACCCCCAAATGGGAGTTGCCATGGGAGATAGTGGGTTCCCCCCTCACTAAACATATTCATGAAAAAGCTATAGGACTACTTATCATATTTTGCATAGTTAATTTTTTCTGATATAAATTGGCCACCAAAATCTCTTTGGACTCTGAAATTCTATTAGTATGAGATAACGTCAGGGGAAAAGAGAATTGTCGTATTTTGAAGGACCTGAGATGCTTATCATAGAATTTGTACTTTATAACAGAGGCAATAGAGCAACACAGGGTTGCCACTGGCAGAAATAGTGAAGTCATATATAGAAATAACTATGGGGGAAAGATTTGGGACATTCATGTGAATATGTTCTTTAAGCAACAGCAACTGCAGGTCCAGATGTTAATAAATTAAATTGATTAAAAAAAAGACATTATAAAGGGGAGAGAAGAGAGCAGAAGCTAGAAGCTAGAAAATACAGCATGATAAATGTGGAAATATATATGGAAGAATTGCACATTTAACATATGTTGTTAAATTGTCTGTCTAGGGGAGGGTGGAGGAGAGAGGAGGTAGAAAAATTTGGAATACAAGGTTTTGCAAGAGTGAATATTGAAAACTATCTTTGTATATATTTTGAAAATAAAAACATTATTAAAATAAAATAGACTAATGGCTATTAAAAAATAAAAGGAAAGGAGTTGACTTTAACATAGCAAAGACCAAAAAAAGAAAAAATATCCATCTGAAAAAATCAGAATGAAAATGAGGAGACAAAGGGGAATAAGTAGAAGGAGAATCAGGACAGTCATATCTGGGAATCCAAGAGATAGAGGAGTGACCAGAAAAGGGACAATGTCATTACTGTCAAAGATTATAGAGAGTAACCTCAGGATGTAGGAGGATAAGGAATATAAGAAGTCTAGATTAAATCTACACAACACAAAGTGAGACTGAAAACTCTTATGATAAATTTATGGTACATATCAATCATAATGGATAACTTACTGACTCAACGGGCAAGTTGCCAATTCTCTACATCCCTTTGTGCAGTGGGGACATTACCTCTATTCCAATATTATCTCCATACTAAGACAGTAGGGGGCAATGTTTCTTTGAAGGAGCTGACCTTCTCTTGATTAAAACACAACCAGATTTGGATCATTTCTTCAGGATGCCATTATTTTGTTTTTGTTTTCTGGGTTTTTTTTTTTTTTTTTTTGGTATATTATGAATCAAAAGAAGTCCAATTCTGTATTCCTGCATTGAGGTCGATCTCAGTAACCAATAGAGCTTCACATACTATGAGGATAAAAGGATAAGTGACCAACATACTAGTAAACCTTTCCCAGCAATTTGCTGATTGACGTTTTAAATTATATTCATATTATCCAACCATCTTCCTATATAAAATGAACACAGATTTGTATCTGTTTACAAATGAAGCTAACTAAATGTCTTTGAAGTGATTTCAAATGTTTCATTACTAAATGAACATTATTTTCCAATGCAAGCATTACGGAAGTGTAACAAATGGCCCTAAAACATGAACCAGACCTAAACCTCTTTCACTCAGACAATGTTTTGTCATAAACACAGGGCTCTATCTCCTTGCTTCAAATGGGCTTTCTTAGGCAAGCAAGGACTTGTTAAATGCTGTCTGTAACTTCAGGAAGCCAATTCTTAAAGCCTGCCTTACATAGGAAGAAAAATAGTGTGGAGAGATAACAACTCTAAACAAAGTACAGCTATTAGGATTCATTATTATTTTAAATAACCCAATGCTATTTTAAGAAATCCCTGTCTGATAATATACAATATGCATATGTATACAAGGATTTGCAGTCTCTTTTAATGAAAAGCTTTCTTCTACTCTTCTCTGTTTCTATTCTTGTGAATGCTTTCTTCAGACGAAAGATTCTTAATTGTTTTTGTGTCATATCTTTTTGTAGGCAAGTGAAACTATTGGACCTCTTTCTAGAATAAATTTTCCACATTTATAATTGAAGAAATGCTAAATTTTGAAAGTTTGTGAAAATAAATTTTTTTCTTCTATGCAAGTTTATTATTCTCTGAAACTTTTACTTGAGGATTTATAGATCTTAAGTTAACAATATTTAGACTGATATAGAATTGAAATCTTCTCTTCAAAGGTAATTTATAAATACAACACTATTAAAATTATTTGTAAATAAAAGATTACTTAAAACACATGCATATTCCTAAAGAATTACTTTGTCATGGCATAAAGATACTTTGTGATTGAATAATTTAGTATCTACTAAACCTTAGGTAACAACAAAGCCAATTAAACATATCTACAAACTGCAAGCTCTTTCAAATCTCACTAAGCTTCTAACAATTATGAAGATGCTTCTAGGCCAATGTAGACCAATGAAACAGAATGTACATCTTTTATATCTGACCAGCCTAGGTCTGAGAGGTATAAAGAAATTTAGCCATAGTCATTTTTAAAGGCTATTGTTTGTAAGTTATTGAGGAGCTGATTGCAATCTGTAGTGGTAGAGAAAGTATACATATGGATGAAATCACAAATCCTTAAAGCTATTTACATATAAAAATGAAACTGAACATGCAACATGTTCATAACAATATATTAACTATATTCTCTATGTCCTTTTCAAATTTCTTCATTCATTCAATTCTATATTTGTACATTTCCCCCCTCTTTATACAATTGGACTCAGTATATAAATCTTTCTATTTCTTTCTTCAATTCACATTTCCTACATCTTTTCAATTTTTTCTATATTTGTCTTATTTTTTCATTTGAATTACATTATGGTATTTTGCAAGACGGGTATAACATATTGTGTATATTTACATGCATATATATATGTGTGTATGTATACACATACACATACACACACACACACATATATATATATATATATATATATATATATATAGAGAGAGAGAGAGAGAGAGAGAGAGAGAGAGAGAGAGAGAGAGAAAGAGAGGGAGAAGAGAGACAGAGACAGAGAATATTGCCATCCTTCAATTTTTGGATTTTTTTTCAGTTCTTGGAAGGTACAAATAGCACCTCATTTAGGATTCTTTTAAAAAAAGCAATTTTTTCCCCTTTATGATAAAATTCAGAAGATATTTCCAATAAGGAGACAAAGGGAATAACTATTTTTATAACATTTCATTGTATTATCAAATGTTCCTCAAGAAAAGTTTGCCAACTTATCATTTTAGCAGCAATATGAGTATAGTTGTTTTTCCACAACTCCATTAACATTTGGTTTTCCTACTTTTGCTGCTTTTACCAATTGATAGGTGCAAAGAAGAATGCCAAAGTTCTTATAATGTATGCGTAATGTAAATAATGAGGCTGAACATTTGTTTAAGTAATTATTTATAGTATTTTTTCTACTCTGTAAATTGTTCAGATTCTTTAGTGATTTGGATAATTAAGGGAGTATTGTACTTGCTGTAAGTGTTGCATTTTTATTGTTTTTTTTGTTTTATTGGTTATAAGATCCCAATCTGCCATTTGGTCTGTCTTAAGAATACAAATTTTTGCTATAGAAAATTTTTTGTATTATATATAAGTGAATCTAATGTCTTCAAATAACCTATTCTAGTTGCTTAATAGATTAAGATGCACTCATCTACCCCAAGATAAATTTTATTTCATTGTTTTCTAACTTTAAAAGTTCTGTTTTATAGTTAAATCAATGATCAAATTAAAATTTATTATAGTATATTGTATGAGATGAGGACCAAATTTATTTCTGCCACACTGTTTTCCAGTTATACCAATAAAACTTGTTAAATAGTCTTTATGTTTTGAAAGAATTATCAAATTCTGAATTTCTCTGTGTCCATTGTTATTTTAGGGATCTTTATTGTATTTCAATTGTAAGTAAGTTTTTTATTTTTTACCCACTGCCAGTTTTTTTTATAACAACTGTTTTTTCTGAGATATTTTTAAATTTAGGAGGACAAATACACCTTCATTGATACTTATTTTTCAAATTATTCCTTATTATTTTAGGTCATTTGTGTTTCCACATTTCTTTTATGATGTATATATAATAGCATTTTGTATATTAAATAGTATTGTGGTCAATATTTAAGCTAATTTAGGATACAGCACAAGTTTTGCTATGCTATTTTAACCCAATAATGGACATTGAAATTTCCATTAGGTATTACCTCAGTTACTTGGATTTTGTTTCTGCATATAAAATCTTACCATTATCTTTATAAATGTCACATTGTGCTTTGGCATGCTTTTGCCATATGTTTAATATTTTTATTGTTATAAATGTTCTTTTAAAAATTCTTTGATGTTTTTTGCTGGACTTCAGAAAACAATTTGATGCAATAGGATAAAACCCCTCCTTCAATGTTTACATCAATTAATTATCTATCAAATGTATGTCAAATTAATAAAATCTTCTTTGAAAGATGTCAACAAAATAAAATATTATTCAATGACCTTCTGATGATTGCTTTATTTCAATGCTTCAATATTTCAATGGATCTATGAGTTCATCGATATGGGCACTTCTGACAGTTATATAGATCACCATACTCCATATACTATGCCACTCTTGTTCATGTCCTTCCAAAAATCCACCATTGAAATGTTCATGCAATATACTGTGGGTCTTCCTCTAGTTCTCATGACATTATATGGATATCACCAGACCATAAAGATTTTTTATTATTGACTTCCTTCATTCTAACTTTAAAATTAGCCTGCTTTTTACTGGTTATATATCTCTGATAAAATTCAAAAAAACACTTCTACAATTTGGGTAATCTCAATTTTAATTTTTCAAAGATTTTGCTTTTTTCATCATGTTACCAGACAAACATCCCTGTTCAAAAGATGAATCTTTATTTCAGGGATGAGTTTAGAGTCATTGAAAGAACTCCACAGCGTCTCATAAGCACTGCTATCATCAGTCTCCTATTCAATTCTAGATGGTCTATCGGTTGTTTTTTCAATAAAAATACACTTACTGGCTATGGGTTGTCTTTTTAGTTGCATGTGAAAATCTGAACAAAAGACATTCTTCATAAACTATACTTTTACCTTATTTATAATTGGGCCCAATTCATTTATGTTAATCAAAGTTAATTGCAGAGGGCTGCAACTCCAAAAAGTATGCTTGAATCAGACAACCTAGCACTTAAGGCTAATTACTTATTGATGTGAGACAATGGCTCTATTAGCATATGTTTAGATAAATGGCTCTTCTCACCATTGGTGCTTGCTGAATGTTTGGTGTTAAGATAATCATAGGCAAGGATTGGAGGGCAGAGAGATTTGGTGGCAGGAAGAGGAAAAGAGAGAGGCTGGTGACTCAGGACTCCAGAATCCAGGAGAGATCTTTGGCAAGCCTGGTGGCAGTTTGTCTGCCTCCTTTACTTATCCCACTAAAGACCAAGGACTTTAATTTATCCTGACTCTGGCTGATCCCAAAATCCTTCAGTGAACTAACCCATACTCTACATTTTGGGCCCAATGTGAACCAAGGACCCTAATTTCACTGAAGAAGTCTCTGTGACCAGGAAATAGAGTGAATATTTTAAAAGACAAACAGGGAACTTACGTTGTTAAGAGCTAAACTAGTAACTTTCCTTTTCTAGCTGAAATGGGGCAGATATTAGGAAAAGATTCTCCCCCACCCCCAATCCCAACCCCGCCCCAAGGGAGCTCTAAAGAAAGCATACCCAGCCTAATAAAGAGCCAAGGTTTGCTTGTAACTTGGGAGCAGATTGGTGGACTCTTGGATACAATAGAATGCACGTCCCCTTGGTTCTTCATGGAAGAAGAAATAGAGACAGATCATTGGAAACTAGTAGGAGATCAACTATGTGAATATTATGATAAAGGTTCTGATTGAGTTTCTAAGGAAAGATTCTATATATACAATGTAATACAATTGATCTTAAAGAATCCTGCAAATTCTAGAAAAAAGAAAAGTTTTAAGAACAGTCACATAAGAAAGTGTGAGGAGAAAGAGGAAGAGACTGGAGAAGATAATAGAAATAACTCTGGAGGGCATGAGATGAGGAGTTAAGTGAACTTGAAGGGCATGATGATTCTAACTCTCACAGCTCAGCTTCAACTCCACTTACACCCAAGCAGGCTCTTGACTGTCCCTCATCAACTTCACCTTCCTGAGTAGAGGGAAGAAGAGGAGTGGGAGGGGCAGTGATATCACCAGCACACACACCCCAGCAAACACCCCCTTCTATGACTCCATTGCAAAAGGCACTACTTAAAGCCAGAGAGGAAGGGCAGAATACAGCTGATTTGAGAATAGAAATGTATCCTGTGATTGAACAGCTTAAGTCTTCAGGTTAAGAAAGGAGAAATTATCAAATCTAGAAATTATCAAAGATCTGAAAAAAGCTTGCACTTTTTATGGGGCTATATCATCTTATTAACATAAGACGATGTTATTACAGAATGTGGCTTATGACATTTTAACCCTTAATGACTGGAAATCTATAGCAAGGACATTCTTAGACCTGGACAAAACTTGTTGTGACTTTCTGAATATAGTGAGCTCTGTAAGATACAAGCCCAACAAAATAGGCAAACTGGAGTTAATACACCAACACACAGGTTGATCACCTGTGACCAACTAACACAGATTAATTATCCCACAGCAGCATATGAGTGAATTGCTTCTGTTGCTATCAAAGCATGGGGCTTTATCCCAGGTAACAGGACAGAGGAGAAGCCTTCACAAAAATGTAGTAAGGCCCAAATGAATCCTTTGCTGATTTTGTAGGATATCTGCAGACAGCTGTCTTAGGAACTATTGGTGAAAATGAAGCAACAGAAATTATAAGGAAACTTGCTAATGAGGTTTGTAAAAGAATTATACTAGGACTACACAAAGATGCTCCTTTAGAGGAAATCATAAGATGCTGTGCCACCTGGGCACAAATACCTTTCATACCCAGACTATAATGCAGACTTCCCAAGATCTGAACATGGGAAGACAGGGTCTCTTTTGGCAAGAGACTTCCAGAGAGACTCATCAATACTTTCAATGTAGTAAAGTAGGGCACCTGAAAGCTCAACATTGGCATAGAGACAGAGTAAGAAAACAGGGTGGGAGAACAAGACCCAACACCCCATGTCCAAAATGCAACAGAGACTTCCATTGGACATCAGAATGTAGACTGATTCAGGGAAACGGGAAGAGGGTCCCAGTCCCAGGGCCCAAGGCAAAAATTACTTGGGGCATGATGACAGCCAATGCTACATCCAGAGAGTCTTTAAAAGTTCAATACCCAGACATGACCAATCAGCCAGGAAGCAATCTGATGGGAGAAAGGGATTACAATTGGAGAGAATAGAATTGTATGCAGCTGGGACTACTGAGATACCTCCTGGAGAAGTGAAACCTGTTCCTCTCCAGCCTATGGATTCCTTGCCTCCAGGTATAGTAGGCTTGACCATTTTGCCTCCTAAGAGTACTTACATAACAGTGTTCATCCATACACTGGAGGTAGGAAACTGGGGAATGTATAGATAATATTCCAGTCACTAATACAGGTAGACAATGTGTGGCTGATCAACTAGGAGAAATATTAGCATCAGTTTTACTGATACAGACTCTTAATAGTAGATCTGGTAATAGTTGCCCAGATTCTGACTCCAAGCCAGAAAATCCAGGAATATTCTGGACTGCAGCAGTTACAGCTGACCATCCTATGCTCATTATCTATATAAATGATATACCATTAGAAGTATTGATAGATATAGGTGCAGATCATACAGTCATTAAAGATGCCAACTGGTCCAGTCACTGGCCAAAGATTAAGGCAGACATCTACATGTCTGGCTTAGGAGGATCAATGGCAACTGAAGTTAGCGCTACTCCTTTGAGATGGACATTTGAAGGTGAAAAGGAGTTTTTGCTCCTTTTATAATAGAAAAAAATCCCCATCAATCTGTGGGGAAGATGCATCTTACAAGAGTTAGATTACAAATGAGTTCTTCGGTTTTTTTAGGCAGGGCTGCTGTTGAAGGCCTGCCAACACTCTCACCTATTCCTATTCAATGGAAAACTGATACACCAATGGGGATAGAACAGTGGCTCTTACCTAGCGATAAAATTCAGGCCTTATTAGATATAGTACAGGAGCAACTTGATCAAGGACACTTAAAACCTTCTCTTAAGTCCTTGGAATTCCTCTGTATTTGTTCTAAGAAAGACATCTGGAAAATGGAGGGTGTTAACTGATTTAAGAAAAGTAAATGAACAGATGGAACCTATGGTAACTCCTCAGCCTGGACTTCCATCTCCTACTCAATTGCCTAGAGAATGCCCTCTTTGGGTTATATACATTATGTCTATATGTAGATATGAAGGATAAGAAGGATATGAAAAGATTTGCCTTTTCAGTGCCCAGCATTAATTTAGCTGAGCCTTATAAAAGATATGAATGGACAGTCCACAGGGAATGAAAAACAGCCCTACTATGTGTCAAATGTGTGTTGCTGCTGCTCTTATTCCAGTAAGAAAAGCATTTCCAAAAGAAATGTTATTACATTACATGGATGATATATTGGGATGTGCACCTGAGGAACAAATGTTAGAAGCATGTCTACAAAAGACTATAGAAACACTAAGGAACTACAAATTACATATAGCTCCAGAAAAAATTCAAAGACATGCTCCTTTTCAATGTTTAGGATATGAAGTATACCCTAAGGTGCTTACAATACGAAAACTTTCCTTAAGAACAGAGAAGTTGAACAACTTAAATGACTTTCAGAAGTTGAAAGGAGATATCCAATGGATGGCAGTGTTAGGCTTGACTACCTATCAATTGCAACCATTATATGACATTTTAAGGAGAGACAGTGCTTTAAACTCATCATGCCAGCTTACAAAAGAAGCTCAAGCGGCTTTGAGAGAAGTTGAACTGGCTTTATCCAATGTGGTTGAAAGAATCACTCAAAAACCCTTGGAAATATCGGTTTTTGCTGCACAAGAGGCACCCACAGCAGGCCTTCATCAAGGAGACAGTGTGATAGAGTGGGTGACCCTCCCGGCATAACCAGAACAAAGCCTTACTCCTTACCTAGTACTTGTGGCTAGGATTTTATTAAAGGCCATTAAGTGAGCAGTACAATTACCTGGGATAAGACCTGACAAGATATACACCTTTTATACCAATGTTAGACAAAAGCAGGTGAATCAATCAATGCACAAATTAATGTATGCTGTGAAATCATCCCAGAGTGGCAAATTTTATTGACCACGGCTCCAAATTTTACACACGGGTCTCCATTAAAGATAACCTGACTATTAAATAATTGGCAATGGCTTCTTAAAGAAAAAGTTGCTAAAGTTCCTCTTAAAGGACTCCTATCTTTATAGATGCAACCCTAACAAATATTGCATTTGTGCTGTATACTCTCGTGACTTAACTATAAAGAGAGTAGTTAAAACTTCTTTTCAGTCCACTCAACAGAATGAATTGTATGCAATCATTCTAGCTCTTACTTATTATCTAAGAGATATAAATATATTATCTGATTCAGCTTATTCAGTAGGTATGGTACAAAGAATTGCTACAGCCCAAATAAAATTTGTAGCTTCCAATACATTTTTAATAATAATAAATAATAAGAGAGGGATAATTGTCCTCAGCTGCCGCATCTGGCCCGCGGGCCATAGTTTGAGGACCCCTCTTCCAATATATAGCAGCTCTTTAAGGAACTTCAAGAGCAAATGAGAAAGCACCCAAGCAAGATGTATATTTTGCATGTCCATTCTCATAGTGGATTTCCAGGTCTTATTTTTGATGGCAATTCAAAGGAAGATAGCTTTCTAACTATGTTGGCCAATACTCCTTTATTTCAGGCAGCCCAAGAATCTCATTCTAAATATCATCAGACTACTCAAGCTTTACATTTACAATTTGGGATAACTAAGAGCATAGTAAAAGTCTGTACAGCTTGCCTTCCTTTCCATACTCCTACACTCCTTCCAGGGAAGAACTCTTGTGGTTTGAGACCTAATGAAATTTGGCCAATGGATGTGACCCATTATAAATCTTTTGGTCATCTGTCTTTTATCTATGTTGTGGTAGACACCTTTTTAGGATTCACTTTTGCAATTCCAGCAGCAAAAGAGACAGCCCAAGTGGTCACTGAATTCTTTGTACAAGCATTTGCAATTATGGGTGTGCCAAAAACAATAAAAACAGATAATGGACCTGCATATACTTCTAAACATTTTGCACACTTTTGTGCACAGTATAAGATTTTACACACTAAAATAAATAAATAAATAAATAAAGCTTTTACACACTACTGACATACTCTTTAATCCTGAAGGACAGGTAATAGTAGAGAGGAGAAACAGAGACATTAAGCACTCTTCCAAAATCAAAAGAAAGGGGGAGCCACAGGTCCCCCTCGAGAACTTCTAAATTTAGCTCTTTCTACAATTAACTTCTTGATTCTTGACAAAGATGCACTGGCTCTGGCAGACAGGTTTTGTAATGCACCGGGAGGGCAGTGTTCAGTGCAACCAGTTCCACTACCTTTAGATAATCGCCACATGATATAGAGAGATCCAGAAAGTGGTGAATGGAAGGGACCAGAGAGGTTAACTGCTTGGGGGAGAGTGTTTGCTTGTATCTCCCAGATGGAGAAGAAACCAATGGATGCCTTGTCCATTGGAGAGAGATGAGCAGACCCTTGAAACAAAGGAGAAGACCCAAGAACCATTGGGTGGTTCCATTACTGTTTGTGCCCATCACTGAAAGAGCATGGCAGTTATGGCAATTGACTCATGGACATTAAAAATTGGTAATGAGACTGATGCAGGACTTCAAAACCCTCAGGAATCATTGAAATCCCTGAGACATGATAAGGTTGTTGTAGGACTTGAAAACTCTCAGGAATCATTGGATTCCCTGAGATATGATAAGACTTTTGCAAGACTTCAAAATCTGCCCGAATCATTGAATTCCCTGACACATGATGAGCCTGCTGCAGGACTTCAAAATCTGCAAGAACCATTGGATTCCCTAATACATAAAAAGACTATTGCAGGACTTTAAAAACTTGCAAGGATCATTGGATTTCCTGACACATGAAATAATGGACAATAGATTGGTTTTGGACTATCTCTTGGCTGTTGAAGGAGGTGTATGTGTGATTGTTAGTTACATACCCTCCTTCTAGGACTTCAGGAAATCTTTACAATACCATGTTGATTCATACTGTTTGTTATATTACTACTTGCATGTACAATTCATGTTTGTTACACCACATTGAGCCTGCATTGGCTGTGGGGAGAGTCATCACTGCTAGCTGTTCTTTATTGCTATGTGCTTGTGTAATACCTCCCATACTGATGGGTTTGTATATACCTATTTCTAGTAAGACCCTTCAGCCCAGAAACCTGCTAACAATATCTGGCTTGACTTCTCTTTGGCGTTTTTCTTCTCTCTTCCTGAGAGGGGGGCTATGAATACCTCCTTTTTGGGGTTCTCACCTCCCTGAGAAGTCAGGAAGGGCATGGCCACCTATGTACAAAAACAAAAGAAAGCGGGAGATGTATAGAAGGCTGAAACTCCAAAAAGGTATGCTTGAATCAGCTTACTTAAGGTTAATTACCTATTTGATGTAAGACAATGATTCTATTAGCATATGTTTGGATAAATGCCTCTTCTCACCACTAAAGCTTGTTAAATGTTTGGTATTAAGATAATCATAGACAAGGATTGGAGGGCAGAAGAAGAGGGGCCAGAGAGTCACTTGGTGGCAGGACAAGGAGGAAAGAGGCTGGTGACTCAGGACTCCAGAATCCAGGAGAGATCTTTGGGAAGCCTGATGGAAGTTTGCCTGCCTCCTTTATTTCTCCCTCTAAAGATCAAGGACTTTAATTTATCCTGACCAGCTGACCTCGAGGCCCTCCAGGGAACTAGCCTATTACTATCAAGAAAGATATAAAAGAGAGACATAACTTAGCTAAAGGTGATTACCCTTGGCTTTCTTTTTTGGTCAACTTTCTCATGTTATTTTATTTTTTAAATTTCATTAATATGCTTTGTTTTTACATTAATTTACAGATTACTCTCATTTCATAAGAAATTTAACAAAGTAAAAGAATTAAGTAAAACTAGTAAAAGTATGATCTCATCTGAAAAAGCATGTAATATTTCCCAGTGGTAGCACCTTCCAGCTTTCAATTAAAAAAAAATTAGCAGAAATCTATTTTCTCTCCTTTTCACAATGCTTCCAAGAAAAAGAAAAGAAAAAAAATCATGTAATAAATATATATAATGAAGTAAAATGAATTTTCTCAAAGATTTTATACCTCGCCAAAAGTCTAATTTTGTGCCCTAAATCCCTCATTTCTATCATGGACAGAATGTTTCATCATTTGTCTCTGGAATTGTGAATATATTGATTATAATTATGATTATAATTGTATTTAAATGTAATTATAATTATTGGTTATAATTTTAATTATGAAATATATTTATTATGATTATTTTAGCTTTCAAATTTGTCTTAATAGCATTGTTATTATTGCATAAATTGTTCTGATTTTGTTCATTTCATTTTTCATCAGTTTATGAAAGCCCTCAAAATTGTTTATTTTTATAATACTGATATTATTTTTTTTTTTTGGTTCTTTTTAGTTCACTATATATCTATTTTTTTTTTCTGAAGCAATTGGGGTTAAGTAACTTGCCCAGGGTCCCCCAGCTAGGAAGTGTTAAGTATCTGAGACCAGATTTGAACATAGCTCCTCCTGACTTCAGAGCTGGTGCTCCATGCAATGTGCCACCTAGCTGCCCCCACTCTATATCTATTCAGATAAGTCTTGCCATTTCTTTTTGAAACTATCTATTTCTTAATTTCTAAAAGCACATAGTACTCCGTCACATTTAAACCTTTTTTCAGCCATTTCTTAATTGCTAAAATTCTCTAGTTTCTTTTTTTCCCACTACAACAACAACAAAAAAAAAAAACTACTATTAAATATTCTCTTATACAAAAGATCTTTTTCTCTTTTTTGACCTTTTTTTTGATAGAGTGGTATACCACTATAGCTGAAAAGTTTACTCAAAAGAATTAGTCCTAATTAGCTATATTTTGGAAAAAAGTGAACAAAATTCCCATTGTTTGGACTATGATGGACAACAAATTCATGGAATTGGTCCAATAAAACATATATGTATACAGGTATATGTGTATATATACATATATGTATTATATATATATACTTATAGATACATTTATCTATACATATGCACACACATATATGTATATATTTAATTTTTTTTAAATTTTCACTTCCAAGTTGTCTACTTTCCTATGGCATCTCACCCATCCATTGAGAAAACAAGAAATATTATACCTATTATATATATATATAAATATAAACTCATGCAAAACTTATTTCCACATTAGCCATTTTGTAGGAAAAAGATCTAGAAAAAGAAAAGAAAATATATTTCAGTCTGCACTCAGACTTCATCAGCTGTCTCTCTAGAGGTGGAAAGCATTTTCATCATGAATCATTTGAAATTGTTGTGGATCCTTAAAGTGAATAGAGGGTAGAAAAGTCTTTCACTATTGATTGTCATTATAATATTGCTATTACAGTATACAATTTTCTCCTAGTTCTCCCCACCAGTATATTTTTCAATAGACACTGAAAGAGACAATGATTTGACTCCAGAATTGAACAAGAGAGGAGAAAAGTAGGTTTGATTACCTTTGGGAAATTGTACAGTGCTTTTAATAACCCCAAGCTTCTCTTTAAAACAAATAATATTTTCGATAATATTCTTCTAATTCTATGAGGCCACAAGTAATGGAATATTATAGTCTCCAAAGATTTATAGTTGAACTTCACCAGATTTCAAATGAAAGGAACATGGATACAAATGGGCTGTACCTATTAGCAAGCAAGAATTTTGTAACAGAAGTAATATAAAGGATTCCACCAGAGAGCTAACCCACTGGGCTTGTTAGATGGTGAGAATGAAAGATAACATGAACATGTTGTCCATGATTTTTAGCATTAACTGGACCATGTCAAGGGAACTTGGGAAAATCCCCTAGTATATTAGTGGTATCCTTTTGTGTATGATTTACAGGATTTATAAACCAGCATAAAATAAAGTCACAGAAAATGACAAGGTTGTGTTCTTTTTCACCAGAGAAGATAACCACACCAGTGAAATCATAGATTTATCAAATTAAACATAAAAGCTTCCAGACAGTAAGACTTATAAATTCAAGACTCTAACCTAGGAGCAGAAGGCCCAATATGTGTATATCCCCATATTTGTAGGTACTAATGATCGGCATTCTGATTCTAATTAACTATTTGACAGCAATTAGCTTTTACAAAAGGATATTTACTTTGAAGATATAACAAGATTAAAAGAAACATTTATCTTATAGAAAATAATCTCTCCATCCTATCTGAATTGTCTTTCAAAGGAGTAGAACAATTAAACATATTTGGTACTCATAATAAAAGACACATCTTATATAAAAAGTGAAACAGTCTGATATTCTGAAAACAAAAGGACAACTATCAAAACTTTTCAAACAGACAAATTTTCTGGGATTTTTAAAAATGGATTTCAATGAAATTTGACACATGCACAGATATTACAAAAATAAGTATCAATAGAAAAGTTCATTGTCAATGTAAAATAGGGCACATTGTGGTTACTAAGATTTACAAGACATAAACATCATCTTCCCACCCTCATGGATACATATTACTTTTAACTCCCAGGTAAGATCTTACATAATTCACAGGCCTCAAACTGTCAAACCTTTTTAAAATACAGTAAATAAAAATTTAGACAAGAATGTTGCATGAGCAGGAAGAAAAGCTTATCACTTTCATCTCCAGTCTGCTTAAAAATACCCAACAACAATGAACCTACATAACTCAGGGATAGCTAGATGGTGCAGTAGACAAGAGCATCAGCCCTAGAGTAAGGAGGACCTGAGTTCTACTGAGTTCACATATGACCTCAGAAACTTAACACTACCTGTATGATCCTGAGCAAGTCACTTAACCCAATTGCCTAGCCAAAACAACAACAAAAAACGTTACATAACTCAACATGACACATTTTTCCACTTTAATATCTCTATAAGGATAAATGAGTCAAAAAAAAAAAAAAACTTTTCTAACTTAAATAGGTATTTTAAAAAGTATCTATTAGTTTTACCATATCCCATGCTGGACAAGAAGATACAAAGACAAAAATGAACACAATTGCTGCTTTCAAGGAGTTTACATTCTCCCCTGGAGGGAATAGTGTGTATATAAGCAGAGTAAAATTCAAAATATACGCAAAGTAATTCTGGAAGAGGAAGAGTACTAACAAATAGGTAGAAAGGCAATGATACAGTGCCTGGCACATATATTAGTCTCTTAATAAAATCCTAGCATGCTAAGCACATATGTAGCCCCTTGAGATCATAGGATCATAGATTAGAGCTAAAAAGTTCTGCTAAAGATACTGAATTCTACTTTCTCATTTTACAGATAAGGAAACTGAGGCAGAGAAAAGCTACATGATTATCCCAGGATTACAAAACTGGTAAAAGTCTGAACTCAGATCTTCTTGACACTAAGCACAATGCTCAATCTATTGCCCACTAGCTGCCCAAATGGCAGCTCTAAGGACTTGAACTTGCCCAAAGGTCAGCAGTCCTAGAGGGAATTAAGTGGTAAAATAATTAACTGCTAAAAATTAATTGCTAAAATAACATTACTAGATTTAACAAATCCTATTGGTGATACAAAGGAAGTACAAACTCATCTGCCAATTCTTTCTGCAACATCCTTCTATCACCCTGCCCTTAAACTCTCCAGTTTGTCCTTTCATGCTTTTTTTCTTATGATTTCTCTACACAGTAGGAAATGCAAGCATATGACTTTGACACATCCTTTGATGGTAATTTGACCACCACTACTGTCAATTTTTGATTATCAAGACATTTTACAAGGTATAAGAAAAAGTAAATTGGCAGCAATTGGGGGGGGGGGGAGGACTTAACAAAGTCAACCATCCTCTAATCTTTAATAAAAATCTTTATATTAAATGCAAAATTACCTGATCTTAGGAGGAAAAAATTATGAAGGAATGAAATTCTCCTTTATATATTTTCTATGAAGTTACACATTTGTACTTTAGATACTGTATCTCACATAACAGTTAATATTCTAGTACGAATAATAATAAAAAGGATAATTTGATATATGCATATTTCATGAAGATTTATATTTTACCCATTTGTTTTAGAATAAAAATACTATGTAAAAAAATATAAATTACAGAATTGACTCAGACTAATGCAGACAAATGCAACATTTACTAAGTGCTTACTAGGAAGGGAAGGGTGTGGTAAAAATGAATTGTATTCCCACGTTGTAATTTGCATGAAAAAAAAAGTGGCAGATGTTAAGGGATAATTTATAGCCCATACATTCTCCTTGAGTTTTGTTTCATGAAGTAAAAGAAAAATATTAGTCATAAAATAAAAGTCTGCATTATGTACCTACAATAGGCAATGTTCTTCTTAGGTAAACCACTTCAAAGTATAGCCAAGATCTCCAGGACAATTTAGGTTGTTTGACCTATAATTAAAGACTGCTTCTGCTATGAGAAAGTCTTTATTGATTTATTCCTTGTCTGCTTTTTGGATAGACTTTTCTATTTTAAAATGTTAAACTTCTCCCCCCCTCCATTCCCTTCAAAATCTTATTGCTACAGCCATTGAGAAAACAATTAGTCAACAAGCATGAATTCAGTGCCTATTTGTGCCAGGAAGTGTGCTGGGCAATGAGAATGCAGTGACAAAAGTGAAATAATCTGAGTTCTCAACGGTCTTACATTGTATAAAGGGAAACAACACACATACACATACAATACACACACACACACACACACACACACACACACACATATATATATACACACACACACATATATGAAAAATATAAGCAAAATTAAGAACAAATAAAAATATCATGTGTCTCCAATAGGATGGAAAAATGATTGGCATATGCTCCAATATCATAAACATCTCTGAAGCCAAGTATTTAAGTCATAATCAATAACACCTACGTATGTATGGACATATGGCAGGAATAAGCCCATCTCCTGCTGCCTTCTCCCTCTCATTTCAAATGTTTAACAATCTCTTCTACTTCTTAGTAGTTCAAATTTTCCAACAACTTTGCTGAAATGCCCTATAAATCTCAGATTTCATTTTCCTGTAAGCTGTTTACTCATTATTCCCTGGAAATTTTTTTACCACCCTCAGAATAGATTTAAACAACATCAGGCTTTTATGCTAATCTTAATAATGACTTGACTTTCAGGGTTCCATAACAAAGACTTGTTGAGGACATGAATCAATGAGTTGATTGAGTCTATACACACACACACACACACACACACACACCCCTATATATGTAGGTATATATATATGTATGCATATGTATATGTATATATCCCAGTTGAGGTCCTGAGAACCTTACATCAGAATTATTTTAGGACTATTGTAATCCATACCATAAGTCTCTCCACATATACAAACATATACCACCTATGGAGTGTGAAGCAATGGAATAGACAATGAGGAAGAAGGAAAGGCAAAAACAGATCCTCACAAATCTCTTATTTTAAGGTGGGAAATCAACGTCCAAATAATTATGTATGGATGATATATAGAGGATAAATTTGAGGTAATTTCAGAAGAAAAGCACTAACAATAAGGATATCAAGAAAAGGTTTCTTACAGAAGGTGAAATTTTATTTGAGGTTTGAAGTAAGCCAAAGAAATGAAGAAGCAAGAACAAAAAGGAGGTTATTCCAGGTATAGGGAATATCTAGTAAAAATACAGAGTTCAGAAAGATGGAGTATCTTCTATGGGGAACAACAAAGAAGTGAAAGCCACTAGGATCATAAAGTATGGGAAGAGGGATAATGAGTAAGGAGATTGGAAATATATGAAAGGATTGGATTTTAAGAATTTTTATACTAGACAGGGTCTGGAGATAATAGTGAAGTAATATAGTTTATTGAATAGGATGGAGAGATGGATGACATGGTTAAACAAGTGCTTTAATAGCTATCACCGACAGCTGAGTAGAAGACAGAATCAAGTGGAAAAAGGCTTAAGGAAACCAACTAGCAGGCTATTGCAATGAAGTGATGAAAACTGAATGAATATGGTGGTAGTGTCAGAAGAGAGATTTAATTAATTTAAGAATTAATTTCCTTAATCCAGCTATATCCATAATACACAGGTTATGAAGATCTTCATGTTAAGAAAAAAAAAGTTCTAATTTCAAAGGCTGAGGAGGGTAGGAATTAGAATCTAGTATAATCTATCTATTATAATTATATATGTGTATATTATTATAATCTAGTATAATATATCTATATGTTATACCCATATATTTGCATATTATCTACATATCTGTATATATATGTATATATATACATATATATATATATATATATATATATATATAATTTAGTATTATCCCTTTGGTGATGCATTAATCTAATCTACAAAATTTACAGGTGATTGCCTTTACTTGAATGCCTGAGGAGTAGAGGTTAATGCTATTATTTTTAAAGTATTTAATATTCTAGACAATTCTAATTGTTAAGATTGTTTTTTTTTTCTTTGCAGATAAAAGATCAACCTCTTTATCACTTCCTTCAATAATTACATCTCTTCCTTCAGGAGTGAAATTGAATAAGTCTGATCCTTCTTCCTTCCCATATAACATATAGCAACCAACTTTCTGAATTGGAAAAGACCTAGAAGTGAATACATTAATGCAGGTGCCTTTTGGCCAGCATGGAGAGTAGCTGGAATATCATTTTCCTAGAATTAAGACTATACTTGTTAATACGGCTTAAAACCACAGAATCAGAATTCTAAAGAACTTTTGAGGTCACACAATCCAAATTATTTAAGATCAAGAATTCCATCTGCAACATAACCTGATTAATGGTTATTCAGGTGGTGCTTAGAAACTATCAAGGAGAAAAACTTTTTGCATTTTAGGGCATAATCTTACTTTCAGCTCACTCTCACTGTTAAATTTCATCCTCCTCATAATTTTCAACTATTGCTATTAGTTCTACTGCCAGGGACTAGCATAATAAACATTAGTCTCTCTTCCATTAGCTAGCCCTTAAAATAAAAAAAAAATAGAATTTGTTTTGTTAAACATTTTTCACTAGATCACAGGATGCATGAAGAAATGTAAGAAGAATGGAAAAAGAGGGGAGGATCAGGATGAAAATTATGAAGAACTTCAATATCATGGGGATTTTATATTTCATCTTGGAGGTGATAGGGGGCCACTAGAAGTTATTTAGTAGGAGAGTGACATGACCAATTCTTCACATAAGGAAACCAGTTTTACTGCTGAGTGGAGGGTAAATTAGATTGGGGAGAGACTTATGGCAAGGGTTACAATAGTCCTGATGTAAAGAGCTCAGGACCTGTACTGGGTTGGTGACAATGTTAGGGAAGAGTAAGGGTACATAGGAGAGATATTACAAAGGTAAAATCGACAGGAATTGATAAGAATTTGGATTTGGGGAAGAGAGTGAAAAGTCAAGGATGACATTGGTCACAAGTCTATATGGTCCCTTCTTAGCTAAAATTCCAGCTAAAGAGGTTTTGAATGCCATCAGGCTCCTTTAATGTGGCAAAGCACCAGGTGCTGTTATTTCAGCTGAATTTACTGTGTGTGTGTGTGTGTGTGTGTGTGTGTGTGTGTGTGATCCACTGCCCATACAAAAGCTGACAAATTTTCCAGGTTATTTTGCAAGAAGTTATTCCCCCAAAAATTCAAGGTGCCTTCATTGTCCATCTTTTAAAGATAAAAGGAATACACTGTCCAGTAACATTCACAGGAAAGTTTCTCTTTTAGTTATTTCTGGCAAGATTCTTGCCAGAATCCTCCTTAATAGGCTGATCATCCAACGGGAAGAAGATCGTTAATCTGAAAGCCAGTGTAGTTTCTGAAGGGGAAAAGGAATAGTCTATATGGTGTTTGCTGTCTAACAACTCTAAAAGAAATATCAGGAGCAGCACAGAAGTCTGTACACAAATTTTGTAGATCTAACCAAGGAATTTGATACTGTTATCCACAAGAGTTTATGGGAAATTATGTGAAAATTGGCTTGCCCAGAAAAGTTCATCAGAATTGTAACCAAGGAATTTGATACTGTTATCCACAAGAGTTTATGGGAAATTATGTGAAAATTGGCTTGCCCAGAAAAGTTCATCAGAATTGTATGTCAGTTTCATAATGGCATGCTTTCCAGGGGTCTGGACAATGGATAGTGCTCTCCCAGTCACCAGTGGCATGAAACAAGGCTATGTTACTTGTCCCCATGCTTTTTAGGATGATGTTTTCTGCCATTTTGTCAAATGCCTTCATTATGGACAAACATGGCATCAAAATCAGTTACCACATTCATAGTAAATTCTTCAACTTGGAAAGGCTACAAGCCAAGTCTAAAGAGGAGGAAGTGTTGGTTCATGACATTTTATTTGGAGTCTCTAAAGGAAATTGTGGGAGAGAAAAGGTATTAAATAGATTATCAAATTGAACGTCTATAGAGGCATTGTGTTGACTTTATTGTTGTATGCCTATGAAACCTATGCCATGAAATCAGCGCCATGCCAGGAAACTGAATAGCTTCCATCTGAATTGTCTTAGGAAAATTTTGAATTATCACCTGGCAGGATAAGATACCAGATATTGGAATCTTCTCAAACTAAATTGTCATGAATTAAAACTCCTGCAGAAAGCACAACTTCGATTGGCTGGCCATGCTGTTCAAATGTCAAATATATGCTTCCCCAAAAGAATATTTTATGGAGAACTCACACAGGGCAGGCATTCACAAGGTGGTCAGAAAAATCAATACAAGGTCTTTCTCTCAGGGTCTTTCTTAAGAATTTTGGAATTGACTGTGTGACATGGGTGATAGTATCTCCCAGCGTGGTGTACCCTCATCAGAAAAGGTGCTATACATTGTGAGCAAAGCAGAATTGAAATAGTTCAGAAGAAATACAAGATGCACAAATTTTAAAAATCCACCCAAATGTTCACATAGATTATATATATTTTCATGTATAATAAATTTATGTATATGTGTGTTTATAATATGAATATATGTATATATTATATTTTGTGTATATACACATATGCATATAAAGACACATATGTAAAATATTCTATACATACTTCTATTTCTCTTTCTCTGGATGCAAATAATGTCATATAGCCTTTATTTTTAATTTGTGTATTTATAATAGTCAAAATGATTTAATTGCTCAAAGACAGCTTTAAAACAAAATTGCTGTTACTGTATATAATGTTCTCTTGGTTCAGCACACTTTGGTTTTCATCATTTCATGTAAGCATTTTTTATGCCTTTCTAAATCATTGAGCTCACCATTTCTTATGGCACAGTAATATTCCATCACAATTATGCAAAACAAGTTGTTCAGTCATTCTCTGATTGGAATTCCCTACAATTTCCAATTCTTTGCCACCACAAAAAGAACTGTCTTCAAGGGCTAAGATTTGGCCCAGCTAAAAAATAGACACTCCAGGTCTTTCACATAATCAACAAATAGTATAGCCTAAGGGCTGCTCTATTGGGAAGCAAACTAAGCCTCAAGAAATTTCACAACTTTCTCTTCACTCATTGCCTCAAGAAATTTCATCTCAAGGCTTCAGGAACTTACATTTTATGAGGAACTTATATCTTATGAACCTTTACCTCATAAAGAACAGCAGACAGCAGAGTGGGGGGGAAGATTGAAAGACACACCCCACCTCTTCACCTCTCCACACCTTTTGCCCCTACTATTTCAGGGAAGCCAGGCTTAGCAGAACTGGCCAGAAATAATCTATTCTTTGTGGGTAAGGAGGAGTGAGCAAAATTTGATGAGTGTAGTACCATAGGGAACAAGAAATACTCTCTCTCCAAGACTACTACACAACTCCTCTACACTTTTAAAAATTAGTGAGAATCCTAAAGAGTATTTGTTTATATAGGTTATAAACTAAAACTGGTAAAATTTAGAAATATGTATATATTCATTAAAATAATAATAAACTTATTGACACAAATGCTTTTTGAATGAAGGATAACTTTTTCTCCACCCCCAAAAAAATTGTGAGAAGAACATTACTTTACCTATTTTTGCAAATATCTTTAATATTTGTTTGGCTTTATAAAAGACAACTGGGTTCTCATATCTATTTCTGTATTCAATCTGTCATGAAATATTTGGATGAAATATATGAAGAAAATTTAGCTTCATACAGATATGGAGTTGGAAAGGGAGTGGAATCTAAATAGGCAAATAAGATCTTTTTGTTATAAAAATAATTTTGAATTTTTGGACCCTGAGTCTGGGGGCTTGCAAGGGTCTGTGGGTCACATTAGGAGAATCACTACTCTAAAATTTAACTCTGTAAATTACAAAGGAGAAGCTGGTCTGCATTTGTAAAGGAATTGGGGATTTTCCTAAATGTATCAAAATCACAAGAACTGGAGAGAAAGTGAAATATAACTGGGATTCTGTGCATTGTAATAACTATAAAGTACAACATATTCTTATCATAATGTAATATAGAGATACAATAAAAATATTCAAGATTGGTTCAGAATCTTCAACATAAACTATCTTCTTTAACAAGCTCAAAAAGAGACTGGAAGAAACCTGTTCTTTAAGAGGCAAAGTATTTCATTATAGGTCAAAGGTCAAACTTAATTAATTTATGCTAGATACCTTGGTGATGCTCAGAGAATCTCACTCAAGATAGATCCTAGTGATAGTTTATGAAAGTTTTACTGGATATAACTAATCCACTCCTTGAAAACAAACCTTGAGAGCACGGATAAGCTATAAACTAAATCACATCATAGAGAACAATGGTGCTAGAAGGATTGTCGAGAAGTCATGAGTTCAGAGCTGGAAAATATATATTTATTGAATGTTTCCCCTTCACCCAGATTCCTTTAACTGGAGTTGGGTTGCAATGGAAAGGGGAAGGAAAGTATGGAGAGTAGAAAAGGAAGAGAAGATACCTCAGATTTGCTTAAGCAAACAAACATATAAATACAAAAACAAAAAAACAAAAACAAAGAAAAAATGGGACAAATATAAGGCTGCACATGGTGTGTACATAATAAAATATATAAACTTGTAGCTGTAAATATCTTAGAAAATGTCCTACTTTTTCATCTTTGTGTTTTAGCTTAGTTGCGATAATCTTCATAACAGGTTTTCTAAGATTTAAGGTACTATAGAAGTATCAGTTATTGTTAGTCCAATCTGATGTCTCTCTCTGACCTAGGCTTTCAATCCTTTTTTGTCATCTCTGTAAGCTAAAATGTTTTCTTGTTTCCCTATCTGAATACTAAATATTCACAAAGGTTTCCCAGATACCTCATATTCAGAAGGACATGGTGTTTCGAATATTACACTTTATGTCGGGAAGAGACATTCAAATATTGTTACTGTTCTTTAAGAGGTTACTTGTTACACAGATAGGTAATAGCTGTGGAATACCGGGTAGCACACAAAACTTCTCAGCTCCAATTTCTCTGTCAAATAAGGATATGATAGTACCTACTCCACAGGGTTGTCATGAAACTAAAATGACCCTATGTATTTAAAGTGCTTTTCAAACATCACTACATAAAAATGAGTTGTTATCTCATTCTTACATTTTTTTTTCAATCACATAAATGAAGTTCATATATATGTATGGTCTTGGGATAACTAGCTATCATGCTAGTATTCTTTCATGTTGAATGCTAGAATAAATAGAAAAAACACTCTTTTTTCAATTAGGTATAACTATTAGATTGTAAATATTGAAAGCATAATCAGAAAAAACAAGGATGAAATGTCTGTATTCTGTTTTCAGAGAATCTAGATTTCCTTCATAATTTTTTAAACTTTTTTGTTTCACAGTTTATAGATTATAAGTATTTAGTTCAATGTTATATTATTATTAGTTTTTGTGATTATTATTGGTTATTATCCAATCTGGGTCACATACGCAGAAGTATGATCTCATACCTTTGACTTTCTACATCTCTTTTTCAATATCATTCATCTCACACATCTATTTCATACTCTTACAATCTTTTCATCTTTATCTGGTTTGTCTCTCTAAGTTGTAAGTTCTTAGTATTAGGAACTATTTCTTAACTTTTTAAAACATACATAACAGACACAGATTACAGATTATGAAATCTTAGAACTGGGAAGAACCTTGAAGACTATCTATTTGAACTATATAATTTTACAGAGGAGGAAACTAGGGTTCCAGAAAGCCCCATAATTATCACTCACCTCCTTAGTGGCACAGTCAAGACTAGAAGAATGATGCTTTGTTGACTGATTAATTCTGAAATTACAAAAATCTCATAGCCTAAATTTATTAATTATTTATATGAAAATTCAGTCATTATTTTTGTCAGGTAGTAGCAGAGATATCCCTCCTTGTTTCCATAGTTAAGTAATGAATGGAAGAAATGTTTTGTTATATTTCTCATTATCATAGGGTATAGAAAAATTATTGTTAGCTTCTCCAAAACAGCATTAATAATCTTAGGTCCAGCACATACCTCACACCTTCCATAAATATTCCCCAAATTTTCTTAACCATGTTATTATCTCCTTAATTGAACTTTTATGATATATACATTCTGTACAACATACACGTCATTTTATCACTTGATTGTATGTCAAACACAGGCTTTAAGTTTACCCTCTCAAACCATCCTCAGACTAGCAGATTAAGTCCCCAGGTGAAGACAATTATATTTGTCATCAGAGTTCTAGGTGTAACCATGAGAAGGTTAGTATTTTCCTCTATTGCTCATGCTCATGTGTTCCTATTTAGTGTGTTCCCCCAATATTGCTCACCAGTGACTTTCACCCCAATATAATTTTGACCAGTTAATGTCAATCTAATATCAATTAACCTATTAATATTGATTAATGTTTACAAAGGGACATTTATTGATATAATAAATCACAAAACCCACAAAGATATACTCTCTTTACCAGAAACAGCTAGATGGCACAGGGACTAGACATCAGCCCTGAAGTCAGGAGGACATTAGTTCAAATCTGATCTCAGATATTTAACACTTACTACCTGTGTGACTGTGGGCAAATCAGTTAATCCCAACTGTCTAGCCAAAAAATTAAATAAATAAAATATTCATTATGTTCCTAGGAAGAATAGGTACAAAATTAAAGTGGTTGCCATTGAAGATTCTATACCCTACCTTGCCCCCAACTAGTTCACCTATGGCTATGGCCAAACAGGTGGATTAGTGAGATTAGTGACTCCTTTACTTGTATGACACAAAAGCTTGGTGTCTAGGTTGATTCACCATTGGACTAGGTTAAGTAGGTAGCTCCTCAGGGATAGCTCCTCATTAGGCATTTCCTTCTGTTGCTATAAGCAGGCTCTTCTATGGACATTACTTGCTAGATCTCAGGTGGCTCTTCCTACAATCACAAGATTGTAACCTAATCCATTCCATTTCTGATATTCATTTTCCTAGGACTGAGAAATAATAGACACAACAGAGATAGAAAAACAACAATAGAATGTATTTACAACCCCATGAAGGCCAAATAAGAGAATGACCTCAAGGCTCTTTCCCCACCTAGAAATTCCCCAATTTTTTTTCTACCCCTAGCCACCAGGGAATAGAGAGAGGCTTCATCTGTTCAAGTCTGCTGTATGTATATTTGTTTTGGCTTTACAGTCAACTAGAAAGGCTTTAGATCAGACATAGGAAGTAAGAAGACATTAGTCAGGATTCTTGTACACACACTGAATAATGAGGAAAGTTCCTCTATAACACACTAAAAGCAGCAGCAGAAGTAGGTTCACCTAACTGCAATGTGAAATGATACCAAGCAGAGCATATAGTACATAGTTAAGGAAAAGCTTAGCTTTTCTTTTGAAAAAAAGCTAGGGATCATTAAAAATATCTTAAGAATTTTCCAAATACAATTCTGTAAAGGGCTGAAGCGCTGAATAGATGCACTGGAATCAGATAACTGAGCACTTAAGGTTAATTACTTATTGGACAATAATACTCTATTAGCATATGCTTGGAAAATGGCCCTTCCCACTATTCTGTGCTGGCTTGATAATTTGTGTATAAAGAGAATTGTAGGAGGGACTAGGGGGTGGAGTAAGACTAGCCAGAATCACTTTAGGGGTAGATGAGGAAAAAGGAGGTCATGGAGATTGTGCATCCATGGAATTCACTTCTACCTTTAAACACCAAGAATAAAGACCAAGGACTTTTGCTTATCCTCACTCCAGCTGATTCTAAGGCATACAGAGTGCTAACCCAGATTCACAATTCAGTGTGCTTTCTTCTTTCTATTTAATTCCAAACCCAATTTGTTTATTTTCCTCAGCTATCATACATACACTACACATATGAATAGACATATATTTCAATATATGTGTGAATAGTATTTTACACTATAGACAATCTTCATTTTTTTAAGTGCACATAGTTATAACAAACTTTTGAATATTTGTGGATCTCTGCAATATTCTAAGGCTTAAGGCACTAATCCATAAATAGGAGCATGTCAAAGATATAACCAAGTATAGATAGTCTCTATAAAATTTGGGTTCTGTCATGGAAAAACTGACATGAATAATAATAAACACTTTCGGAAGGCATGTCTCCCTTTATACCTCACCTGATATTTATGATCAGAGGCTCATAGCGCAAAGTTATTCTACTTATATTGTATGACCACAAATCAATAAGTATTAAAACAAAAGTACATATCATTTAGAGGGCAGTAAAGAAGATGGTCTATTCCTATGGTGAGAGTAAGGATCAGCTTGTATGTTCTACTTGTACTCTTGAAATATCAAAAGACAGTCACAAAGGCCCCAGCACATTTCAAAGACTCCCTATGATGAACTTATGGGAAGATATTGGTAAGAGTTGCACAGAATGGAGAGGCACAGATGAATTGCAATCTGTATCACTGGGAAGAATCACTTTATATAAGAATGTGTTTATTCAATTTTTTTGGCAGTGCATATGAATTAGTCTTGCCCTTCCAATAAAACTGCAAGTTCCTGGAGGTCAAGGCCTATGTCTTATATTACTTCTGTGTGGTGCAGCCCACCACTGAGATACTGAAAACTAAGTATAATAAGAATTTAACTAAGGATCAAGGAAAAGCTAAGCTATAAAATAAAGGACATTAGTAGAAGATTCAGAAAAACAAGGTTTCAAAATGTAAAATAGGCCTCGGGTCATGGATCTATCTTGGCTGTTTCCAGAGAAATCTCAGAAAAATGTAGCACAGAACATTGAAATTTTCTGAATAGTTAAGATCCCCAACTTGCACTGATTGCCATTATTTTAGGAATAGTGATAAACTTCACTATGGGGGAACAGGAAGAAGCACAGGAGATCTGACTGCTGACTACAACTATTATTGGTCCTACTCTTGCAAGCTATATTCTTTTTTTTTCTGTTTGATACCTACATACTTACCAGCTAAATAAATCTTTTTTTTTCTTTTTATATTATTCTCCTGAACTGTCACAAGACCCAGAAACTTGAAAAGGAGATGTTGAATCCCATCCCCAGTTTTTACTAATCTGTGGTCTGAGGCTCAGTCTCTCAGGAGTGTAGAGTTAGGGAAAATCACAAAAAAACTGGGAACTAGATAAACCCTTTGAGACTATCTGGACCACCTCCCCTTCCTTCTTCCCCCCCCCCCCCACATCCCTCTCTCATTCACAGAAGAGGAAATAGGGACCCATAGAAAGGAAGGTACTAGCCCAGGATCACAGTGTTAGCAACAAACTCATAAATAGGACTCAGGTATCTGGGCTCCCAAGTTTTACCCTGTTATCCTCAGTTAGAGAAAAGGGAACTCAGGACTTGGGGACAGGGTCTAGATCTTCATTTCCATGACATTAGTCATTGGAATAACAGAACATGGACCTGGATCTGAGTTCTGAAGTGGAGGTCAAGCAAGAAGAGGTTGAGGAGAAAAAAAGAGGAAGAAGAAAAAGAGGAGCCTTAAGAAAGAAAAAATAAAAAAGGGAAAGATGTAGGGCAAGTAGAAAAGGAGGAAAAAGAAAAGGCAGAAAAGAAGAAAGAAGAGGATAAAGAGAGTCTTAAGAAGAAGGGAAAAGAAAAAATAAGGGAAGGAAGAAGGACAAGGAGAAAAAGGAGAAAAAGAAGAGAAAAGGGAAGAGAAAGGAGAGCCTTAAGAGGAGGGAAAAGGAAGAAAGAAGAGAAGGAAAGATGAAGAGAAAAAGGATAAGGATAAAGAAAAGAAGAAAAAGGAGGAAGAGGAAAAAGAGGACCCTTAAGAAGAAGGAAAAAGAAGAAAGAAGGGAAGGAAGCAGGAGAAAGAGTAAAGGAGGAAGAGAAAGAGAAGAAAAGAAGAAGGAAAAAGAAGAAAGTAGGGAAGGAAGCAGGACAAGGAAAAAAGGAGGAAGGGGCAAGGAAAATGGGGTAGAAAAGCAGAAGGAAGGAGAAGGAAAGAAGAAAAGAAAGGGGGAAGGAACCAAAAGAGGAGGAAGGAGAAGTAGAGTCTATGTGATCTTGAATAAGTTAACACCTCTGTGTCTCAGTTTCCTTCTCTGTCAATAGAGGAACTTGGACTAGAACATTTATGAGGATGCTTTTGCTTTAGACCTTAGATCTAGGATTTCATAAGAAATCTCTTACTCTGCTGTTTATAGTCACTGTAACTCTCTCTGCCCAAAATGGGGGTAAGGGGGTGACCCTCCACCATATTTGGATGATTAGGTACTTCTCCTAGGTGCTGATTTTCTCTGCTCCTTGCAAGTAGAATGTTTCATTCTTTTATCTTTGTAGCTCCAGAACCTGACACATAGCAGGTGTTTAACAAAAGATTTTTCACTTAGGCAGTTGTTCATTCATTAGTCATTCAAAGGACTGTGAATGAAAAAGCATTTATTAAGCTCCTGCTGTGTGTTAGCACTGTTCCAGCACTGGTGGTCTCTATCTTCTTGCTCTTTCCTCAAATACTCTTGGCCTTTTTTTGGAACAAACCCCAGGACTCTAATGTCATTTACCCCACTGGGTAAACTTAACAAAGGATTTTCATCTCTCAACATCAAATTTTTCTGATAGAGGATGAGGCCAGGACCACCTTGTTCTAAATAAATCCTTTAAAAATGTTTTGCTTATGTTAGAGCAAGATTTTTCCTTATCCTTAAACTTGAGTTTAGGAAGGCTTCCCTAGCTTCTAGAAAAAGATAGTTGTGTCTAGTACAAGGCTGATTATATAAAACTGTTCAATTACCATTTGATACATTTTACCAAAAGTACAGTGTACAGAAGACACAAAATTAATGAGTATAGATATCCTGATTGTTCCAGATGGAAAGATGGAGAAATAATACTATGTAGATATTCTTAAAAGAAATTAGATTATTCTATTCCCTTACCTTCTGATGAATGTGCTGTAGAATCAAGGAAACAATCTGCTGTGAATGTGCTGTGGGATCAAGGAAACAATGTTCAAAAGAAGAGACTTAAAACAAGAATTTAATTCTCTGGAAATTCTTATACAAAATATAAACCTGTTTTTTGACACCCTGTTCTTCCAATTACTCAAATTATCTGAATCCTCCTTTTATCTCACCATCCACATCCAATCAGATGCAAAGTCATTAATTCATTCAACAAATGTCTTTGAAGTACCTCTTGGCATAAACTTTAAATTTTTAAAGGCAAAGTTAAATGATTTATAGGAAGAAACAGACAGAAGCAAAATCATAACAGTCAGGGATCCTACTTTACTCATCTCAGGCCTAGATAAACTGAACCAAAAATAGACAAAAAAGAAATTAAGAACATGAAAAGAATTTTAGAAAAGTTAGATATAATAGTCCTTGAGAAAATATTCAATGGGATTAGAGAGAAATGTGCCTATTGTCAGATGAGTCTGGAACTTTCACAAATTCAACCCATATTCTAGAGAATAAAAGCATTATAGACAAATGCAGAGAAGCAGAAACATTAATGATATCTTTTACTGAACACAATGCAATACAGATGACATTCAATAAAGTACTTCCAAATCATTGATTAAAAATTAACCGGAAACCAAATAACTTAGTCCCAAATAATGTGTTGATTAAAGAACAAATTACAGAAACAATCAATGATTTTATTACAGTTAAATTTAATAATGAGACATACCAAAATTTGTTAGGTACCATAAAAGTACTACTTACAGGAAAATTTATATCTTTAAACTCTTCCATCAATAAAAGAGAGAAAGAAAAGATTACTGAATTTGACATGCAAGTTAAAAAAGAAGCCAGAAAACAAACAAATGAATTCCTGAGATCCATTTAAGCACCAAAACAGAAATTCTAAAAATCAAATGTAAGGTTAACAAAATTGAAAAGAAAAAATGAGTTAATGAACCTAGTAGCTATTATTTAAAAAAAAAATAACAGATAAACTATTTGTTAACTTGATTAGGAAAAAAGAGGGAAGAAAATAAATTATAAGAAAATAAAGAAAAATATAAACTGCTCAGTTTAACAGAGCAGGCAATCAAATTTTTAAATGGCCCTATATTAGAAAAAGAAATGAAATGAGACACAAATGAACTCCTAAAGAAAAAAAGTCCAAAGATCTAATGTTTTTACAAGTGAATTCTACCAAACGTTAAAAAAAAAATCCAAAATGTTTGAAAAAAAACAGGTTAAGAGGGGCTCTCACCAACTTCCTTCTATGATATAATTAGTAGTCTTGATACTTAAAATGAGGACAGTCAAAACAGAGAAATAATACTTCAAGCCAATTTATCCAATGAATATTGATGCAAAAAATTTAAATTGTTAACAAGAAAACCACAATAATATAATAAGGAGACCATACATTATGATTAGTCTAGATTTATTCAGTAATACAGGGCAGGTTCATTCCTAAGAAAGCTGTAAGTATAATAACAAAATCAACAAAAATTTTATTATCTCAATAGATGCAAAAAAAGTATTTGACACAATATGACACTTATTCCTGTTAAAACCACTGGAAAGCACAGAAAAAAATAGAGATTTGCTTAAAATGATAAGTAATATCTATCTTAAATCACAAGTGAGCATTATCTGAAATGGGAATAAGCTAGTAGTTTTTCTGATAAGTCCAGGGATGATTTTCATTATTATCATTTCTATTTGATAATGTATTAGAAATGCTAGCTCTGACAATAAGGCAAGCAAAAGAAATTAAAGGAATAAGCTTAGTCAAAGAAGAAACAAAATTACAAGATTTTGCAAATGAAATGGTCATTACTTAGACAATCCTAGAGTCAACAATAGCAGCAACAACAACAATTAATCAAAACAATTAATAAATTCAACAAAGTGTCAGGATATAGAATAAACAAATAATATCTTGGCATTTTGTCAAAAAAAATCTGACAGATAAAAAGAGAAATTCCAGTTAAAATAATCATGGACAGTGTAACATATTTAGGAATTTGCCTGCCAAATTACATGCAGGAATTATATGAATACTATTACAAAAGAAACTTCACACATAAAAACACAGAAATAACAATTCAAGAAATATTAATTGTTCATGAGTAGGTCACACCAATGTAATAAAAATGATAACACTATGCTATCTATTTTTACTTATTCAGTACCATACCAATAATATTGCCAAACAATTATTCTATAGAACTAGGTAAAAAGATAAAGATAATCAGTGGAACAATTTGAGCACACAATACATGGAAGCAAATGTGCATAACAGCCTAGTTTTAAAAAAATCCAAGGATTCCAACTATTGGGGCAAGAATTCTCAAAAACAAGCTGTTGGGAAAGGAAGACTGGTAAGTATTTTGGCAGAAACTAGATATAGACCACTATCTCACATTGTATACCAAATTAAACTCAACATAATTATATGATTTATACATAGGAGATAGCATAAGTATGTTAGTAGAACATCCTCAGGATGGATAGGGAAATAATATGTGATCAAGCAAGAGATAAAGAGTTTTACAGGAGATAAGTAGATAATTTTGAATACATAAAATTTAAACTAAACAAAATCAATATAGCTTAAAATTATTTTAGAAGGTAAGAAAATACATAAAATTTAAACTAAACAAAATCAATATAGCTAAAATTTATTTTAGAAGGTAAGAAAATCCTTGCAGCAAATTTCTATTATAAAGGTTTTATTCCTAAATTATATAAAAAACTAAGTTAAAAATTATAACAAGAGCCATTTCCCAATTGATAAATGATCCAATGATTTGCTAACAGTAGCCATATTTTTAAAATGTCCTAAATCAGTAATAATTGGATAGATGCAAATTAAAACAATGCTGACAAACCACCTTACACTCATCAGATTGGCTAAGATGACCAAAAAATAAAAATTAGAAATTCTGGAAGAGTTGTTTGTGGATGAGGAGGTATACACTAGTGTGCCACTGGTGAAACTGAATTAATTCAAACATTCTAGAAAGCAATTTGAAACTATGCTCCAAAGCCATTACTTATTACTTTAAAAAAATTATATATTCAAGGGATATAGCAAAGGTAGACCTCAAAATAAAATTTATTCCACTGAAAACATGTTATGAAGATACAAAAATGAAATGATTATTGAGCTGAATATACTGTTTAAAAAACCTCAGACGTGTTTTTAAATCACCCAAACAATGCAAAAAAATTTAAAATCATCAAAAAGAATAAATAGGCTATACCAATGAAAGCACAGTTCTAGAAAAAAAATGAATTGATACATTGATAATTCAATATTTTCATGGATTATGATCATATAAATGCAATTCATTTTAATAGTTATTTCTCTCAAAAAAAAATTTGATTTTATCAACCAATCCATTGTACCAATAGACAAAACTTAGCTTGTTTTCCTTTTTTTTTTTTAAATGCTAGTGAAATAGATGAACCATTTGTTAACTCAATTTAAAAAAAAATAATAAAATTTAAAATTAACAATATACTCTGCATAACTGCAGAATTTAAAGAAAATTATTTACAATCTACCAAATTGCAAAAGGCACAAATTAGCAAAAGAAGAAAAATAAATTTTAAATAAGATTCTTAGAAAGAAAAAGTCATAAATACATAAATGCTTATGTTGTTCTTGTTCAGACTTGTGCTTTTATGGATGTAAGTTTTTCATTTTCACCATTAAAATATATCTACAACTCATCTGCAACTTACAGTCTTAGAGAATTTCTTAGGGGGCCTCCAAACTTTGGTGACTTTCCCATCATCGCATAATAAATACTTGTCAAAGTAGGAGATAAAATGTAATCAAGATGAAAACACTATACAATCCTAGAGGAAAGGATGAAGGATCAGATGGCACATAAACATAAAACAAAGTACAGTTGAACACACACACACACTCATAAAGTTTCTGATTTTCCCTTGGCAGATAGATTCCTAAATATTTTATACAATCAGTAGTTACTTTAAATGGAATTTCTCTTTGTAACTCTGACTGTTGGATTTTGTTAGTGGTATATAAGAATGCTGATGACTTATGTGGGTTTATTTTATAACCAGCAACTTTGCTAAAGTTGTGGATTATTTCTAATAACTTTTTAGGAGAATCTCTGGGGTTCTTTAAGTATACCATCATATCATCAGTAAAGAGTGATAATTTTTGGTTTCCTCATTGCCTATTCTTATTCCTTTAATCTCTTTCTCAACTCTTATTGCCAAAGCTAGCATTTCTAATACAATATTAAATAGTAATGGTGATAGTGGGCAACCTTGTTTCATTCCTGATCTTATTGGGAATGGTTGCAGTTTGTCCCCATTACATATGATGCTTACTGCTGGTTTTAAATAGATACTACTGATTATTTTAAGGAAAAGTCCATTTATTCCTATACTCTCAAGGAACACACACACACACACACACACACACACAGAGCATGTTTGATGTAGAAATATATTCAATTCAGGACACTAGTGGGAACAAAGAAACATGACAAGTGGGATTGCAAATAAAGGATAGACTCAGAGAATTATTCATAAAGAAAACAAACTCTAATTTTGGAAGGTGAAGGGGGGACAGAGATTGAGGTTAAAGGAAAGAAAGGAAAATATTTTATAATCTGAGACTGAGAAAAAAGAATGGGCAAATTTCTCATTTCTCTCTCACTGCCATCTTCCTTACAAAGAATGAGGAACAAAGGAGAAAAAAAGACTAAATATGCAACACAGAAAAGTAAATAATCATAATAATTTAATAGATAAACCTTAGGTCTCAATAATTTTGTCAAGGACTATTTGAAAAAACTGCTAGAAGAAAATGGAAATTAGTCTGGCAAAAATTGGTTAGACAAATGTATTTAACCATATGCCAAGTCTTCACATGGAAATATGGTCCATATAAAATGATATAATTAGAAATATATAGTGTTCTTAATTGTGGCCAGGGGAAAAGCTCATTATTTATTCAGTGAGGGAAGCAGCGAGGAATCACAAAATATACAATGGTAATATTTTATTATTTAAAATTGAAAAAAAGTACATAGCTATACTGATACTAAAGACTATTCAAATACATAAACAGAAGAGCCATTGCACAATTGTTGCCACTGTTGTTCATCATTTGTTTTTAAAAAGGACCAATTACATGACAGACTTATGTCTTGATTCCAGTGTAAATTGGACTTAATAGAAGCGGAGTTGCAAAGTCATCAGTCTCACTATCTCTTCCAGCATCATCAAAGTCCAGTGGAAGGAAAAAACAAGTCAAGTTTGGTAATTACCCAAGATGCAGTAGATGATCTTGGCATCTTTGATGTCTGATCAAGCTATAAGCACTACATAGCATCTGCTTCCTCACAAAAGACAATATATCCAGCACTCTTGGAGTACCTTGATGTGCTATAAATTTTAAAATGTTCAACTTGATTGACTTTTTTGATTAATACTAAAATATGTTTGAAATGATCATACATATATAACCTATAAAAAATTGCTTGCTGTCTTGGGGACGGGGAAGTAAGAGAAGGAGGAAGAAAAAATTTGTCACTAAAATCTTAGAAAAATGAATGTTGAAAACTATTTTAAAATGTAATTTGAAAAATAAAATGCTATTGAATTCAGAAAAATTATATAATAGTAATGATAGAGGCTTTATGATCAAGCTAATTCTCTCCCTGGAGCCCTCAGTTGACAATGCTTGTGTGTTCAGTTAAGATAATTAACTTTGGATTAGGGGGTTTCCAAGATTAGGAATGTTCAAAAACTAATAGCAATCCTCATTAATTTTAATTTACTATCACTGATAAAATCACACGTCCAAAATCTATTCTCACTCTCCTTCCCTCTTCTGCCAAAAAGTTTTTTATCTATTTTAATCTGATTTTAAATTTCTACATGTGTTTTTTTTTTAGGAGTAAACTTATTGCCTTTCTATATTTTATTAAACATTTAGCTCATTAATCCTTTCATATCCGATTTTGTTAGCATGGTTTCAGAAATATAAAATTTCCTTTGTCCACTGCTTTTGCTTTATCCTTTAAAGATGTGCTATTCTTAGCATTTAACATGTGAATTATGTATTATTTCTCATTTTAAAAATCAACAAAAAATCTTTTGAATCTATTCAACTTAAAAATCTCCTTTTTTATTAACCTTTCTGTTATACTTACCCAAAACTGGAGGGGGGGACCTTCAATATATTCTCTAATTATTGTGATAGTATTTAAAGTCTGTCATTTGGTTGACTTTTCTATTAAAAAAGCAAAAGTGCATTTTGTGGGCAGCTATTCACTATTTAATTGTTTAAGGTCTCTAAGTATAAAATGTTTGAGTTATTAATTTTTATTGTTGTCTTTTCTGAAATCACAAAAGTTTATTTTTTTGGGGGGGGTTCTAAATTACACTAATTTCTGTTCTATTCTTTTACTTTTTATTTATTTATTTATTTACTTTTTATTATACATGTAGTTTTAGGTTTTTAATGTGTCTCTTATATTAACATACTGTTGGCTTTTATTTTCTCTTCCATCTTTTGATTCTCTTTCATTTTAATGGAAAGTTCAATATATTCCCTTTTTAGGTTTTTAACTTTGTCGTCTTCCCATTAAATTGTTTTTATTAATTTTTCTCTTCTTTCAAATTAGCACTTGATCCCTGCAGTTTGTTTTGTTTACACTTAAATCCAGATGGCCTTCCATAAACACTCCCTATCCTTCCATTCATTTTCTGTTCAACTGATTCATTATTATCTCTTTAGATAGTTTTTCTCTGCTTCTCTCACATTTGCATTATTTATTTTCTGATCACATATAAAGTTTCTGTATAGATCGTTCAGACTCCAGAATACAATTACTTAGTTAGATAATAATAATTTGCAAAAAATTTTCCAAGTAATATTAATTTATTTCATCCTTTCCCTTACTTTTTTCTCCTTGTAACATATTCTAGATATTAGAGCATAAAAGCAAATTTCCAGTTCTTAGGTGTTGTTCTCAACACATTCCTATGCGAATGACCTTTGAGGAAGACCAGGTTTCTGACCTTGCCAGTGTAGGCAATGCAGTGTAGGTTTCTCTAGTACTTCCTTGGGCCTTGTGTCTCTTGTTTTGAAAAGACATTCTTTTGGGAAATTTCATTGAAAAAAATCATGAAACAGATAATGTCCTATGATAGAAGAAACTCTGATTTCAGAATTGCAGGACCCAAATAGAATAGAACCAATATTTTCACTTATTCATTGCAGATCCTGAAATTTCCATGACCAATGTCTATAATGGAAGTGCTGTGAGCCTCTATATAGGGGGAAAGATACATGATAGTCCCATAGGGCTCTCTCTCCATGGGCAAGACCCTACTCTAGATCCCTGTCAACCCTAATGTTTGCTCAATGTATTTTCTTTACTTTTTTAAAACCTATCCCAAATCTCTTGTTTCATTTCAGTTGTTTTCCTGTTTTCTAATCTTTGTGATTTCCATTTAAGGGTATTTTTGGCAGAAATACTGGAAGCTTACCGATTTTTTTCTCCAACTCATTTTATAGAAGAAGAAGCTGAAACAAAGAGGGTTAAATGACATGTCCAGGGTCACACAACTAGTAAGTATCTGAGACCAGATTTGAACTTAGGAAGTTGAGTTTTTCTGATTCCAAGTCTGGTACTCTATTCACTGCACCAACTAGCTACTCTCATCCTCTTGTTAAGGAAAAAAGATGAAAAAAAATTACAAAGCTCTTTCTTTTTTTTCCAAGCCTGGAAACATATTTCTATATTTCTCCAATCTATATCCCTTACTTTCCCTCCTAATAATAAATAATAATAATAATAATAATAATAAACAACTTCCTTTTGTGCAACTGAAAATATTCTCCCCTACATTTTTTTAGGATTTCAAATATTCTTTAATGAGGAAAAATGGCTTCTACTCCAAGAAATATCAGTTCTATTCTTGCCCAGTCTTTATAATTTTATCACTCCCTTTGAAATTTGCTCATAGATACTCTGACAGAAAAAAAAAAAAACCACAATCAACTTGTTTATACCTAAAGCATGAATATATAGATTTTTATTTACTCGTCATTCCTTGACAACTATTTGACTTTGTTTTTCAATTGTTTGGTTGTTACCTTAGTTTTTAAAATGAAATACACAAATTTCTCCTTTTGCAGAAAGTCCATCTTTTCCTTTGGTAACTGAGTTCATCTTTGCTAGATATGTCATTTTTGGAGTGCAAGCCAATGGGGAATATTATCTTCCAATTTTTCTTTGATTTTTGTTTTTTGCAAATATGTGTCTTAGACTGATTTTTCTTGGTATGTAAAGAACTATTTTTCTATCTCCCTATAATAACTGTTATTTGACACTAAAGTTAATTGATATTTTAATACTGAATTTTTGAAGTCTGGACACAAAACTTTTTAATTAAAGCTTTTGATTTTCAAAACATATGTATAGATAATTTTCAAAATTTCCCTTGCAGAACCTGTGTTCCAAAATTTCCCCCTCTCTTCTCTCCATCTCCTTCCTGATATAGTAAGTAATCCAATATATGTTAAACATGTGTAATTCTTCTATACATACTTTCACAATTATGATGCAATTATTATGATCTGAAAAAAATCAGATCAATAGGGAAAAGAATGAGAAAGAAAAAGAATGAGGAAAAAAATACAAGCAAACAATAGCAACAACAATAACAAAATGAAAACACTATGTTGTAATCCACACTCAGTTCCCACAATCCTCTCTCTGGGTGTAGATGGCTCTTCATCACAAGAACATTGGAATTGGCCTGAATAACCTCGCTGTTGAAAAGAGCCACATCCATCAGAATTGATCTTTGTGTAATCTTGCTGTTGCTATATACAATGATGTCTTAGTTCTACTCACTTCACTTAGTATCAGTTCATGTAAATCTCCCCAGGCCTCTCTGAAATCATCCTGCTGATCATTTCTTATAGAACAATAATATTCCATAACATCCATATACTATAACTTATTCAGCCATTCTCCAACTAATGGACATGCAATCAATTTCTAGTTTCTTGCCACTATAAAAAGGGCTGCTACAAACGTTTTTGCACATGTGGGTCCTTTTCCCTTTTGGATCAAAGGATATGTACAGTTTGATAGCCCTTTAGGCATAGTTCCAAATTGAACACAATATTTCTTAACCTCCAATTTCCCTCTATCAGGTTATTGTGGATTCTATTTCATCTCTAGTTTGCCAGTAAATCAGAGCCATTTTCTTGCATGATTTCATGAAGAATATAATTATTATTTATTGTTTCAAAATTTTTTGAAAGTACCACAATCCTCAGATTACATATTCAAATTATACCTTAATTTCCACATTTTATGAAGATATATTTTCTTTGATCAATTTTGTTTAGTTGATCTTTCTTTAAGTTCTGCATTTTTTGTGTTCTAAATGTATTAATCCCTTTTTCAGAGTATCTGTTTTGAAGAGCTCTGACATTTCCTCTAAATGCCCTACTCTCCTGTCTAATTTCTTCTTTGAGAACATTTCCTTTGTTTTTCCCCCTTGTTTATGCTATCTTTGTTTCTTATTTTAATTTTATTTGTTTCATAAATCATTCTGGAATTGCTTCAAGATTTTGTTGTCAATATCTAAGACTGTATAAAATTTGTTTTAAAATGTTCTGTTTTACAAGAAAATGTTCTGTCATTTTCCTTTGCTCTACAATATTATTCACTATATTAGATCCTTTTATTGATTATTGCCTCATGTTTTTTTTTTCATCAATCTGCTGATTTTTCTACAATGTATTTTCATTGTTAAGTTCCCATATTTTCCCTTTGTTGTCTATTTTCATTCCTTTACTATTTCTGGTATATTTATTTTAATTTTAGATTGTATGTGGATATAAGTTTAGACATGACTCTTAAATTAGAATACTTTGCCAGAAGTGATTCAATACTCTGATTCAGAAATTACTCCAACTTTAGTAACTAATCATTTCCTGTCAATTAAGATGGACTCAGCTTTATTTTTACATTTTGTGCTAGCTATGTTTATTAATTCCAAACTCTTCTCTTGAAGAGTTTCTCTTCTCTTTTTCTTCTCTAATTGCTCAAAATAAAATGATTTTTTTTTTAAGTTCAAAGACTCCAGGTAAAGAACTCCTGAGTTAAAGATTTAAAATCTCACATAATTTTAAAAGCAGTTACCCCAAATCAACTCAACGAGACAGCTGAGTATTATTAGCTCCATTTTATAAATAAGGAATTCTAGGTCTCCCAACTCTGTAACTGTGTTTTGTATACTTTTCTGCTTTTTGTTTTTGCTGAGGCAATTGGGGTTAAGTGACTTGCCTAGGGTCACACAGCTGCAAGTGTTAAGTGTCTGAGGCCAAATTTGAACTCAGATCCTCCTACTCTCAGGGCTGGTTCTCTATTTACTGTGCCACCTAGCTGCCCCTACTTTTCATATATACTTGTCAAAAGAACTACAAAAATTATACATAAGCTAGTGAAAAACAAAGAGGGAATATGAGATATATTATTTTAGGTGAAATGCTAAATATTTTCTCTGCCTTTCAAATCTGTCACAAAACATTTTCTACACAAAAACTAATAACTATTCTATTTAATCTCTAATATTTGTTTCAACCATACTTTACATGATTACAAACTACTTGCGTTCAAGGATTATGTATACATTACAGTGTAGCACAATACCTGAAACATAGTAGCCACTATTATATTTATTAAATAAATGTTAAAAAGAATGAATCATGTGTTCTGGAAACCACATCAAGAAACAACTACTCATTATGCAACATATAAAGCTATATCTGGATTGGGAAATATAATGCATGCTAAAAGCAAGGTAGCTATTTTGAAGTACAATTTATATTACTGTAAAACAAAAGGTGAATTTACCATAGGTATTTTTTGTTTTAAAATATTACTAAAAATTAGAAAAACAAAAGATAGTTTACCTCTCAGATCTGTGGAGAAGGAAGGAATTTATGGCCAAAGAAGAACTAAAGTACGTTATTGAACATAAAATAGATAATTTTGATTATATTAAGTTAAAAAGGTTTTGTACAAACAAAACCAATGTAGACAAAATTAGAAGGGAAGCAATAAACTGGGGGGGGAATTTACATTCAAGAGTTCTGATAAGGACCTCATTTGACTCAAATTTATAAGAATTCAAGCTATTTTCCAATTGATAAATGGTCAAAGGATATGAACAGACAATTTTCAGATGAAGAAATTGAAACTATTTCTAGTCATATGAAAAGGTGCTCCAAATCACTCTAAATGCAAAATAAGACAACTCTGCAGTATTAATACATATCTCTCAGATTGGTTAAAATGACGGGACAAAATAATGATGAATGTTGAGAGGGATGTGGAAAGCCTGGGATAGTATACATTGTTGGTGGAGTTATGAACTGATTCAACCATTCTAGAGAGCAATTTGGAACCATGACCGAAGGGCTATCAAACTGTGCATACCCTTTGATCCAGCAGTGTCTCTACTAAGCTTATATCCCAAAGAGATCATAAAAGAGAGAAAGGTCTCACTTGTACAAAAATGTTTGTGATAGCTCTTTTTGTAGTGGCAAGAAACTGGAAACTTGGAGAATGGCTGAATAACTTATGGGATATGAATGTTATAGAATATTATTGTTCTATAAGAAATGATCAGCAGTATGATTTCAGAGAGGCCTAGAAAAACTCACATGAACTGATGCTAAGTGAAATGAGCAGAAGTTGGAGATTATTGTATATGGCAACAACAAGATTATACAAAGATCAATTCTGATAGATGCGGCTCTTTTTAACAGTGAGATGATTGAGGCCAGTTCCAATAATCTTGTGATGAAGAGAGCCATCTACACCCAGAGAGAGGACTATGGAAACTGAGTGTGTATCACAACATAGCATCTTCACTCTTCCTGTTGTTTGCTTGCCTTTTGTTTTTTTTTCTCTTTTTTTTCCTTTTTAATCTCATTTTTCTTGTGCAGAATGATAATTGTATAAATAGATATACATATATTTGATTTAGTTATAGTTTAACATGTTTTTAAAAGATTGCAAAAATTCATCTTAATGATACTTTATGAAGAAATTTAATTAAAACACTAAGAATATATACATATATAGTTATACTTCTGAAGTAATAATATATTATTTTACAATAAAATAATTCTACAATCTCCCAACTGTCTTTTTTCTAATTAATATTATTTTAAAATGTTCATTTTTGCATTGACTGTCAGAAATGACGATTTTTAAAAACCAAATAAAATTTTAAATGGCTATTCTCTTTTTGATTGATTTTTAAAATATATCAAATTTATGCTATAGCATCATCATCATCCTTAACAGCCAGAAGTATTGTTAAGCACTTAGTCTGTGCTAAGTTTTGCCTAGAGGCTGATGCCTCTGAGAGTTTTTGTCATCATTAGCAACACTATCATCACTGCTACATGCATAAATATACATACACAATACATAATATAGGTATATATGTATTTGATTATACATATATAACTACACAATTCATAGATAAAACAACTTATATTTTTTTGATTGTGTAAAACTTTATTTGGTCTTCACTACAATCATTATCCTTATATTACTGCTGGGGAAATAGAGATTGAGTGGTTTTCTTGTGGTCATACATACATTCAGATATATATACAAAACTAAAATGAATTTTTCTTGATTGAATAAAAAATATTCAGAACTGAGTAGAAACAAACCTGTACACCTCCTTAAATGGATAAAAACCACTGTGTGAGAATACATCATACCTTAAAAAAATTCACATAAAAAGTGATTTTCTGTACCTAATTCTGACAATAAGAACAAATTCTTGATTTTTTTCCTTTAATGGGCCACTTTTATGAATTCATGAAACTAGGACAATTATATAAAGAAACATTATGGAAAGTTTCTTTCATCTTTTTTAAATTTTGTATGTCAAATGTGAAAATTATATAAAATTTGAAGATCTTCAAATAATCAATCCCCCCCAATTGTTAAAATCTAACAAGCACAAAATCTCCAGTTGTTATATATGAATGTACTTTACCAAAAAAACTCCTCAAGTTATGGGTTCATTTTAATGTGTCTTTACAACACTGATACAAAAGAAAACAAAAGTATGAGTTTCAAATGATGATTTACTCACTTTCATACAATTACTCACATGTATAGAAAGTCTAGCTGTGAGCTAAGCCCACAGTCTAAGCTGTGAACATTTGTTGATAAGTTAGCCAAACTGTAGCTACCATACTTAGTAGAAAAATAAGAGCCTCGTGAGCACAAATGGAAAATGGACAAAAAAATGTAATAACATAAGCATTTAGCATATTTCTTGAGAGAGGGGGAAAGAAGTCCAGAATTATATTATAGTTAGCCCAGCACCACCATAATTTCAAACAGCCACAGTGATGCAACAGAAGTCTTGAAAATGATGAGTATCAGTTGGTTGAACAAATTATGAGACAATGGTGGTTAGGAAAAGGAGGAAAATTAAATTGTCACACAAAATGACTGAAAATTTTCACATATTATGGTCAAAGATCAATTCATGTAGAAAGGGGATATGCAGTCACAGTGAGCCTTGAATGAAATATCTATTGTGTGGTCCAACTCTTACAGAAGATGAGGATAAAAATCAGAGTTTCAATAAATATCTGGGTTTAGCATATACTGTTTCAAGTTAGACAGAGAATACAGACAAAACATAGCATTGGGATATGAAAGCTGGAGGTCAGAATACAAAAATACAAACTTGGAGGAGAAGAGAGTTGGAAGTGAAGTCAGAAGGTAAAGGCATGAAACAAGATTCAAATACCACAATTTTACCCCCCAAAAAGGGCAGTGTCCAACCCAAGATACCATATATAAATGGTCTTCACAGCAAGGTAATTATGATACAGTGGTTGATCCCCAAATAAGAGTTGTGTGCTTTTTGATAGCACCTAAATTAAAATGTTCAGTTCCTGGTAATGGAATTACCATTATGAGAAATTAAAATCATTCAAGCTAGAAATTTAAAAGAATTTGTGGAATGGTTAATGTGTCTAACAATTAGCCATTTTAGAGATGTAGTGTTAATTTTTATTTCTATTTATTGTCTCCAGGCAGTCACAGGATAAATTACTGATAGAAAGTATGCCACAAGAATATAACATTTTATATCTGGAAAAAAGTTTCAGAAAATTCCCATTCCCTGAATGACTTAGCAAAGTTACCTCCCAATTAACAATTCATTGATTTTTCCATCTTAGCATCTTGCTTCCTATTTCCTCTTTTAAAATGTATGTTGCTTTTGCTCTTCCTTTCCTAATTGTCCTTTGTCCCTCTTTAGCTACCATCCTTTCCCCAAGTTTTAATATCTTCTGTCTTCTTATGAAGGGTGCTGTTATCATCCATTTTTATATTTTAAAGACAAACAACACTTTTATTTATTGGGAAAAGTGAAATGAATCATAAGAAGGAAGCAATAAGCCATAAAGTAGGAAAGGCCAGGGAATTAGGTCTGTTTCCTTGGATAAGAAAGATCGAAAGCATATTATATAAAAGACTAAATGAAAGCAACTTCTTCCCAACTATCCGCATAATAAATTGCTCTAAGATTAACTGGAGCACATATGAAAATCTAATGCTATCTTCCAACAAGTGATCCTACTCTTTCCTTGAATCAGTTTATCCTTTCCTTCCTTCTGCTAATCCATTTCATAGTTTTAGGTAAGAATAATGGATCAGAGGAATCACTGGATCAGGGGATCAAACTGAATGAGTAAATCAACCTAATGAAATAATAGGGTAGAAGCAATTGTTAATCATAGTGGAGGGTGGAAGAAAGAGAAATCCCTTCTCTTTGCAAATCTTTGATATACTTTAGGAGCAAGGCAAGAGACAAAAAATAATTCTTCATAACTAAGCATCCCAAAGAATGACTTTCTTTTATTTTTTATTTATGTAATAAAATAAGCATTTCTCTAAAACAGTATGATAAAAAGATTATTACATACAAAACTGGAAATCTATTATGTATAACTTGCTATTCCTTTTAAACATATAATAATCATGTAAATTCTTCCCCCCACCCTTTTTTTTTTCTTTTCTCACCCTAGAGATGGCTATCATTAGAAATAAAGAGGTATGAGTGTGTGTGTGTGTATGTTTGCGTGTGTGATTATTCTTCTATTTATCAGTTCTTTTCTCTGGATGCAAAAGCATCTTTATATGTCCTTTACAATTAATACAAACACACACACACACATATATATATACACACACACATTTATGGTCAAAATGATTTACTCATTCAAAGTTGTTCTTAATATAATATTGTTGCTACGGGATACAATGTTCTCTTGGTTCTTCTCATTTTGCTCATCATTATTTTGTGCAAGTCTTTCCATATATTTTTAGGATCCCATCAATTGGGGAATGGCAAAACAAGTCATGGTAAAGTTGTACTGGAATACTATTGTGCTTTAAGAAATGATGAATTTCTTTCATAGGGTTCAAGGAAGAGTGCCTGATTCTTCTATAAGTCAATCTTTAGGAATTTCTTATGTGCAATAAATTTGATTCTTAATTATTACATATTTAACAAGTGCCCACTATATAATAACCTCTGTGATAAGTGTTAGGGTAGTATATACAAAAGAAAATGAAACAAACAAAATAGCCTAGGCTCTTAAGGAGCTCACAGTTTAATGGGGTAGACAAATTGAAAACAACTGTTTACAAATCAGATATATACAAATAAATTAGAAATAGCCAACAAAGAGAACACAGTTGCATTAAGGATATATCAATAAAGGCATCTTAAAAAAAAAAAGGGAATTTTACCTGGGATATAAAGAAAACAGGGATCCAGAATATGGATATGAAAATGAAAAAAATTCCAGGCATGAAGGGTTAGATGAAGCTGGGAGATGGAATGTCTTCTGCAAGAAATAGCTAAGATGTCACTGGATGACACAATAAGTGAGAGGGAGTAAGATATAAAAAGAAGGAAAGATAGTAGGGAGGAGTAGTAAACGACATTGGATACCAAACAGGGAATTTTATATGATCCTAGATGTGATAAAGAGCCATTGGAGTTCTTTAAATATGGGAATGATATGATCAAAAATTAAATTGACAAATGACTGGAGAATGTATTGAAATGGGAAGAAATTTGAGGCAGGTAAAATTGAAGTTGCAATTGAAGGTAAAAATCAACATAAAGCAGCAATAATTGTATATAGTATATGAGAAAGAATGAGGAGTTGAGGATAATACTTGGATTTCAAGCCTCCCTGACTGGAAGGATGATGATACAGTTGCAGTAATAAGAAAGTTCGGTATGTAGAGGGTACGAGACAAAGATGATGAGTTTCTGGAGGTGACAGGTAGGCATTTAGTTTATTGAAAGGGGTGACTGAGGGTAATATGGTCAGGCACTGGATTGGGAGATCCTTTCAATTTGATCAGGGACTAACAATAAGTCATATCTTGTAATTTCATTGTTGATTTGTAAACACATTTTGATCTTGTTTGGGACTGCTCTGATGTCACCTTACCTACATTCAGTTAGTGCCTACATATATATCTCTATATAGAGATATATAGAAAGACATATATATATATATATATATATATATATATATATATATCCTCCCTTTAATGTCTAATGGACATGTCCAAGCCTGAACAACTCAGTTTAAAATCATTTACTCCTACAGTACAGCTAAGTGGTCAGTATCTTGCCATCTATATTATCTTGAATTTTCAGCATTGGTTTTGGTTGTAATGGGATTGTCATGATACAATATTTTTAGGAGGATTTTTTAATGTGTTTAAGCTTTTAGTTTTAAAGTTTACTTTTTTAAATTGTTGAATATTTGAAAAATGGCTAGACTTCAACAGTATTGTTGTTAGTTTTCAAAAATATTCAAGGAAGTGATATAATGGAAAGAGCAGTGAATTTGGAATAAGACTATCTGCTGCTAACTCCCTCTGTGAGCCTAGTAAATATCCTTTACAGGTCTTAATTTCTTCATCCATAAGATGAAAGGTTTGGTAGTCTACGGTGCATAGAGCTAAGATTAAGTGCATAAATTGATACACTATCTAGCTAATAATGAAATAATTCAATTTTCTCATAAAGCATCTTGGAGTTATGGGGGAAAAAAAGGTGACAAAAGTGACAAAATTGGTTATTCCCCTTGAATTAGGAATTCATACATTGCATATACTTAAATAAGATCAAAAATAGAAGAAAAATTATCCAAAATACACCACTTTATTCATTCATAAAGGGATTTCTTTTGATAGCAAGAAGTAGAAATGGTAGATGCTCTTTAACAGGAGAATAGTTGAACAAACTATCTATATTAATTCAAGATATTATTGCATGATAAGAATGGTATATGATTTATGAGAGTGAGGAGCTAAGGATAATACTTCGATTTCAAATATGAAAATTCAGAGAAGAATAAAAAGTATGAACTGATAATAAAGTACATGAGAGAGTAATATAATGATACCTCTGATATAAATGAAAAGTATTAAATGGAAACTGAGTTCTAAGAAATTGTAGTAATAACCAATTTTGGTTCCAGAAAAGAGAAAATGAAGCAAGTCTCTCAACTTTTGGCAGAGATTAAGCGATCATGGAGGTACAATTTGAGAATACTGTTTTGTTTGTTTTTTAAAGATACTATTGCTTGGAATTAACTTTTTATTTTGTTATAAGGGATGTTGTAAAAATATATCCCCAAATCCCTGATATAAAAACAAAAGGCATCAGTAAAACAAAACAAATTTTAAAATAACAGAAAGGGGACCTAAAAAATGTTTTTTAAGGTCCCTTCCAGGTCTACATTCTATGATTTCACCTTATCCAATATCCATAGGCACAGTTAAAATAGAGCTTCTCTCTTAGTCCTTGTTCATAAAAACTGACAAACTAATTCTAGAATTTTGAAAACTGGAAAGCAATTTAGAGAACAGTCTAACTGATTAATTTTGCAAATTTAGGAAACTAAGGCTCATGTATGTTTATATGCCACAGTAATAATAAATTAATTAAGTTGGTTAAAGAAGGTCTTCAAATTGTTATTCCAGTGTTATTTTGATTAAATTATAATTGCCTATGAGATGGAAAAGGCAAACAAGAGGAGCTAAACTACTTTCATTATCTTATAACTAATCAGCAATTAAACAATTAATAAATCACAAAAATCCCCTAGGTGAACTCAAACTTTTTTGCATGGGTAAGGATCTGACATTAGGATACACAGCTGAAAAATTTCTTGCACTTATATTTCAGTTCTTCTATTTATAGATTTTCCAGGTTAATTTTTTTTAAAGTTCTCATGAAATCTAGGCAACTATTTTTTTCTTCAATCTAAAAAAACGACCTTGAAATAAATGAAATGTTATTACTAAGAGTATTTGATTAAAGCTCCTTACCATAAAAGAAAATAGAAAGCTTTTTTTTTTTCTTTTACTATAACCATTTCTCTGTAAGCAATTACTAACCTGGAAAACATATATTGACTTTCAAGACCTCTTGATCTTTTCAAAATTGATGTGCCTTATTTGTATAATATGTACTTGTGGCATATACATACCTTATTATTATTAAAATAATCTTATTATGTATTATTAAGTTTGAAAATTGCAATCTAATCACAACAAGGGACATTATTTTAGCAAATAAATCAGGGAAGACATAAAACTATTTTTCCACTATGAAATTAACTGTAGATTATAATTAATCCAAAGTGAGAGAATTAAGCTTTTACTTTAAGAATGTGGAAGAAAAGACACCTAATAAAAAACAACAAAAAAATCATATGGCAAACATTTTAATTATGTTTTAAGAAACAGAATAAAAGGGAACAGGCTCTCTGATATATGTAATTTTAAAGAATTCTACTTGTAATTTTTTATTTAGCATTTTTTTAAACATCCACATCAGGGGATGCTGAAGAGGAATATTAAAAGTTATTGTAACACTCAGGTAGAATCTATCATCAGAAAGTATATTTTCACCATGTTTAGTATCATCAGTAAATAAATATCCTAAAATTGAAAGGGGGGAGGGAACAGGGTAGTGTTCTAATATTCCTTTGAAAAATCAATAATTATTCTGCTCTCAGGGGTTTCTCGTCTCTTTTCTTTTCTTTTCCCTCCCCATTTTTGTTCAGCAACAATTCCTACCTAACCAAGACTTGACTCATTTCTTGTTTTGTCTCTTACACTTTTAATCAAACTGGAAATTTCTTAAATATGTAATTTGATTTAAATATCTGTTCTTTGCAGAAAGTACTTGGATTTGAAGAGGGAGAACATTCCTCTTAAACAGACAAAAAAAAAAAGATTCAAAATTGATATTACTCTTTTAAAATAAGGAAAATCATTGTCATAAATTATTTTAAAACTTACAATGTGGAATTCCTTTAAAAAAAATAATAGTGTCTGAAAGTAGTTATAGGAAAATATAGGGGAGAAAAAGCTATTTCTCAAGCAATACTAGTTTGAGATTGAAATGAAATGAAATAAAAGTTTAGTTTTGGAAGCTTTCCCTGCAGGTTGCTGATGTATTTTCTTTATTTCATTCAGTAAAAATTTGATACTGAATAACTGTATAAGTATTTAGTGTTTAAATATTTAATCGCTACAAAACTTCATAACTTCTTTTAAGAGACAGAACCTACTGAAATCTTATTGGCAAGAAATATGGGACTGAAAAAGATACAAATTCTATTTGTGCTATAAAATATCATCTCACCTTTTTTTACAAGGCACATATACCAATAAATAATGCAAACATCCAATGACTCCAAATGCCAACCACCTGCATAGTAATTTTTACTGTGAGAATTTATGTATCAGATTTGAAATGGTATATACTGTTTTTAAATGTGATATGAATTTTAAAGGTGTTGAGGACAACAAAAGTGAAACCAGAAAAATTTCATCAGGTTTTAAAGAAATAGCTTATTTCATTTTAATATTTGTTTTGAAAAGGGCTAGGGGAAAAATTACACCACATTAATGATTTTATGATAATTCAAAAGATATTCCAGTATAAAATTTAATTTACCAATGTTTTCAATTTATTAAAAAAAAAATTTGCTTGGATCACTTTTTATCAAGACAGATATTCTTCACAAACACAAACAAAAACAAACAAAAACCAAACCAAACCAAACTACCATAATGTTTATAGTAGCAAAGAAGGATTAGCAAAATCAAAATTTAAGGTCTACTATACTGGACCCTCTTATTTGGAGTTTAAGTGAATTAAATTTTTCTAATTCCTTCAGGCATAAGTGCCTGGAAGCAAATTATACCAATTTCAGATTCACAAATTTGTGTGAATATCATGATTTTGCATTTCCTAAAGAAAATTAATTTCAGTTTTTAAAAGATTACAAAAGTTCTAATGAAAGCACAAGGCATCAAAAAATTGAAAAGCAATAATACTCAAATAATTTGGAATCCTAAGTTTGTTATATCATTAGGTTTTCCCCCAACCTTAAGTTAGATGATATATTTTTTGCTCTCTCTCCAATCCCAATTATTATTTGGTAATAAATTAAGCCAAGTTTTTCACTTGGTCTATCATCCTTCATGTACACTCAATTGTAATAGCAATGAATAAATGGAAGATCTTCACTCTTTGTGCTGGTTAATAATTGAAGCAAATCCAATTAGACGAGAGGAAAAGTTCAAGATTTGGATTTAAAATGTGTTATGCCTCCCTGATTCTTGGCTATTTTATTTACTCAAAATTACTGTATGATAGTAACCAGGAACTTGTTTTCTTAAGCTTTTCTTAAATATTTTCCAACTACCTCAAAATCTTTCTTTTGATTAATTTCAATAATATTTTGAAATAGTTTTAAAAATCAAATATCAAAAATGTCAGAAAACATATAGCCATACTTTCTTAGTTAAACCAGAAATTCATAAAACTTAATCATAAACATAAGATAAATGTGTAAATTTTTATTAACAGAGTTCTTAAATTTCATCATCTTTAAATAAAATTTCTTATGAAGAATATCTATAGTGTTTCATTAAATATTTCCCCAAAACAAGTTTTTCAAAATTATAAATCTTTTTTGGATATTACTTTTTGTGAGTAATTAATAATAAACAAATTGAAAAGTGTGAATATTAATTCAAGAATATGATTTTTTACTTACAGATTTTCTATACTTCATTTTCCCCTGATCACTGTCAGAAAATATTATTTTTGCCTCAATTTGTTTCAGAAAAATGTACATTCATTTAATCAACTTTCTATACTAGATGCTGATATAACAGAAATGCTAGTGCTGAATCTGGCATTGAAAGAAATTTTACCAGTTGGTGGCAGCATTCACAAGAGTGGATCACGTTTCCTCTGTTATCTTTGTGTTGAATTTCAAAACAACTCTTGAAAACAGTCTAATAAGGAAAGCTTAGAACAGTACATGAACAACTACAGAAAAGTAAAAGGTTTCCAGTTATAATATAGTTCAATAACACAATGAAACATCTAACAAGTAGCAGGATTGTTTGTGTCTTATTCTCTGTCTCATAAAGCACTCTACTGAATGTTAAGTCAGTAAGAATTCTGCCACTCACAAAAATAAATTGTTCGAAGACCTACATGCTGATCTTTCCCTTTGGTAATGTCTGAAATATATTCCACTATACCCTAAATCCTGGATGATCATCATTGCTTATCCCACCACAAACACACACACCACCACTACCACCACCACCACCACCACTCTCCTCTAAAAAATATAGCTGTGTCACTTCGAAGACATATTTCATTTTATCTGCTACTGATGATCTTAAGATTGAGAGGCAGACAATTTTGTTCCACTCTGACTAGAAAAGAGGCAGTTTTATACTCAGCAGCAGGAGCCACAAACAGCAAGCAGTATACAGAGCATCAATTTGATCATGCAAGACATGAGCCTATTATATTACAGAGGACATGTATTCAAAGGAAAAGAGATATTCCAAGGAGAAAACTCCCATGTTATGATGATTCACTAATGTTATTCAGGCTCAAATGTTTAATTTTCACATCAATCATTGAACACTGAAGGACTTTAGGAAAGCCCTAGAATTGGCTGCTAGCAGTAGGTTCTTTATTTATTTATTTTTTAATAACTCTTATATGGCATAGAATTGGTTCTCTCACAGGTTAAGAAATCAAAAGACAAAAAATGCACCATTTCCGCATTAAGGTGGCCTCAGTTCTAAACTGTAATTCTTCTTTTACTAGGTATGTTTTGATATTTACTTAAAATCAATTGCATCTACTATTCTTTTTTAGAATAGCCCCAAACACTCAGTAATATTAACTTTACAGCAAAATAAATAGGTAACAATTTGGAATTTATAATTTTTTGAGAATTCAATTTATCTAATTCTATATATTTTCAGAATAGAGCATTATCCAAATAAGTCATTTCAGTTTGGACAAGCATGTACATATCTTAAGTAAATAGCATTTTATATAAATTTTGGAAATATAAAATTTTAAAGGCCTTATTTGTTTTTCTGTTCCATTGTTAAATTCAGATTCTGTAACCTATATATATCTATGTATATACATAGATATATATATATAGGTACAGAATCTGAATTTAACATATATATATATGTTAATATATACATATATATTCAAATATCTTAAATTGTAGATTATCCTAAAGAACAGTTAGTCTATCATTTAAATTGGACTGTTGCACTTATGCTCAGTCAGCATGTTACAAAATTCTTGCGAAATTTCAGTTGAAAAATATTAGCAAATGGAATTTGTAAAGAAAAAACTTGCTGTTTAAGTGGACAGGAGTCACATTATGAACAAGAGGAATAAACTTTTTTTTCTTGCACAGAGTTCATTCAACAGAGAAATGGATATTTAAAAACAAACTACTCTACCAAGCCATTAATTACTGTTATTAGAAGTATAATGTAATGCCTATTTTTAAAAGATTAAAAATAAAAACCTTTGACAATGAAATGTGTTCTAAAATTTATTCTAGGCAAAAATTTTAAACACAATCTTAGTATTTATATATTTTAAAACCCTAGACAGTAGAACATGGTCAACCTACGTTTATTAAGATTAAAATATAGTGGATATTAGAATACTCAAATTTACCTTCTAATTACCATAAATGCTCTTTTTATTTACTTTTCATTCATAAAATAACACCTAAATAACTCAAAGGAGAGAAAATATGTGGAATTCTCTTATTATGGGATTATGATGCATGTTATTTGCCTTAATAAATACAACTATAGGAAAAACCATTGTTCTAGAAAGAACACTGATTTATTTAAAATAGAAAAATATTTCTAAACTGCATGAAGGGCCCCTTTTGCTACATGACATAAGCACTTTATTATCCTACAGAAAGGTTGGGGTGGGGGGGGGAGTGCCAACGAAAGATCTTAGGGCCTGAGAAAAATTTTCAACTAGGCTGTGTGCTGGCAGCAGGCCATTCAACAGTTCTCAGTCTTTCAGCTTAAAGCATATTGGGCAGGAATTATTAGCTGACTTTTGCTGAAAGATTATGGGAGAACAGTTAGAAAAAAATAAAGTGTAGAACAGATCCTAAATTACTAAATATAACATGTGTGAGAAAAATAGAAACAGACAGGAGACAGAGATACAGAAGGAAATAGAGACAGATAGAGGGAGAGAGTAAAAGAAAGAGAAAGATCTCACCAGGAATTTTCACAGAAAAAAAAATGAGAATGTATTGACCAAAAAAAAAAAAAGAGAGAAAGAAAAATACTTCAGCACGTGAGGAATAAGATTGGAATAATTCTGAATACAGAATTTCTTGGCTTCAGCACCCTGGAATAAACTTCCTAATATGAGTTGAATATACACCTCCCATATTTTGAGGTATAAGGGCATCAGGCTTAAAACCAGTTTTTTTTTTCCTTGCAAGAGATTTGTAATCTTGATGGTATAAGACAATGCTAATGACGTACATGATAATTCTCCACCCTTTTTCTCAGTTTGTCTATCCTTAATTTGGTGACCCTGGCAACAGCCAACCTAAACATCATGCCTGTCCATAATAGCTACTGATCCTTAACAAGAAAAAAAAATTGGCATTTAAACTAGAATGGCCCTAAAGTAGGCAATCAAAAAACTTCTCCTGGATGACAGGAGATTGATATCATATAGGTCCAACAGCTGAAGAGTCATAAGAATATTTTAATTCATCCTGATATAGAGTAAGAATCTGAAGGTAGAGGTGGGATAGAGGGGTGTGTGTGTGTGTGTGTGTGTGTGTGTGTGTGTGTATAACCATAAAAACAGAGGAAGTTACAGACTGATGGTAAAATGTTAACTCCTTAACTCCCAGTGACATCTTCTGTAACCTAGGTGAAGTTATGAAGAAGGGAAAGGGATCATATGTTTTTCCTTAAGTAATGTGAATTGGTACAAAGCCATTAAAACAATGAACATTTTCTTCAAACCTCCAGGTAAGACACCCTCTGTTTTTCACATAGTGATACACTGAACTGCTAGGCAACAATATGTTGATACAAAAGGCAACAACATATAAAAAGTAAGCAAATAAAAACAAATTGCAATGTCCATAGACTGCTTCCTTCAGCTTTTCCACCCACTCACCAATCCTTATACAGAAATAAAACAAGAAATCCACATTTTAAAATGGCATGCTCCTTACACATTTTCATGCCTTTATAAAGAGGTTAAGGATTAAGGAATGGGATTTAAATGAATTTACCTCATGGCAATTTTGTATCAAAATTTCTAAGCAACATTATTTTTAATCATAACTATGTAAAATATAATGTTGTAAAATGTCTGTTTAAAAATTCAGGTCACTAACACGTAAATGTTTTTAAATTATCATATTTGGTTTTTTAAGTGTTAGATTTTAAATTATTTTAAGAGACAAGATTGTAATATATTTTGAAAATTATTTTTTTTACAAATTATCAAAGAAATTCATATCATAATTACTATTTAAATAATCTGATAATAAAAACTCATTACTTTAATAAATTATCCTCTCATGTTACTTCACATAAACACTTAAGTAGTAACGCCCCAAAAAGGTTTTTTTTTTTTTTTAAGGGCAATGCCATTATTCACTTTCCATCTTCACAATGATCCCATAACCAAATTAAACTTACTGAAATGCACTGTCAAGTCAGCTTTTACTTTGTTTCTAATATAAAGGATTATAGGGAACCTACTTCGACCCCGAGTATGAAAATCTTGATTAGCATAGTAAGTACAGAGCTAACCTAGAGATAGAAAAAGCTGTGTTTAAACACCTCTAGAGATATATACATACTGTCTATGTGTCCCAGACTAAGTCACTGAAACGTCTCTGTACCCTGTGGCAACTCTAAGGCAACAAATAAAAGTACAATTGCTAATCTATAGTGGTAGAAGAGCTTTCCTCAGGAGTTCTCTACAAAGATGAAATCGCAGGTCCAAGACCAAAGAGGGGGAAATCAGCAAAATCCATAATTAGAATGCATCCCCAGAATTAGAAGCAGGAATGCAAAATAAAGTTCAACAGGGTTGAGGGGGGTAATCTTCTAGCTGCAAAGCTCCTTGTTAGTGTGTGTACGTGTGGGATAGGGTCTAAGCAGGCAAGGAACAAACGGCTGCTGACACAGAGTTTCGCTAATGTTGTTTTCTTGCTGGTGCCCGCCCTATCCCTGCACTATGGAAACTGCATTTTTCTCTGGCTGCTGTTCCTTCTCATTCTTTTTCTCCTGTTATATCCAAAACAGATGGGCTCAACTTCATGACAATCTGACAAGTTAATGGGTCCTGATGACATCCCGAAAAGAAAATTCGAAAATAGGGATGTTTGTGTGACCAGTCCCTCTTCCTTCATCTTGCCCCCACTCCCTGCCACACACATCCGCCCTCCCAACCCCTCACCCCTTACCTCCATTCCACTCCCCCCCATACACACCTCCAACCCAAGCATATGTAAAAAAGAAACGTCTGAAGTCTGGTCTGAGAGAGATTTGTGGCTGATTAAAACCAGCCTAAGCTGGGGGTTTCCACTGAGCTTAGCTTTCATCCCAAGACTCATTACTCTTTCCTCTCCGCATTCGGCTTTCCCCCCGCCTCCCCCTCCCCCCACCCCACAGTTTTTACGCAGCATACTTCACCCTAAACAAGGATTTTTCAACATCCCCACCCTCCCTTGCTTGTATCTCAGGGGTTCTTCTCAACAATGAGAATTCTTCTTTCCCCCCTACACACACCCTTCGCGCTCCCCTCCTGCTTTCCCGTAAAGGGAATGAAGCTGCTATTGAGCTTCATCTCACCGTGTGACTAATTTTGATGTTCGTAAACAAGCGCCAGCCAGGCTCTCTCCAGGGCCACCCTTTACAGACATGGGGAAGAGAGAGAGGGAGAGAATGTTTTTAAAAAAATACTGAGAGCGCAATAAAAGTGAGGGCACCCCGACCCCAGAGACCTTCCACGTTAGACCTGTAAACAAACAAGAGCTGCGCCACACATTCTCCTTTTCACCAAACCGATGTTCATCGGCAACATAAACTTCTCAGCTATATTAAAGAACGGCTTGCTTTTCCGGATTTGGGCACAGGGCTGGGGGGGCGGGGAGGCTGCCGAGAAAGAAGTCCGAATTCGTCCACACCTTTCTTCCCAAAGGAAAAGATTCCATGAAGCCAGAAATGCAGCAGATTTGGAGTGGGGGCGGGGGTTGAGTGTGAGATGCATTGGGGGTTATTTAGGGGGATGCTTCCCACCCCTATTCCTGAACCTATTAGCTAGTTGTGTCTGCGCTTTGATCTCCAAAGAGTCCCCCTACCTCCTCCCCGTACATGCTTTACAGTATTTCCTTTACAGCGGAAGTGTGGGGATAATTTAATATATTCAATAGCTGGAGTGAAAGGTCCGTCTCGTTCCCCCCCCCCACTTCCTCCCCCAGCTCCCCTTTCCCCGCCCCTTCTCCTCTCTCCTTTTTCACGCCCTGGGTGGCATTTCCTTCGCGTGCATCAACAACAAGCCTCTGATTAATGAGGCACTAGAGCTGGCATTTCCCCCATACCCTACGCACCCCCCCCTTCCCAGTCCCTCCACCTCTTTACCGTGTGTGCGGGGAGGGGAGGGAAGCTCAGAGCGGGGGAGGGGATAGGCGGGAAAAGAAACAGAAGGAGAAAGGAGAAGAGAGAGGAGGAGGGAGAGAGAGAAGGAAGGGGGGAAGGAGGGGTGCTTTAGGGCCCGCCTTCTCTCTCCTCCCTTCTCCCTCCTCCCGCCACCCTCTAGCTTCCTCTCTCCCCCAGTCTTCCTCTCCTCCCACCCCTCACTTCCTCTGCGTGGTGCTCAATTGGTGCTCAGGGCCGTCAGTCCCCCGGCGCTGCACCCAATGCGGGGTGCGTGTGGGGGAGGAGTGCGGTTCTCTCGCCCCCTCTTTCCCCCCTCACCCTGCGCTCGTGTGTGTGCCTGCGTAACGCAGAGTCACATGTTGTTTTGCTCTTTAGTTCAGTCACTCAGTGCGCGATGTGTTACTCACTGTTCAACTGGGACCGAGACAGGCAGGAGTCGCCGTTGGCGGCGGCAGTAGCACCAGTAGCAGTAGCAGAGACAGCAACCCCAAGCCACGCCGAGGGATTCGCAGCTCACCGAAGCAGCTCCGAGAGCAGAGAGGCAACGGCAACCGCGGTGGCGGTGGCGGCAGTGGTTGCAGCCCAGGCAGCAGGGACAAGTGCAGCGGCATAACCCGGATCAGCGGACAGCCGAAGCAGTGAAGGAGGCTGTAGTCCAAAGACTGGGGCTACAGGGTGCTTTTTAGGGCAGCCAGAGACACTGGAGAGAGAGGAGCCGCGGGAAGTTGGAGAAGGTGGGGGCGGGAGTGGACTGTGATCTGTGCATCATCCGGCCGGACCACCGGAGATAACCGAGCATCCAAGGGAAGCCTGCTTGGCTCATCTTTAGATTTTTTTTTTTTTTTTTTTTAAACCTTTGGGGAAAGAGACGCTTTCATTTGAGAGAGTGAAGGGAAGCCATCCCTAACCACCCATCCCCAAATCACTTCCCCTCCCCAATTCACCCCTCCCTCTGCTTTCCCCCTTCCCCCTCCCCCTGTTGCCTTCGCGACTGGATTGGGGAGGTCAGAACTGTACCCTCCCGGGAGGATGGCCAGCCCGCCACTAAACGGGCTCCTGACCCCGGCGAATTCCTCCAACGGAGGAGGCGGCGGCGGCGGCGGCGGCAGTGGAGGCGGCAGCACCAACCTCAACAACAACAACAACAACAACAACCACAGCGTGAGGAAGTGCGGCTACCTGAGGAAGCAAAAACATGGGCATAAACGCTTTTTCGTACTGCGGGGCCCCGGGAGCGGCAGTGAAGAGCAGGGCGGTGGGGGGTCCGGAGGACAGCCACCCCTGCCCGCGAGGCTGGAGTACTACGAGAATGAGAAAAAGTGGAAGAACAAGTCAGGGGCCCCGAAAAGGGTGATCGCCTTAGACTCCTGCCTCAACATCAACAAGCGGGCAGACGCCAAGCACAAGTATCTGATCGCCCTCTACACCAAGGACGAGTACTTCGCTGTGGCCGCCGAAAATGAGCAGGAGCAGGAGGGCTGGTACCGGGCGCTCACGGACCTGCTCAATGAGGGCAAAGCTGCCTACGACTCGAACTCGCTCTACCCTCACTGCCTCTCGTCCGGCGCCTCGTCGGCCAGCGCCTCATCCTGCAGCGCCTCCCTGCCGGGTTCGGGCGGCAGCGGCTCCTTTGGGGCAGCGGCTGAGGATCTCCATTACGGGCTGATCACCCCGGCCACCGCTGCTTACCGGGAGGTCTGGCAGGTAAACTTGAAACCCAAAGGGCTGGGACAGAGCAAAAACCTGACAGGGGTGTACCGGCTCTGCCTTTCCGCGCGCACCATCGGTTTTGTGAAGCTCAACTGCGAGGTGCCGTCGGTCACTCTGCAGCTGATGAACATCCGACGCTGCGGCCACTCAGACAGCTTCTTCTTCATCGAGGTAGGGCGCTCTGCGTCCACGGGTCCTGGCGAGCTCTGGATGCAGGCGGATGACTCTGTGGTGGCCCAGAACATCCATGAAACCATCCTGGAGGCCATGAAAGCCCTGAAGGAGCTGTTCGAATTCCGTCCCCGCAGTAAGAGCCAGTCCTCCGGCTCCTCTTCCACCCACCCTATCAGCGTCCCAGGCACCCGGCGTCACCACCACCATCTGGTCAACCTGCCCCCCAGCCAGACCGGGCTCCTTCGCCGATCCCGGACCGACAGTCTGGCCGCCACGCCTCCTGCCTCCGGTGCTCCCATTGGGACTCAGGCCCCAGGAGCTGGGAAATGTAGCTCTTGTCGGGTACGCACAGCCAGCGAGGGGGATGGCAGCAGCGGGGGCGGAGGGGTGAGTTGCAGGCCCGTTTCAGTGGCCGGCAGCCCCATGAGTCCCGGCCCGGTGAGGACTCCCCTAAGCAGGTCTCATACTCTGAGCAGCAGCTGCAGCGCCTCCATGCGACCTAGTAAGATGATGTTAGCCCCTGCAGGGGGCCCCCTGCAGCACAGCAGATCCATGTCTATGCCCGTATCCCATTCCCCTCCGTCTGCCACCAGCCCTGGCAGCCTCTCGTCCAGCAGCGGGCATGGCTCAGCTTCTTACTCCTTGCCTCAAGGACAGCATCCACATCCACACCAAATTCATCACCACCAGGGCCAGCGGCCCTCTAGTGGCAGTGCTTCTGCTTCTGGCTCCCCCAGTGACCCAGGCTTCATGTCCTTGGACGAATATGGCTCTAGCCCTGGGGACCTCCGGGCTTTCTGCAGCAACCGAAGCAACACTCCCGAGTCCATAGCTGAGACCCCCCCAGCAAGAGATGGCAGTGGGACTGAACTATATGGATACATGACCATGGAGAGGCCCCTAAGTTTAGGTGGCCGAACCTACCGAAGGGTATCTGGGGAGGGGGCCACAGACTTGGACAAAGGTCACAGAAAGAGGACTTACTCTCTGACCACACCTGCTCGCCAACGGGCAGTGCCCCAAGTGTCCTCTGCCTCCCTTGATGAATATACTCTGATGCGGGCAAGCTTTACAGGCAGCTCAAGCCGCCTTTACCCAGCCTCATCTCCCAAAGTGACCTATAACCCATACCCAGAGGACTATGGGGACATTGAGATTGGCTCCCATCGGAGCTCCAGCAGTAATCTTGGAGCAGATGATGGCTACATGCCCATGACTCCTGGAGTGGCTCCAATGACAGGGGGCAGCATTGGAAGCTGCAAAAGCGATGACTATATGCCCATGAGTCCCACCAGTGTCTCTGCTCCCAAACAAATACTGCAACCACGGATGGCAGTAGCCTCCCTTGCTGCAGGTGCGGCATCCCAGGCAGCCTCATCAGCAACATGTGGTAGAGGCTCTCCACTGAATGGCAGTAGTTACAAGACCAGTTCTCCAGCTGAAAGCTCTCCGGAGGACAGTGGGTACATGCGGATGTGGTGTGGTTCCAAGCTCTCAGTGGAAAGCTCTGAGGGCAAGCTACTTCCCAATGGGGATTACCTTAACATGTCCCCTAGTGATGCTGGAGCTTCTCTTACACCACCTGACTTCTTCTATGACTCAGTCCCATTGCCTGGTGGTGGAGAGCCACCCAAAGGAGTCCCAGGCTGCTGTTACAGTTCACTGCCCCGTTCCTACAAAACACCCTGTCCTCGAAATGGGGATAGTGACCAATATGTATTCATGAATTCTCCAGTGGGGAGGAGGATTGTGGAAGAGGAGCAAGAGCAACCAAGACTACAGCCACTGCCCACCACAGCTACACCCTGCACTGAGTCCACCAGGCCCTTTGTGTCTAATGGGGGCAGCCATTCCCAACCTCACCACCTAGTGCCTTCAACAGTTAGGCAGAGTGGCAGCAGCAGTGGCAACAACAACAGGCCAGAGAATTTCCTCATTCAGCGTTGCAGAGCAGTCCGGCCAACCCGTCTGTCCCTGGAGGGGCTTAGAACCCTACCTAGCATGCATGAGTACCCATTGCCACCTGAGCCTAAAAGCCCAGGTGAATACATCAACATTGACTTTAGTGAATCTGGAGCCCACCTTTCACCACCTCCACCTCCTTTGCTGACTTCAGCAGCCTCATCATCATCACTGCTCTCAGCTAGCAGCCCTGCCTCTTCAATGGGTTCAGGTACCCCTGGCACTAGTGGTGACAGCCGGAGGCGCTCTCCTCTCTCTGACTATATGAACCTTGGCTTTGGCTCACCCAAGTCACCCAAATCTGGCACTGAGGGTGGTGGCTCTGTAGGCTCCTTGGATGCCTTGATGTCTCCTGAGGCCTCCTCCCCCTGCCCACCACTGCCAACACCGCCTGCCTCCTCCTCTACTTCCTCCTCACAGCAGCAACAGCAATTACCACCTCCACCACCACCAGGAGAGCTGTACCGCCTGCCTCCAGCTTCTTCTACCTGCCACCCAGCCCCTGTTTCTGCCTCCTCCTCCTCATGTCCCCCTGAGACAGGGGATAGTGGTGACTACACCGAGATGGCCTTCGGCATAGCTGCCACTCCACCACAACCCATTGCAGCACCTCCGAAGCCAGAAAGTGCCCGGGTGACCAGCCCTACATCTGGTGTGAAACGACTGAGTTTGATGGAGCAGGTGTCTGGTGTAGAGGCCTTTCTGTTGGCCAGCCCACCCCCAGACCCACACCGGGGTGCCAAGGTTATCCGTGCTGACCCACAGGGTGGCCGCCGACGCCACAGCTCGGAAACCTTCTCCTCGACCACTACTGTGACTCCTGTATCCCCTTCCTTCGCACACAATCCTAAGCGCCACAACTCGGCCTCTGTGGAAAATGTCTCTCTCAGGAAAAGTAGCGAAGGACCCAATGGCAGTGGTGGTGAGAGTCTTGGAGGAGGTGAAGAAGAGCCATCTACATCTCCTCATCTTCGGCAGCCATCGCTTCCTTTGCCACCTCAGCCCCAGCAGCCAAGGTGGGCACAAAACCAACCTGGAGCATTAGTTGGTTGCCCTGGAAGCAGTGGATCTCCTATGTGTCGGGAGACATCAGCCGGCTTCCAGAATGGTCTCAACTACATTGCCATTGATGTTAGAGATGAAGCTGGTCTATTGTTACAGCAGCAGCAACAGTCTGGAGACAAGAGTACCTGGACCCGGACCCGTGGCCTCAGTGGGCTCATCAGTGGTGGAAATGGCAGCAATGCAGGTGGTTGTGTGGGACCAGGCTCTGGACCACTGCCTACAGCCAACACCTATGCTAGCATTGACTTTATGTCCCATCACCTGAAGGAGGCTACAGCTGTGAAAGGTGAGATCATCTTTTCTTTGTAATTGGGTACAAAGTGGGAGAAACCCAACAGACAGATGTGAGGGACCAGTGCTTCTTGAAATTCACTCTTTCTTATTTTTAATAACTTGACCTAATTAGCAAAAGCCCTAAATTAATCCTAGTTTGTTTTACTTTGGGCTTCTATATGGGCCTTTCTGCCAAAGTAAGGCCATCTTAAGATCCAGTAAAACAGTTAATGTGAAGGAGGTTAGTTAAAAACAGGGATACTTTAATTTTTTTATCCAGGTTATTTCTCTTAACAACACCCCCCCAACCCTCCTCACATATTGAAAGAGCCAATCTGTTAACACTGTGAACCTTTCTTTGAATCAAGCCAAAGAAAGGCAGCTTTAAACAATAGTTTATCCTTTTAGTTTCTAGAATATTATTGGGAAGGTCTAGATTTTGCTTAGAATTCTTCCTATTTTCACCTTCCCCTTAGCAGTACTCTTGAATACATCTTAATGTTTTTAAATGTTACTTAAAAGTTTTTTTTTTTAATTTGGTTTCTGTTTTTAAAAATAAAGTACAGAAAAAATTCTTTTAGAAAGTTACCGACCATTCCCCTGTTGTAGAGGTGAATAATTAATTAGCCCATCAAATAATTATTAATTTAATTAAACTTTTATGTGGAAACTAAATGATACTTTCTACTAGTCAAATTATCTTTATCTGGTGTGGACGAACTTTACTGAATCTACAAGAAGCACAGAATGTGAAACAAAAACATGGGTTTTGTCAGTAATAGTTGTGTGAGTGTTCTTCATTGTTCTGGGAATTTTCTTCAAAGGCCTGTGAATAGTGATGTGTAACTGCAGCTGGCAGTTCATTCTAAATATGAAGGCATGGTAATTGGCTTGTATGTTGGAGCTGAACTGAAATACACAAAGCTTGAAAACAAAAAGGATTCAAATGTTGGAGATTTGTCGGGTTTCTTCTTTAATTTCATAGTTGTTCTTTTCCTGAGGTGCTTTAAAGGCTTCTTTTAGGGTTAGTTAGGAGGATAGGGAAGCTTGAACAGGATCAGCTGAATATTATAATTGATGAGGGTTTTCTGTTTTGTTTTGTTGAGTATATAACTAGCAAGCATTGGAGTTGGATGATTAGGCTGGCATTGGATTACATTTTGCTCTTTCTTTTTTTCTCCCCATAAAGAGTACACATCTTAAAAGCCTAATTCTAGCAGGCATTTTATAATACAGTAGTAGCATTTTAGGATTTTTAGCTTAACTATAGATTACTTTCCCTTTCCCCCTCCCCCCATGTTAGTTTTCTAGAGAAAAAACTATTTCCTCTTTTGGAAATAAGACCAAAAGGTGAGTCCCACAATAATTAAAAAAGAACAATGACTTATGCAGACTAATGAAACTCAAATAAAGTTGACATGTTAGACTTTTTCCTATATTGTCCATCCATTGAAGGTCATTTTGTTGTACCTTGTTATCAAAGAAATATTCTAGGTAGTTTTAGAAACTTTTCCAAAGGAGTGAAAGGGTTAGCTGAAAATTTGCATACATTCTATCAATAGACCATCAGAAGTAAAGTGTATTTGTTAGTATGTATATTTGACACAGCAAACTGTAAAAGCAACAATTTTGCCCAAACCTGATTCTAACTAAAAAAGACAAAAACAGAACAAACACACACAAGCTGAAGACCTGATAGCTTTTACTGTTTCCGGCCTGTCCCTGAAGGGGAGGAGCAGGGTAATAAAAACCTGGACTGGATTCAGGTGAGGCCCTGGCTGCTGGTTTCTACCTCATATTTATAGGAGGTATTAGAGCTGGAATCTTGTCATTGAGTGCTCACTGCTATAGGGCTTGAGAGCTGCCTGATAAAGTAAATTTAATTCCGAAACATGATTCATTTATGATACAGTGCCCTCTTAGGGTTAATAAAAATGGTAAATAGTCTGATACTATGTGTTTGGGGACCAAGCATAGCCGATTTTGAATAAAGTTTTCCTACTACAATGTCTGTCTCTGTCTCTGTCTCTCTGTCTCTCAGCATGAAGTCAGAATGCTATGTATTTTGTATCCTTCATGGCTGAACAGAGATAGATAGTTATTTTGACTGGTAATTTTCTGAACTATTTGTGTATGCATCTATTGGATGCCCTATTTAGAAATAGATTAGTTGATATCAAGATAAGTAAAAGAAGAAAGCTTTATATTAAATAAATCTAAAGTGAACTAATTTGTAACAAAGAATACTAGATTAGAAAAGTGAGAATGTATCATCTTTCATTATTAATGTAATCCGTAAGTAGTACCCTATTGAGCCAGACCATTAGCATTTACAAATTCATAGAATAAGCCTCTGAATTGATTAGAGTTATATATTCATACTGAAAATGTGTTTCTGGTGATTTTACATAAAAAGATCATAACAGCAAAATGCCTTTCAAGAGATGATTTATAGAATTTCAGTAGTAGAATTCAGGGAAAAAAATCGATCTTTTACATTGAAACTAGAGGAAGGAGTACCCTTGATCATATCTGATACTAGCCTCAATTCTTGGAAGTGTTTAATATTTGTGCAGAACAACTGTTTTGGATATGGACAAACAGTATTGATTGAAGAAAAATACCTTGGTGCTAGTTATATCCTACTTACTGTTTATTTAAGTGGTAGCAAAAGGGTGTGTATTATTGTTTGCTTATGTTTGCAGTGGACTTTTACTGAATCACCAAAGTTCATTGACAAAAGCTTTAGGTAGGCAGTCTTTAAAAAATATTATCAATGAAAATAAAGTAACTATGAATATAATGTAATTATTTTAAACAAGAAATGACATAAAGGTTACTCACCTTTTGTATGTGTGTGTAGGAAAACTTGTACACTGGCCTTTACTCCCTTTTAAGAAAAATGGTATTTTAATTTCTTATATTCTTAGATGGGATTTTCATTATAAGATTTATTTACATATTCTAAAACAAATTTGATGAGAAATATTGCATAAAATAATATCCATCTCCCTTTGCCAGGTCGATTTGTCTAAAATTTATTTGAAAACGAATATAATCACATGATAATTTTAAAACCAATGGTTGAGTAACTTTGGTATGAAAGAAATGCTTGCAGGGGAACAATAAAGGCACTACTTTATTTACATTTAAGAGGAAGTTGTACTTACTGAAATATCAAAGCACTTGAATACTTTCAGAAGTATAATGAGCTTAGTTGACAAACCAAATAACCTTTCATTTTTTCCCGTTGGTTTAGTTGGCTAGCTCTTGTCATAACAAGATAATACTGGTATAGAGTTCCTATTCCATTCCCAGGAGTAGACAAGTAAGGTGCTAATGAAAACACATGTACCCTTTCTTGAATGAAAGTCACATGACTGGCTCTGTTTCCTTTATTGAAAGGAAAGCCTTTACTAAAATAGTACTTCATAGTAGGCACATAATCTGTTCCATAGAACACTGAATTAAGTATCAGGAAGCCAGGTTTTTAGTTCCTGCTCTGTTACTGAATCACTGTGTGACCTTAGGGAAACTACTTAATCCCTCAAATTTCTCAGTTTCTCCATCTACGGAATAGAGATAATAATTTCCCTCCTTTTAACTATCTCACAGACACAGTGATGAGGGTAAAGGAGATAGATAAAAAATATCAGGACATTTTAGACTTCTTCCAGAGAAAGGTAGGTCATCAATCCAAAAATTATATTGCTACTTCTACTTATTTAAATATATCACACAACACACACACTCTCTTTATCAGGAATTCACAAATATACAAAGAACTGGTATATATATATATATATATATATATATATATATATATATATATTTAATAAGCACAGTTTCACAGATCTAAAATATATTTTTAAACCTGTAAAATTGTTTGCTTTTTTAAAAAAAATTGTACCAGTTTTTTGTATAACTATATGTATATTTACATATATAATTGCATAATTCACATATGTGGATGTTTGTATATACATATATTTACATATGTAGAGAGATAGATTGGTAATCTTTTGAGTTCTGTATTTAGTTTTTCAAATGGAGTAAATAATATATATGTGACAAAGTTATTCATAAAAAATGGGTGTTTTATTTATTTTAAGGCACTAAAGCTTCAGACATTAGTATTTTTTCAATTGTTTTAATTCAACTTGGACATTTAAAGATACCGTTAGCATTTATACATTAGTGTTCTAAATTACATTTCAAAATAGATCATTAAGAAAACTATTTCTTACTCTTGGAGTTACCTAAAAACTTGTTTTTATTTCAATTTTCCTTTATAATTACTTCATATTTAAAAGGGGGCTTTCCAGATGAGCTTGTATGTTAAATCATACATTGTTTTAGCAGTGACAGTTTGTGTTTAAGGAAAAATATACATTTGTTTTACTAGTGGCAGTCCAAGCTGTTATTATGTGAGATACATTAGAACAACAATAACCAGATCCTCAAAGACTTTGCTTTGCCTCCATGATTCTTTGTTCACTTTGGTATTTCATTCTTTTAGTCTGATTAAATGAGATTGGTCCCTCTATAGACCGTGTTTTGACTTGTAATGCTGTGCTCTTTGATTTTACAACAATGTAGGAATATATCAACATTTTACTATCACCTTCTTTCCAAATTCTGTTTTAATTGAAAATTGAGTTTTTAAAAATATTTTATTAACATTAATCCAGACTTTTGTTGTTATTTTTAAGAAAAACCTAAAACAAGGTCACAGTTTTTCAGCCATACCAAAGCATAATGGTTTTTCTGTTAAAATACCCACTAATGCATTTTCCACAGAAACATAGTTCCAAGAATTAGTTAACTTTTGGTATCAGATTTGGCAACTATAGGGAGTTTTTGCCTTTTTTTTTTTTAAGCACAGAATCAAGTGTTACAGTTTCACCTTAAACCTAAGGGAAAATGTAACTTTAGTCTTTTATCTACATTACCAAATAGAGTTTGGAGGAAAAAAAAAATGCATTCAGGGTAAAATAAGCTTTTGTAGGCCCACCCTCCTAGGCACATTCCCCAGCTAGATGCTAGTTAGTTTATGAATAGAGTTCTATGCAGAATTTCTGAAGTAGACAACACTAAAAATAATGTGTGCTTCTGATTGAAACTAACAAAGTTTTTGAAATTAAAAGTATCATGAATTTGTAAACTGACAGCTTCAAAAGCAAAATTTAACTCAAATATAAAAGAAGCACAACATTTTGCAGGGGAAAACCCTCAACAGTTTCTGCTTTGAGCTTTAATTTATATATTATTAAAAAATAAAACTAATACCACCTAAAATTCAAAGGGGGTGGGGGGAATGCTGGACATCAGTGTTCCTTTTTGTCTTTGTATTTTAAGTTATATTTAGTTTGAATGTTCATTTAAAGATTGTCGGTAATTCTGAACCACTTAAGATAAATTCTTGTAGACAAAGTTGAAGGGTAGGTTTGTTCTAAAGTGAAACAGCAGAGTTGTTGCTTAAGGCAGAGGAAATGGTTAGGTTGATCGTTGCTTCTGATTACTTGATTTCTTTCAAGATAGCTACAAAGAGTAACATTGACTTGATTAAGTAAAATACATATAGGAATGTATGTTTAGACATAAAAAAGATTTGAAGAATATTTTATACACTAGGCTTTCCTTCCCACCATCCAAAAGAGAAAATGTTAGATAATTAAAACTTGTCACACTTATTAACTTTGAGGCTTTCATTATATTAGACCATTGCAGGAAAATAAGGCAGAAAGTAGTATGTCATGTGCTTCCCCACTTGATGTTCAGTTTGGTCATTCTCACTTCTTTTGCTTTAACTTAGAAAATGTTATTTTGTATAATTCATGTGCTTTCTATGGGAACTAGAATGAGTTATAATTTTTGACTGGCCAACCCTTAAATTTTGATTTATTAAATTTTAGAATATTGTGATCTGTATATGAATGCTTTTGTGTATATTTTGATAATCATAAACTTTTAAAAGTGAGCTACATTTATTTTTCCATTCTATCAGTATTAGATAAATTGGACAAGATATACTTCTTCAAAATTCATTTCTCAGACAAACAATTACTTTTACTGTCATTTGCAAATATACCATCTTCCAAAATGGCCAATATCAATATGGAATCATTTAGAAAGGAATAGGAGTTTGACATGTGATTTTACAGAGGTAGGGAAAATTCAGATGAGGAAACTTCTGTTTATATTGCAGATTGGCACTTATTCTTCAATTTATGGTCTTAGGGATTGTCTAGAATACAAACAGATTAAATAACTTTCTCAGGGTCACATAACAGTTATGAATCAGAAACTGAACTTGAACCCAAATCTTTCTGAATTTAAGGCCAACTTCATAGACTGTATTTACTCCCCCTGAGCCACTGATTCATTTAAGGATTTTAAATTAACAAAATTCATTATAAATTTTCTAGAAACTATTATTTTAAATTGAATTTACATATATCTAGCCTCATGTGAACATACTTGACTTATATAAATAAAAAAAAAACAACAACAATCTCATAGGCAAAGAAGGAGTTTTTGCTCTATTATAAAAACAAATTCAAAGTGATAAGTTTATCAAGGTCACAAATAAAAATGCTTGAACAAATAGGCATAAATTATTTTTTAAACTTGAGATTTTATTTTAAGGCAAATGTATCTGTCATGATAATTTATTTCATTATCATATGAACAGTTATCCCAAAGCTTATGCTAATGATCAATTATATTACAGAGTTTTATTGCATAATCCTAAAGTTTATGTATGGAAAAGATGTTCTCTCTTATAGTGCATCAAATAAACTGTTCATATCTATTTGCAAATGTGCCCTCTAAATGACAGAAGCTTAAAAATCAGTCTAATAACTTCTTGGAGAATCAGTCTTTTGATTTTGAAGGTATGCAATCGAGTTTAGCTGTGATGAAAGATTTACTTATTTCTACAAACAAATTTCAGATTTTTCTTTTTTTTTGTAAAAGAATTATTAATGGTATTTTGAATTTTTACATTAATAAATAACTGTTCAATAGCATTACCCTGAAAATTGCCAATTACTTTGCAATTTTCAAAATTTTCGATCTCAAATTCATTATCTTGCAGTAAAACACTTAACCCTGAGTGTCACAGATATTATTATATCTATTTTATAGATGTGGAAACTAAGGTTCAGGGAGTTTGACTACTAATGGAGATAGGATGGAATCTCATCTCCAAACTTTTGATCTACTTCTCTTTCTATAGTATCATGCTCGCCATAACTGATAACCTTTGTGGTTATCTTAGAGGATTCATACTGTATTGTAATATCCACATCCACAGTTCATGTTCATGTGTATATGTGTTTACATATATATGTATGTATGTAACATACATATTTATACTTGTTTGTGAGGATATAAAAATTTATTGGAGAAAGGTAAGAAAGTTTCTAAAACCTTCAAAAAACTTTAAATAGATTATTATTTTGAAGAATTTGATTTGAGGTTTCTATGATTTCATTAAGGCATGAAAATTTAGATGTAGAAAAACAAAAACATGTCACATAGTATCATTTTACAAAGAAAACTGAGACTTAGAATTTATGTGATTTGTCCAAGTTAGTGGCAAAAAAAATTTGTATACATTAAAGATAGTACATTGCACTCTCATATAATGACTAATAATATCTTAATTTCTTTCAGGACAGACTTTGGAGTAAGTAAAGCATTTGTAGAAGCTCAACCCATCAGTCTACTAGGATGAATTGCTTCTTGGTAGGGATACAGGGTACCTTCTTTAAGAGACCACAGTAATTTAGATGGTCAAATAAATAAGTTTTTGCAGAGAGTATATATGGCTAATTTTGATAGTACTCACTTAATATAAAAATGAAGTGGCAATTTGTCAAGCATCTAAGTAATTTACTCAATGTAAATAGCCAATTATTAGGTGATAGTTTAGTTCTAAGAAGCTATCTAGAATAGGATTAGGTAGACAAAACTTAGATTGTAAATGCAATAACTGATAAACTTTGCTCAGTTTTCTGTTAAATTTTTGTAAATTTTGTAAATTTCTGTTAAAATTTTGTTAAATTTTGAATTATTCATCAAAACTAATTTATTATTTAAAATTAAATACTTTATACCCGCCATGTCTAACTTCTCTAATAGTTCACTAAGACATAAGTCATTAAACCTATTCATTAATGGGATATTTGAAAATTAATCAAATTAATTTGCCTGAGAATAGATAACTAATTTATCAGTTTTTATACTACATTATCTATTTGTGAATTGATGAGTCTATCAATACTTTCATTATGCTTATAAAAAAGAGAAATTGTTAACCAAGTTGAATATATATGAATTTAACATGAAAAACAGTCTTTAGTAATAAGTCATTACAATAACAATAATATTCCTTTTAGAAATGCATGCTTTTGCCAAAGCATAAATACCCAAACGAATGAATAAAAATTCATGTTGTATCTATAGAGAAAAGTATCTAGAAGTCTCTTATATGGACTCTGGTTATTATAGATGACTCAGTGTTTTGTTTACATTAGCTGTCAGTCTCCTCTGCATCCTAGAAGAGAATACTTCCTTCCTAGCAGATGGCAGCCCCAGGGCCATGCACCTGCCATTACAAGCAATACACACTAGTAATCTACCCCAGCATTGCTGTTGACAACAGGCTAATGATTGGAGACTGTCTGCCTCACAGGGTAAACAAAATAGGGGGGGATTTTTTTTTCCTCTTTAGTAAAAGTGATTAAGATAGTGATAAAACTTTTCCTTTCCTGAAAAAAAAAAAAAAAGGAAATGTCTCCCAATAGTGGATTTGTTATTTATTTTTGAAGTTGAATAAAAGCAAATTAAAAAAAATAAAGATGTACTATAAATACATGTGTACCCTTACCATATGACTTTATCATATGACATTTAGTTTATTTGTGTATAATCATGCTATCTCCAGTGTGAAGAATAGGGAGGAGTTATATACACTGAGAAATATTATGATATAGTCTTATTCTAAAAGAGAGATTGAAATATATTTCATCATCCCAAATTCCCTTCCCTGTTGTTGAAGAATCCTTCAGTAAACCTAGTTCTGAGTTACACTACCATCTGTTACTGCCATGCCAAGGGACCAGTTTATATTAATGTGGGAGTCCCTTGCTTTTATTTCTTTCAGTTTTTCAAAAGGCATTGATAGATTATATTGGGAATTAGGGGTATGCAGAGTGGTGGGAGAAGAGGTCTTTGAAATAGGCCAGGATGTTCTTACTAAATTTAAAAACTCCCAAATATTACCCGGAGTTTTTGGAGTATTAAGCAGGATTAGGTGACGTGTGGATTAAATGTTGTGTTGAGCAGCTTGTTTTTGTTTAAAGGAGTTAGAAATGGAGACAGACACTAAGACTCTAGTCTATTTCCCCAATCACAAAGTTGCTGATAGATTTAGATTTAGCATAAACTCCTTAGAAAAGCAGAGCCTAATAGTCATTTTCCTATACTACAGGCCCCTAGGCATTTTTGATAGTAGTATCAGCATTATTAATAAAGTATCATCTGGTAAATGTTCAGTGTGGTACTTATATCTTGTTTATGTCTTTTAAAAATTCATCTATATGTGACCCAAGATAAATTCAGAAGTTTATAGATTGTACTGAAAATACACCAAGAAACTATTCCAGTGGTAATCTTACAAATTGGGTCAATCAAAGACTCTGTGCTTAAATTAGTTCTTGTGTTGACCTTCGAGAGAGAGTTAAAATAAATATATGATTTCATTTAAAACTTATTTAGGTATTCATTAGAAAACTCAGTTTATTTTTTCCTTGTTTTTTTTTTTTCTGGGAGGTGGGAATTTGGGGTACAGTAGGGTTGGAGTGCACAAAGATACATCTATGCAAGTGTTTTTATTCCATGAAAGTTTTTTGACAACTTAATATTATTTGCTGTTGAAGTGAGAAAATCAAATAGAAGCAATGAAGAATTTGCTATTTATTGTAAATAAATGGAAACTGTCATTTAGCTATTTGAAGTCTAAAAAAAAAGCAGTGATGTTCTTTTTAAAATCAAAAGCTTCAGTTTTTTTGGAAATTTTGCAAAAAGCAGACCTGTATTGCTTTCAAAGTTTAAAAGTTCTAGTCATGGCAAAGGGCTATCATATCGATGTGAAAAAGCATTATAAAGCTTAGACTCACTGTCAGCCTTATATCTAGCCCACTTTATATTAAGGAGTTGAATCTGTCAAAGTTCATTGAAATATTTTTTTAATCTTCCTGTCCTAACCTTTATTTTTAATTAATTAATTTTAACATTCTCTTTTAAATTTGGTTTTCAATTTGAGTTTTAAATTATCTTTTTCCTTCACAGTCCCACCCACTGAGAAAGCAAGCAATATTATATAGATTATAAATGTAAAGTCATGTAATATATATTTCCACATTAGCCATATTTTTTAAAAAAGCAAGAAAGTAAAGAAAGGGAAAAAAGTATGCATCAACTGTATTCAGAATTAATAAATTCTCTCCTGAGGTAGAAAATACCTCTCTTTGGAGATAGATAACATCCTTAATTTTGGGTACTTTGGAATTATCTTAGATCATTTTCTTGATAAAGGTAGCTAAGTTTTCACAGCTGATCATCTCTATAATATTGCTGTTATAATGTAAAGTGTTATTCTGGTTCTGATCACTTCACTTTGCTTCAATTAATATATTTTCCCATTTTTTTTCAGAAACTATCCTGCTTATCATTTGTTACAACACAACAGTAGTCCATCACAGTGCATAAATTGTTTAGCCATTTCTCAATCAAAAGCCATTCTCTCAATTTTCAATTTTTTCCACCAATAAAAGAGTTGCTATAAATTTTTTTTGGTAAATATAGTTCCTTTTCCCTTTTCTTTGATGTCTTTGGGATAAAAACTTGATAGTGGTACTGCAGAGTCAAAGGATATGAAGTTTTATAACTCTTTGGACATAGTTCCAAATTGTTTTTCAGAATGATTGGACCAATCAACAATTCTACCAATGGTGTGTTAATGTACTTATTTTCTCATATTCCCCTCCAGCAATTATCTTTTTCTTTTTATCTGTCATGTTAGCTAATGTAATAGATGTGAGATAATACTTTTGAGTTGTTTTAATTTGCATTTCTCTAATCAGTGGTGATTTTGGTTTTTTTTTTCCATATTATTATTCATCCCTTAGATTTTTTTTCTTCTGAAACCTGCCCTTTGACCATTTTTCAATTGTGGAATGGCTCTTATTTTCATGAATTTGGTTCGGGTCCCTATATATTTGAGAAATGAGGAGTTTAGCAGAGAAACTTCCTGTAAATTTTTTCCCAGTTTCCTACTTTCCTTCTAATTATGGTAGCATTGATTTTGTTTGTCCAAAAGCCTTTTAATTATACATAATTTATAAGTTATTTATTTTATTTCCAATGATGTTTTCTGTCTCTTGTTTGGATCTTTCCATTACTTACAAATCTAACACGTGCATTTTTCCATGTTCCTTTAATTCACTTAGGCTATCATCCTTTATAGAACACTGTTTCTTAAAGATAGCACAGTGCAGGGGAAGGGACTCATAGTAAAAGTTAAAACTTGGGTTTGAGTTCTAGCTTTCATATTTACAAAACTTTGTAGCTGTGGGCTACCATTTAGTTTTTCTGTGCTTGTTTCCTAATCTTTAAAATAGAGAATAATATTTATGCCACCTACCTTAAAGGACTATTGTGGAGAAAATGCCTTGAATCCTTAAGATTCTATATGTGAATTATTATTAACAATGCTATTAGTAGTAGTAATAAAAAGCCCACATCAAATATATATCTTCCTTAGACCAAAATGTATTAATAATTAGCAATTAATTAATTAATAATTAATAAAATGTATGTCATGTTCATTACTTTAGTTTAAGGCCACAGATAGTGTGAGGTCTCACCCTAATGATTCTATTCATATTTAATTGGAGAATTTCTATGTTGGTAGATATTGAAAACATTAGGCCTTCAGTAAGAGTAGGACCCAATTCGTATTAACCTGCTATTTGGTCAACAAATATTATTGTTCAAACTAATATTTTATACACCCATTAATAAAATAAATTAATAAATTTCACTGTTAATAAGGAAATTCCACAAAGTAATATTAATGTGCATGCATTGAGAATTTTGGTCCCTCAGTGATAGTAATTACTATACTAGTTAGGAATTAATAACCTTTTGCCTTATAATAACAGTGTAAAACCAACTATGTTGGTCAGTTGTTTTTTAATCATGTCCAGCTCTTCATAACTCCATTTAGGGTTTTCTTGGCAAGCATACTGAAGTAATTTGCAATTTCCTTCTCCTGCTCATTTTACAGATCAGAAAACTGAGGCAAACAGGGTTAAGTGACTTGCTTTGGGCCATCTAGCTCCTAAGTATCTGAAGTTAGATTTGAATTCAGGAAGATGAGTCTTCCTGATTGTAAGCCCTGCATCCACCCATTGTACTACTTAGCTGCCAAAATCCAGGTATAGGAATGCCTACGTCTTATTTTTTCTCTTGTCATCTGTTTTTCAGAATTCAAAATCTTACTGTAGAAAATATGCACAAAATCACAATTAATTAATTAATACTTTGATTCTAAGTAGTAATCATTGTGATATATAAAAGATTAATTTTTCTCTTATATGACGATGCTGATTCTATTCTTTTTTGCAGACTTATATGTTTATCTATATGTGCATATACATTTGTATACATATTCATACACACACACACACACACACACACACACAATCCCTCTTCTCATTCTGAGTTCCATATGGCATTTCTTCTATGTATTCATCTATTTTCCACTATTAATAAAGCAAGAAAGAATCTTAGACTGAGATCCAAAAAAAAAGATATATGATTTTTCCAAGCCAGTCAATGGCTCTACCTCATTCTACTCTTTGACTTCTTAGCTGTTCCTGTTTTCACTTTAGCACTGTGAGCTCTTCTCTCAGCTTCATACCTCTTGTCCCTTATTCTTACCTATTCTCCAACATAAAGCTTCTTAAACTATGGGTCATGATCCCCCATATGGGGGTGAATTTGGGATCATGAGCAAAAGTAAAAGTTTCTGAACTCAGCAACCAAAAATTAATTCCAAATCAAACACGTAATGAGTCCAAGGTGTTTCTGGCAGTGCTAACCTGTGTTGCACATTGTGACTTCACTGTAGTTTTGATTCTGAATATACAACATGCACACTTTGCACTGCATATGCATGACTGCTGCCAGAAACAACTAAGCTCAGATTAGAGTTGAGTAAAAATTTCTCTGGCAAAAAGGGGTCACAAATGGGAAAAGTTCAAGAAGCCCTGTTCTAATACCCATGGGCAAAGGGTGTGTGTGTGTGTGTGTGTGTGTGTGTGTGTGAATAAGCCCTAGAAATGCTTACCCCCACATTGTTTCATTGTTAGTTGTCATGAGAAGGTTTAATTTTCTTTTTTCTTTTCCTTATAACTGTATCAAGGAATACCCATGTGATCTCATAGTTTTATACTCAGTACTATGAAATGTTCGTATAATCCTAAAATGATGCCAGGTGATTTTTTGTTGTTGTTGTTTAGTGGTTTCAATCCTATTTGATTATTCTTGTCTTGCAGGGCTGGCATTGCACCCATTGTACCACCTTGCTTTTCTAATTAGATGATGGGATTGTGCTTTTATATAGGCATTTGAAAAACATCAATGATGGTGCAGGGGGCTTTTCAAAACATTTGTCCCATCCTTTTTATAGATACCTGTGAAATATCCAAGAAAGTCTCCTTTCTTTCATGGACAAAGGAGGGTATGCTCCCACCATTAGTCCTTACTGTGCTTCCTTCATTGAAAAATCATTGCCATTCAATCCAATTCCTTCAACTATTGTGATAGTATTTGGAGAAAGGAAATCTGATTTGACTGGGCAGTTCTGAATCACAAACCCATAAGGGAATAAACCACAAGTGAGTTTCCTATCATTTTTGCCTTTTTTTTCTATTATTTTTTTCTATTTTATTTTTATATTATTTCTGTTCTTTTCAAAAGTAATGACAGGAACTTTACTTAAAGGCTGCATTAGTAGGGGGACTGAGAGATAGGAAGGTATAAGAGGGCAGAAAAATATATAGAGAATCCCATATAGTATCAAATTTTAGAGTTGAAAAGTCTTAAGATTATTTGTTCATCATATGAGGAAGTTGAATTCTAGACTAAGACTTCAGACCTACTCTCTGGTGGAGTCAGAATAAGACTCTTCATCTCCTGATTCAGAACAGCTATACTGGGACATCAGGAGTATAAACAATACTACAATGTACTGCCTCCCAGCCTCTACCATTCATAACTCATCTTTCATCCAGGAAGAAAAGAATACCTTTGAGTCAAGATAGAAAATAGTTGTCATGAAGTTCAGGTATTTAGAAGGCTCATTAAAAAAATTTGATTATTTATAGATGAGAAACACTGAAAGAGGTTGGCTAGGATTTAACATTGTTTGGCAACAATAAAAACTTGGAAAGAATATAGATTTGAAAAATAAAAGCTATAAAAGATTAGCCTTATATAATTCAAAAATCCTTTTGGGGAACTTCTGTAGTAGACTATAAGGCAATAAGTAATTTTTATTGTGATGATTACCCCCAAAATAGGTAGATTTTGATAAATGTATATTGTTAGTAAGATGTGGCAATCCAGGAAATAAAGTCATTTTAATAACATACAAATTGTTACCTGATTTTATTTAAATTCTAAAATAAAATTGGTAGACATGGGTTTTTGATAAAGAACTCCAAGAAAATCATACTTCAATTTTAAATTTAGTTTTTAAGATGAGTTACCAGATATACATATATGATATGAAGGAAGCTTAAAAGCAAAATTTTAAAATGAAATTTATCGTGCTGTTTATAAATTCTTACTTGTTCATCCTTCTCGGAATTACTAATGTAACTGCAATTTTGGAAAAGTTTGTTTTTTTCATCTAGAGGTATACTGTGCATGTGCTTACATACCTCACTTAATTGCCCTCTCAGAACTCAACTGGAAAAATGAAAAATAGGTACTTAAAGTAAAGCTTCTTTTAATTGGCATTCTCAAAAATGAAGTATTCCATGTATTTGAACTCTAGACACCTAAGCCTTATTCCTTTAAAAGTGCTAACACTTATATTGCTTTCTTGTATCTGCTGATAAAACAAATGTTTTTAAAAGTACCAATGCTTCTTAAAGAAAACATTTTAAAGGGAATTTTTTCTTCCCAAAATGTGGTCCATCAGCAAGCATCATATGTAATGGGGATAAAATAGAACCATTCCCAATAGGATCAGGGATGAAACAAGGTTGCCTACTAGCACCATTAATCTTCAATATTGTATTAGAAATACTAGGTTTGGCAATAAGAGGAGGAAAAGAGATGACAGGAATTAGAGTAGGTAAAGAGAAAACCAAATTATCACTCTTTGCAGATGATATGATGGTATACTTAGAGAACCCTAGAAAATCAACTAAAAAGCTATAAGAAATAATCCGCAACTTTAGTAAAGTTGCAGGATACAAAATAAATACATATAAATCATCAGCATTTTTATACAGCACTAACAAAATCCAATAGCAAGAGATACAAAGAGAAATTCCATTTAAAATAACTGTCATAGTAAAAAAAAAATTTGGGAATCTATCTGCCAAAAGAAAGTCAAGAAGTATATGAGCAAAACTACGAAACACTTTCCACACAAATAAGGTTAGATCTAAACAACTAGAAAAATATCAAGTGCTCTTGAATAGGTCAAGGGAATATAATAAAAATGACAATACTACCTAAACTATTTATTTAGTGCTATACCAATCAAACTCCCAAGAAATTATTTTACTGACCTAGGAAATATAACAACAAAATTCATGAGGAAGAACAAAAGGTCAAGAATTTCAGGGGAATTAATGAAAAAACTACAAATGAAGGTGGCTTAGCTGTACCAAATTTAAAACTATATTATAAAACAAGGGTCATCAAAATCATTTGATACTGGCTAAAAAACAGAATAATCAGTGGAATAGGTTAGGTTCACAGGACAAAGTAGTCAATAACTATAGCAATTTAATGTTTGACAAACCCTAAGACTCCAGCTTTTGGGAAAAGAACTCACTATTTGACAAGAACTGCTGGGAAAATTGGAAACTAGTATGGCAGAAACACCTAATGCCATATACTAAGATAAGGTCGATATAAGTTCATGATTTAGACATAAAGAATAATATTATAAACAAATTAGAAAAACATAGGACAATTTACCTCTCAGATCTGTGGAGCAGGAAGGAATTTGTGATTAAAGTAGAACTGGGGATCATTATTGATCACAAAATAGATAATTTTGATTATATTAAGTTAAAAAGTTTTTGTACAAACCAATAATCTGGCCCATGTAATATTTTAGCACATAGTGAGTAAATGTCAATTCTTTCATTTATTTGTAAAATATTTTATATACAATTTTAAAATTTTTTGAAAGGCAGCATGAATATTATATACTCCATATGCTAGTATATATGAAGAAATGATCTTGGAATCAGGAAAACCTGAATTCAGTTTCTGCCCCTGAAACACACTAGCAAGATCTTAATCTGGGACTTGTCCTTTAACTTCTCAATACTCTTGGAAGCTCTTTAAAACGGTAAATTTCAAAGAAGTTGCTGACTTCTGTTGGAAGAGGGAGTTTCCTCACTGGACACTTCTTTACCAATTCCGTAGAATAAAGAGGAAGTAAAGTGACAATTGGAATTTGTGGATCTCTTAAAGTATCACATCCAAAATACTTCTATTATTACCAGTTAGTCATTGAATTATGAACTTTAGTTATGTTTTCTTTCTGTTATGCTATATTTATACTACAGTGCTGACTTCTGGGTTCAATGTCTGGGATTGCATGAAACAAGATTTCCTTAAGTCTTTCACATGCCTAACTATTTAAAATATATTTATTGATAAATTTCTTTATATTGCATTGTTAGAGTACATTCCCCACTGTATTTGCTTTCCTTTAAGAATTTTTTAAACTTAAAATCATAAAGTAAAGGTTTCAATCTTTGAATCACTTCATTAATTTGGGAACTAAAATACGAATGATATCTAACAGATTTGTAAGGAATAGATGATAGGGAGTTGACCTTTGATTTTATTGGTATTGTGAATGCCTTAGATGAGGAAAACTGTTTCTAGCAATATAGGTCAACATTCTTCTCTATTTTATAATCTTACAGAGTTGTCTGGAACACTGAGAAGTGATACCCAGGGTATCACAATTGGTATGTGCCATAAGCCACACTTGAACCCAAATCTTTCAGCTTTCAAAGATGTAATCCACTGTCACACTTCCCCTCAATTTTGGAAAGTATTTTAAAATTTGCAATTATCTTGGTGCCCTTTATCTCACCTGATTTTCACAGAAGTCTGATGCTTTAATTGAACTTCCTATCTAATGAGAAATAACAATGTTCAATTGACTTGCCAGAGCTCACACACCTATAAATAGCAGTGAGGTTTTTAACATGGTTTTCTGTCTTGGTCTCTTCTGTTGTATACCACACTAACTCACAATTATATTGTCCTACCTTCTAAATCTATTGAGAGTCAGTCAGTCTGTTATTCCATAGACAAACAGTATGGCATCCTGGATAGAAGATTGGAATTGGAACCAGAACACCTTGGGTGAAAATCTTGTTTCTGGCCCTACATGGACATGGAGAAGCCTCAGGTTTATCATATATGAAATAGGATTAATGAATGATGCATTTATCCACCTCAAATGACATAATGCCAATCACATACCTAAAAGTTAGACTATTTGCACCCGACCTGTGGTAATACCTTCTGAACTCATATTGGTCTGATTAACCACAGTCAGATACATTGTACCTTGACTTAAACATAAATGATGTGACTTTGGTTCTCTTCAATCTTGAATGGCAATAAACAATTATCAGCTGTCGTTGTCCAATATCTTCCATAGACTTTGTACTAATAGGAAAAAAAAAATTAGAACTAGTGATGTAAAAATTGTGGAAACACTAATAAATTATAATGAAGCATGATACTTTACTCCATTTGGCTTACTGGGGACCCTGTATGGTATAATAGAGTGAGGAGGGGTTGGTGGAAAACTAAACTTGGAGTAAAGGGTCCTGAATTCAAATCCTGACTTTGCTATTTACTACCTCTGTGACCTTCAGCAAGTCATTTAAATTCTCTAGTATTTGTAAAATTAGGGCAGTGGACTAGGAGATTACTAGGTTTCTTCTACCTCTGAATACTTTGACTTATGTAATTAGATTAACTTGATAAACTATTCACAATTTTTTATATTTGAGCTTATTTTTAAAAGCTTGATAAATGCTTAGCTCTACATGTTGATTTCCTATAATATCATCCTCATTAATCATTATTGACATAAGGAGCCCCCTATAAAAGTGATAGTCATAATTTCACTCAAACTGAAGATCAAAACACATGATCTGTCAAAGAATATTCTGATTTCAAAGCCACTGCAATGTATGTAAAAAATGAATTTCCTCTTTGAAATTTGTACTCTTTTGATTTTACTGTGTGTGGTTGTTTTACCTATAAAATGTTATCCTTCATTAATCAGAAGTGAAGGAGAAGAAAGATAAAACCCTTTTCTTTAATTCTGCATTATTAAATATTCATTCTCAGGCATTATTGTTATTTTGTCTTTCAAATCAGAAATACCAAATTAAAATTTTTACTGTCACATGGGTTTTAGAAAGCAGCATTATATTTTCAGATCATTTTGACAGCATCTATATTCATATGACAAATCTTAAAAGATTTCTTTAAAAGGAGTAATGAAAGTAGAAACAGCAGATGAAAGGAAGCAGCTGTTTTTGCATTGTTGAGAATGTAAACAAAGGGAGGTTGTGACAAGCAGTAGTGCATGTGATGAACCCTGATGCCCTTTGCAGCAATTATGAAAAGAGCTTAGGAGATTCTTGTTCGATCTTTCTGCAGATAATACAAAAAGCCTGATTTTTAGGGTAAAATATCTTTCATGTGTGTGTGTATGTGTGTGTGTGTGTGTGTGTGTATTTAATTTGATTGTGTTTCAGTCTTTAATTTGTGAGACTGGTTTATGTTTTCTTAAAGTTACCATTTTTGTTTTTAATTATATGTTCCATTTTTTAGTTAATTTTTTGGGTCTCTCTCATGTCTTCCATTTTCATCACAGAAGTAGACTTCATTCATTTATATTTAGCTGAATTTAAAGTTGGAAATACTCTTCAGGACATAAGAATGATATACAGTTGTATTTTTTAAATGACAACTGTCTTTTAAGAGATATAGGTTACAGTCTCATCTCTGTCACTTTTACTTACTTTCTGGGTGTTCTTAGGTAGCTAAATTGTCATTTTGTCAATCTGTAAAATAAAAGGGGGTGGAATAGGTGATCTTTTAAGATTTCCTTCCAGTCCCAATATTTTTAGATTCTGTCAAAACTGAGAAATTATCACGTAATCTCCATATACATACCCACATATATACATGCAGGTATATGTATTTATGTAATCCTATGGCTTATGGATATGCATTTATATGTATACATATACATATGTATATGTATATGTATATATATATGTGTGTGTGTGTATGTGTGTACACATATATACTTTACTAAATTCATGATTTCATTGGAGTAGCAAATTCTTAATGATGAAATTCCTTTTATAAACATAGATTGTCAACTCTTTGGCAACTTAAAGTCTTAAAGAGTTGTCTAGGGACACTGAGACATTAAGGGCAGTATATCATGTCAGAGATAGAACTTGAAACAGATATTTTCCTGACTCGAGGTTAGTTTTCTATTTACTATACCATGCTGCTTTTCAGTCTCCCATATTAAGCCATATAAAATAGATATCACAAAATTAAGTTAACCAAAAACACCAAATTGTATTAATTGGTATTTATTTTGGGGCATAGTTTCTCCCATCTTTGAGTGGTTGGGCTGCAAAAATAAATAAATAAATAAATAAAAATAAGATCAATTAATTAATTGAAATAAATAAAAATAAAATCTAAGAATAATAAAAAGAAACATCTATCTAGACTATCTCATTGTCAGAATATCATAGACAAGGAAGGGATTTTCTAGAAAGGACCTTCTAGAAAGGTCTTATAGTCCAATCTTATCTATTATGCATGTGCTAATTTAGTACTTTAAATTTTGATTTTAAATAACTAGTAAATCACTTTAAAGGCATTATGTTGCATATGGAGAAACTATTGGCAGTACTACATTGCTTTGAAAAAAAATCTTACATTTGAGAACATATGTATTTGCTTACATTCTTTATCTCCAATTTCAATGAATAGATGCTTTGGATAGTGATTTTATACTGTAGACATTTTGGGAACTTTTATGTTTATGTAGATAAGAATTTTATTTATAATCCTTCTGTCATTTGGATGCTTAATGTGGGAAGCATCACCAGAAATGCTTATAATCATGTGTCATAAATGGCATCATTGCTTTCCAGTCAGGAAGAGATGAAGCTATTGTTATCTGTCATTGACCTTGAACTTCTCTTTCTTCTGGGACTTTCCCTAACTCAGAAAAAAAGTTTGTGCTGCTTAGATTTGCAATTAGGTGTTCTACAAATTGTATTTGAAAAAGGGTGCAGGCTGACTATCTTAAGAAGTCTTTGTTTCTTTCTTTTTTTTTTTTTTTTTTTAAACTAACAAGTCATTTGTAGAGTAAAGTAGACATTTTTGAGGGTTGGAAAATAGAAGTGGTGAAATCTTTATAGAAATTTGTTTTCCCCCTCATATATAAGGCCTTTAAAATATCAGTGGGTAAGAAGTCATTCTATTCAGATTCCTATTAAACCACCATTTAATTTATCTACAATTTATTCTTACTTGTGACAAAAAAGAAACTATATAGTACACTGGAAACAGCTCTGGGTTTATCAAAAGAGTATTTTGAATCTTGGCTCTATTTGCCATCTGAGTGATGTTGAACAAATCAATTCACCTTCCTTAGTTTACTTATCTCTCAAAAAGAGTTAGACTACACCTGAACAATATTTGAACTTTTAAATCTAAAATCCCTTATTTCTGAAATGTGACTGCATAAATCCTTACTTCCTAAAGCCAATACTGAAAAAAAATGTATAAATAAGTCTATATGGAGGACAGTACACAGATTTACCTATTTATCTATGTACACACATACATATAACATGTGTGTATATATACATACATGTGTGTATAGCTACCTGAGAAGAAATGTCACACACAGAGCTATGAGGAATTGAGGGATCTGTAGTGATTGCTAGAGATAATAGGAATGCCTGAAGTTTGCAATCGAATGAGCAACCCATATGCTTTATCATATGGGGAGACCATTATTCATTTTTTTCATACATAACACTCAAGCTTCCTTTTGAAGCTATTCTTAAAGCTTCTTTTAAAGTTCAATTTAAGAAATATTGGAAAGGAAGAGCACAGTGAACATAGAGTATGACAGTGAAGGCCTGGACATGGTGTCCATTATGATTGTGGGTCCTATATTTATCTGCAGTTTGAAGGGCCTCACTCTCTGGTCCCTCTTATGTAAATTAACTGTATAATGATAGTTTGTTACTTGGTATTTGGCCTTTTTCAGTAGTGAAATCAAATAGTGGGTGATTTGAATGCAAATCATTTTGTTTTGAGCTGAAAAACGTACATGTAGATCTACCATTTGGTGCATATTTTTATCAGCTAGAAAAACCCAAATTGCTATTGCTGCATGGCCTCAACTAGACTCGTATCTAGTTAGTTTATGATGTATTGTCCTTGCTCAGTATATGTGAAATTAAAAAGGATTTTGGCATTCTCTAGTTGTACAGCTGCCTATCGTATTGGCTGCATCCTCTTTCAGTGTGTTTGTCTGCCATTCACAGTGAATTGAGAAAGCAATTCTGTCATGTCCTGAGCCCTTTGCAATATTTTGAAGGACTTCAAGCTTTTCAGAGGTCTATAGCTAGTTCTTGGAACAACAATTCCAATCCTATTTGGTTTCTGCACAGTTTAAGCAAATGTATTTGTCTTATTTGAAAGGTTGTTTCATTGATTTTAAGTATTAAAGTTTTAAGTATTTTAATTAATATTAAACAGTTTCATTTCTTTTCTAGGTGAAGCATCTTTATAAAATGATTTTCATAGCAACTGGTAATGATGTTTTCCACAAACATAATAAAGTATTATACTAAAGGAACATAATTTCATCACTGACAGCAATAACAAGAGGCAATGATAGCAGGGATTATATTATTTTATTTTTTGCTGCTAATATATTTAGTTCTAAAAAATAGTAGTATTGTTTTAAAATTGATGACACAATTATGGAAAAAACTTGAAAAAATAATCTGATCTATCTCCTCCATTTTATAGTCATTGAGGCCCAGAGAGATGAAGGAATTTGCCCCAGTATTCCACAAGTACAAGTGACAAAACTAAGATTAAAACTGAGGTCTCTTCTAAGTACATTTAGCACTTTTCTACCACACTGTATACATAAATCATGCAGGATCCATATTTCCTCTTCAAAGAAAGATTTAGTACACATGCACATACATGCGAACATGCACACATTCTCTCTCAGGATAGGCCCCTTGACAATTTATATTTACCTTTTCCCACTACTTTTGAAAAAAATAAACTTTGTTTTCTCATTTTTACTTGTGTATTATCTAGGTGAAAGAATGCTAGAGGTACATAGTCCACCTAATAGTAACTTAATTTATTTAGCACAACTTGGATATTTCATGAGAAATAAAATGAAATGCCTATAAGACAGAGGTGGATTCTTCCAAATACTTCCCAGCTTCATAAATGATTTTATGACTAGCTTCCTCATTTTCAGTTGGCTCTGTAATAGGATAGCATAGTTTTTAGAGGATAGTATTGCATTTCTAAAGTAAGCAAGCTTGCTGGTGATTTTCAAAGGGAGTATCAGTTAGTCTCCAGGTGTAACACACAGATGGAAATTTATTGTGTTATTGTGACAAAACTACCTTCCTTTTTTCCTAACTCTTTTCTTTAACAAAATAAAAGTTGCTATGTATATTCCTTGGGGCCACACCATCACAGGTAAACTGTAAAAAGGGATTTTCTCCTGCTGTGTTTACAGTTAACTGGGATGAATAGCCTCAATGGCCATTTTTCTTGAGTGTGTGAGTGTGTGTGTGTGTGTGTGTGTGTGTGTGTGTGTATGTGTATGTGTGTGATGCCTTTGAATTCCTTTAGGTAAGTGATAGTATTCTGTTTTGAAAGGAAAAATGTGAAAGGAATACAAGAAATCATCATCTGAAGGGATCATTCTATTACACAATTTTTAATTATGTCAACATCATCAAAGCGTGTATTAAGTTCTAGACGATCCCTTATGTAGGAGATGCTAACATAGTAGAAGAGTTCAGGAAGATCTGGATTCAAATTTTGCATTTTGCCACATAGTTTCTATTTAGTCATTTATCTTGGAGTGGTTCTGGTAACTTTAAAAGACCTTTATTATGAATGGGTTGCTAAATTGTAGCAGTGGAAGGAGTTTCTGCTTTGGGAATTCCCCCATTCTGTTTAAATCACTGATCTAGACCAAAGTAAAATGATCCTTTACATTTAAGTTTTAGGTTATTTAAGCAAAAAATTCAGAAAGATGTTTTTGCCTTCTTTTCATTATTTAAAAAAAAAAAAAAAAACATACTTGGAGCAGCTAGGTGGCACAATGGATAGAGCACCAACCCTGAATTCAGGAGGATCTGAGTTTAAATTTGCCTCAAACACTTAACACTTCCTAGTTGTGTGATCCTAGGTAAGTCACTTAACCCCAATTGCCTCGAAAGAAAGAAAGAAAGAAAGAAAGAAAGAAAGAAAGAAAGAAAGAAAGAAAGAAAGAAAGAAAGAAAAGAAAAGAAAAGAAAAGAAAACATATCCAAAATAGCCATCACTTTGTAATATAGTGAAAAAATGACCAGAGTCAGTCAGGAATACCTCCTTGAAGTCTTTGATTTGCCACTAATTAGATGTATAATCTTTGAATCCCTTTGTACCTAAGTTTACTTGTCTGTAAAGTTAGGGAGTTCAGTTCAATTATTTCTAGGCTCTTTAGTTCTCTGATTCTATAAAGATAAGGCTAGCTTGGGGCAGCTAGGTGGCACAGTGGATAGAGCACGGACCAGAGTTCAAACCTGTCTCAGACACTTAACACTTCCTAGCTGTATGACCCTAGGCAAGTCACTTAGCCCCAATTGCCTCAGCAAAAAAAACAAAAAACAAAAAAGACAAGGTCTCTTCTTTTGTGGATTCCTCTAAAAACCTGGGCATGTTTGGATAGTGTGTCGATCATGTAATTATTTGTCCTTTTATATTAAATGTGGTGCAATAATTTTTGTGCTAGAAACCTTACAGTAATCACTCTTTTGTGTACAGATGTGTCTTGAAAAGATGTAGGGTCTATTCTGCTTTATAATGGGCTGAGATTGGTTGATACCTGTCTTGATTTGTGACCAAAACAAACAAAAAACAAAAGGACCCCAGAAGGCAAAGATAAAGCAAAAATGTTTAATTATTGAATATACAACATGCTTGGCATTCACACTAGAATTCCTTATTAGAGTTAGCACAGGTTGTCTTGGATTAAATTGTGATACACAAAGATATATTTTGAACTAACAGTGGGCAGAATGAATTGGTAGGGACTGGATTTTGAATGATTTATAGAATAGTTTTTTGGTTAATTGGAGTGGGGGGAGTGTGTGAGAAAAAACCATTGGAGAAGGGAAGCTAGTCCTTGATGTTTTGTTTTGTTCTTAGCAATAAAGTCTCTATAAAAACTAGATTATCTCATCCTTCCTTGTGTCGTGCCATTAACATCAAGTTACAACTTGATTAGAAGTGAATACTTTAATAACAAAGGTTCAGAAAGGAATGATAGCTCAAATTGTAAGTGGGAGTAATGAGCTAATATAAAAGAAGTTATGAATTCATCTTATGAAAGATTTAGAGATATCTCCAATTGTTCTCTTTAGCCTGAGAAGCTTTGCTTCCCTCTAAATTTCCTTTCATTAAAAAAAAATCCCCCAACCTTTCTTCAGCATTTATTCCTTTGCATAACTCTCTATGAAACCCCACATTGTCATTCTTGACATATTCTTGAAATGTCTTGCTTTGATTATAATAAAGGAATACAAAGCAGTCAGATCTATTTTCTTAAGAACTGTTTTTATTAAAAGCTAAACTTTCATTTTGTAATACTACATTTAATTCAGGAGTAAAATTCTGTCCTGGAAATTTGAATTTATTAAAAAATAATTTCATTAATCCATGAAACTAAACCCTAAACTTTCCATTTTAAAACTGATGTGTTTTTGCAAATCAGTGTTAAGAATGGTCTTACCTTTAAGTAGAAAAATGTTAAGACATTTTCCCTCATCCCATAAATTGTTAACAGCTTTTTGTATCTTTGCTATCTTCTGCCATCTTGATTTCTATTGAAAGAGCAAGAAAGTTCCAAGATCTCACTTTTGAGGTATCTGTTCAGTGTTTGCATGTAACTTTTTATAACAATAGGACAAGAGAAAGCAAGTATAACATTGAAGCCAAATGTTCCCTCCACCCCCACTAATTAAAACTGTTCATTAAAACTTAACCAAAAAGATGTAGCTTAGAGTTCATTCAATTTTATTTTTAATTCTCTACTTTTACACAAATGTTGGATTTTCTTTACTTAATTCTTAGATTGTTATTAAGCCCCAGTCATATGAGTTAATTTCTTTTATCCAATACTTAAGGAATCCTAAAAATTATGCATAACTTTACCTTTTAAAATATAAATGTGAAAATGATGTTGTCTAGGTGATGTGGCATACAGAGAAGAACAATTTCATATTTGGTGGAATTTTGAAAAAGTAAGAAAAATGTAACTTTTCTTATTCTTTCTATTATGTGTATACCCTCCAAAGTAACATAGCCAGTATGTACATTGCAGTAACCACAGAATTTCCCCAAAAGTATGTACCTCCTAATAATTATGTTCTCTTTTGCAGTTTCAAGTATTATCTATCTTAGAAAATTTCAAAGTAGAGTAAGCATAAAATTAGTGTTTTGTTGGCCTCCCCCCCCAAAAAAAGTAGTTTCTTGATTCTAAGTTATTATTATTAAGTAGAAAATAAAATCACTTTGCTGCAACAATAATCTTGCTAGAATAATCTCATTAATAGCAAACGTAATTAAAAATAACAACAACTTGAAAATAAAGGATTAGTTCTGTGAAGGAACATTATTTGCCAAAGTATTATTATTATTATTTTAGTATTATGTTTTTGTTTTATTAGACTGGATCTCTCTCTTTCCTTCAGAATGTAAGGACAGTGGACACTCATGGTCCAATCCCATAGCTGATAGTCACAAGAGCTTTACCTGCCTTATTTCTATCAGAGGTGGATTTCTCTCTCTTTAGGCATTCTAGTTGGTGCCTACTCCTCATAGCTCACCAATATGGTGCTAGATTTAGGGATACCCAATTAGTTTAGCTTACTAAAACTTTTACTGCTCCCAAGCTCAAGCAATTCATTATTCTCAGGAACCACAGTAGCAAGAATTGCAGCCATCTATCATCATACCAGCCTTTTTTATCATTTTTAAACCAAAGCATTAGTGCCTATCTCTTAGTTCCACAGTATGCAGGCATTTTTCATTATTCTTGTCTTTCACCATCACTCTTTCTGGGAATAAGGAAGTGATATTCTGGAATAAGAGCTTGTTGGGTGGGGACAGTTGCTGTAAACTTAATGACATCAACCAGAACCACATCTTTTTTGCTTTCTCATGTCTAAATGCTGTGTTCCTAAAATGCAGAATGTTATGTCTGCCATGTGTTAATAATCATTTAAGTATGGTGTTTCCTATGAAGTTCCCACCACCCATTTCTTTTTTTTTTCCTGAGGCAATTGGGGTTAATTGACTTCCCCAAGGCCATACAGCTAAGAAGTGTTAAGTGTTTGAGATCAGATTTGAACTCACGTCCTCCTGACTTCAGGACTGGTGCTCTATCCACTGTACCACCTAGCTGCCCCTCGTCTGCCATGTCTTAAATGGATTTACCTTTTCTTGTCTCTATTTGTTAAAATTCACCTCTTTTTTTTTAAAGCATAACCCAATTTCCACTTCCTGGACAGAAATTTTGATATTCTTTCCTTGTTCCTGAAGTAAAAATAATCTCTTCTTCAAATTTGTTATGTTCTTTGGCCAAGTTTACTTTTCCCACCCATCTCATACCAAACTTATATGTGTGCATGCCATTTCTTTCTAGATTTCAGGCTTAAGAATAAAAGTTAATTGTGCTTTTCTTTGTTTCCTAATGCCTAGCACCATATCTTGAAATAGCTGGAGCTTAATAAATATTTATTGAATTGAAATGAGTCCAAAGATTTCAACTGATCACACATTTATGAATTAGAACATCTTCTATATGGACAATACTGTATTGGCAGTAAAGAATAGAGAATACAAAGATTTTTTTTAAGTCCCTTATGATACTCAATCTCACTTAAGACTTGACAAGTTCCAAAATAGTAAATGAGAATAGAGAAAATGCATAAGAGGAATACAGATTATTTATAAGAGAGGTAAGGAATTAAGAGATTATTTCCAGAATTTGGCTTTGATCAAGGAAAGATATCAAATAAACAACAAAGATCCAGGATAGAAGGGCTGCTTTCCAGCTATAAGGGACTAACCAAAATCACAGAGATTTGGATGGAAGGGCATGTTGATTTAATAAATAAACTATCAATCTTCCCATATCCTCATGTTAGATCTCAGGAAACAAGGAGTAATCTTTATCAGAGATGAAATCTACCTCCAGCCTTTCAATTTCTATCCTTCATCTCTCTCTGTTAAGAAGATTATTTCTGATGGCTACTTTTGTTGATGTTTTGTGAGTACCACTAAGTATTCTCAAGCTGTCTACTTGTATCAGTGCCATTATAAAAAGAGTTTGCTAAAACTTGTTTTGGTATCAAGCCATAATAAACCAGTACAGTCTGAAGAGGCCAGGGCCCACTGACTGGTAGAAAGATAAATTTCTAAAGAACATGAGATTGAATAGATTTAAACTCTATCTCTGAAGCTACAGCAGAGTCATGTTTTTTATCACTTTGTTTTTTATTAGTCAAGAAAAAAAAAGTCACATTTCTACTTTGGAGTCTGTTTTACTAAATAAAACAATTTTTTTTTCAAATGTCTGTCTATCTTTTTCAGTTATGTCTGAATCTTCATGATCCCATTTGGGATTTTCTTGGCAAAGATAATGAGAGTTGTTTGTCATTTCCTTCTCCAACTCATTTTACACATGAGGAGTCTGAGAAACATGATTAAGTGACTTTCCGAGGGTCAAATAGTATATATGTGGGGCTAGGTTTGAACTCAAGATGAATTTTTTTACACCAGATCACTCTATCTACTTTGCCACCTAGCTATCTTTCTAAATTCTCTCCTAACTCGTCTCCTTATATCTAATTTCTCTCCATCTCATTCTGTCCTACACACATTAATCAATTAATCTTCCTTTAATACTGTTTTTAACCATATCACTCATTTTTCACAAAAATCTTCAGTGGCTCCCATTTGCCAACAAAATAAATTCCAAACTCCTTAGTGTGACACTTTAGTCAAGGTCTTGCATACATAGTCTGCTCTCAGACTGCCTCTTTTCTCTTTTCCCCCATACTCTCCATTGTGTCATCAATGTTTGGAACTCCTTTCAGTCTTTAATTTAAGAATCTATAGAATTGTTTAGGGCAGGGACCAAGATCAAGGGTCATGTCCCTAACAGAAGAAGTGGAACTTGAATCCAAGTCTTCCTGACCTCAAGTCTGACTCAATCTACTATGCCAGTGTGCCTTTGAGCTCTGTTTCTAAGATTACCAAAATCAATAAAAAAAGAAAAATCCACAAAAGGACACATCAAAAATAAGTTACTTATTTCTTTGGTAAAATACCTGCCAATATGATCCAGTAGTCACCATTTGTCAGCCCTACCTATTTCCCGTTGAGTAGCTGGGTGGCACAGTAGCTAGAGTACCAGTCTGGAGCCAGGAAGACCCATTTTCCTAATTTAAAATTTAATCAAAGACACTCACTAGCTGTGTGATCTTGGGCAGGTCACTTAATCATTTTTGCCTCTGTCCCTTATCTGTAAAATGAACTGAAGGTAGAAGTGGCAAACCATTCCGGTATCTTTGTAAAGAAAATCCCAAACAGGGTTACAAAGAGTTGGACACAAATGAAGACAACTGAATAACAACAATAACAATAACTCTATCTTCCATTATTCTCGTTCACCAATTTTCTCTTTGAGGCCAGTTAATTTTCCTACTGTCCCTTGAAAGTACTTGCTTGCATTCTTCATACCACTCCTTTAACTTGGAAGTTATCTTCATCTTCTTTCCTATCCCAATCTTGGCTGTTCTCTTTATAAAATTTCCCTTAACACCTTCAACCTCAAGTGATCTCTCTATCCTCTAAACTGTAATGGCAATTGTTGTCAGTACAATTTTGGCGATTAATCATGTACTGTCTTGTGACATTCTTTCATTGTTATCTTGAGCTGCTATTTAAATCTTTTATTATCATTTCAATGTTGAGACATTTATATAGGGTCTCCTAGTCCAATCATTAGTCCCTTTTCTTTTCCCCTCTGAAATCATCATTAATTTCTCTTACTTTTTTTTTGTTGTCCCCCTCCCCACCAGGCCACATAACATATTTTTTTGTCTTCCCTACAAAAGTTTCAAAATTATTAGGTTGTTAAAAGCTAATTCTTGCTGTTCAGGCTTTTAGGAAGAGATAGGCTGCAGTTTGTCTTAGCCAGAGGTATCGAATGTTTTTCAAAACTCTCCAAATGTCACTTGAACCACATTTAAATGTAATTGGGAAATATTTAACAAAATAAATAAAAGTAAAATAAAAAATTGATGACATTACATTTCAAAACAAAGTAAAATGTGGCTGTCAGGGATTCTTTTATGGACAGATCAGTGCCTTCAGGAAAAATTCCCAGCTATTGAAATTCTTTCCTTCTTTGGAATTAATGAACACAGTTGGACTTCCCATGAAATTCTCCTTACAAATTTCTTGTCTAGTCTAATCTTGAGGTTTTTGGCATAGTTGAAGTAGCAGATTAGTCCTTCATTTAGGGAAGGAATTTGTCTCTTTCAACCACTTCTATCAACTTCATGATGTTTTCATTAAGGACTCCTTCTCAGGAAGGAGTCCCATTCTGCCAAAGAATAAATTTTCAAAGATTACATTTCATAGTAGGAAAAAAAAAAATAATACTTTGAACAATAAGTGATAATCACTGACAATTCATTCTCTCCCCAAACAAAGGAAACAGAATCAAAGCTTCACACTTTCCAATTAGATGATAAGTCCCTTGAGGACAGAAACTTTCTTTTTGGTTCTTTCTACATCATTTCCTGGCACAATGTAAACTTTCAGTTTGATTTTAGTAGAAAAAAGACAGAAAACATTGTTGTGAGCTTCAGGAGTCACCCTAAATGTAAGCATAGAAGTGTTGAATCAAATTCTATGTAATCTCATTTTTCCTACCTTTCCTACCAAAATTTTCTAGCCTCTTTTGGCATGGGAATTTGGGGTTAGCTCTTTGGGGTCTATCTTATCAGACTAGAAATACTTTTAGGGATATGATAACCTTGTGACCTATACATAGTAAATCAGGAATTTGGCATTTGCTTGAGTGTGATCCAAGAATCTTCTTATGTTTTATTTTGAAATAAACAGGATCCATGGTATCATTTTTGTAATCCAGAGAAGATGTTTCATTAGAGTTTTAAAATTGTTAAAATGTGATATTAAAAAGCAACAGAAAAAAATGTGATATGCATGAAATAATGTCAGTAAGAAGCTTTAGTTATGTGTCTAATTTAATATAAAAAAGTTAAAGGTATAAAGTCAAAATTTTGTTGAGGCTTTGAGGGGAAAAAAGATATTAAAGAATTAAGATTGAAGCAAGTATGGAGGGCAGAAAACATAGTGGAAAGAATTAAGTTTTAATTATCTGGATATATCCATCTCTTCTTAGGAAAGAACAAGAAATAAAGTATAATATGTGAAATTTAGAGACATATAATGACAAAATATGCAAATGAAGGTTACTATCATTGATATATATTACTGATTTTTTTTAATTGCACTTCTTTCCAGTGTTCCTTGTGAGTGAAGGCAGTGTAATATTTAAGGTAAAAAGTACTGAGCTTGGAGTGAGAAGCACTAGTCTCTTAGTCTTAGCTAACTGTATAGCCACTGAGAAGTCACTTAATCTAATTTTGGTCTCAGTTACCAATATAGTGAAGATAATAAATGTTTGTGCCTATATCCCAAGATTGTTAAAAGAAGCCAATGAGGCAACATATCTGAAGTCCATTGCAAACTTGGCACATCAGTTATTCCTCCACCTCCACTGAATTTGCTTTTATAAACTTTTTTACAAAATGTTATTAATTTTCATAAATTTTGTAAATTATTTTAAATAAAATTTTATAATTTTTCAAAAAATTTGCCCAGCACAGTTGATAATCCCATGAAACTGAGTTTCATAGAACCTAATAACACTATAGGAAAGGTACTTTTTTCATTTGTCTCTTTAATTCCTCCATTCTCATGTTCATTAGATTGTGAGCACCTTTAGAATAAGCACAATGTCAGACATATAATAGGCACTTAGTAAATGCTTTTTGACATGATTTTTCTGTGGAACCATTAAAAATCTGCCTTTTTTTTTTCTTTGCTTTTCTTTTTTCTTTTTTTTTTTTTTTTTTTGCATAGAGTGATCATTATTCACTTTTATTTATTTATTTGTTTCTTTTCAGAGTGAAAAATCTGGCTAAATCACCATGACCTCATTCACCGGAGTATAACATTTAACAACAGAAGCTGCTCAGCATTTATCATTTCTTAATCTGAAGCTGCTTATGGTTTACTTTTCTTTTTTGATCTGGGCAGTTACTTAACTTTTGAAATGATAATGGACTACATTAAGACAAGGAATCATCAAAGAAAGGAAAACGACCTGCCTCACTTGTTTCCTGTTTTTTGGCATCTATCATCATGCTGCTGTTTGAGAAAGTTAATTGAAGAAACTATTCTATAGAAATCTGGACCTTTTTAGCTGACCACCTGAAGTGGTGGCCAATGCCTTCACTTCCTTCTCCCCTTCTTCCTCTTTTCTTTTCTCTCCCCTCCGCACCCTTATAAAGACAACCTATTTATCCCTTAGCATGCTAGGAGATTCTGTTAACACCCACAAAAGCAGTAAAATCTGGTATTTACTGGTATATTCTCAAAACTACCACAGTCCTACCTCAGTTTAAAGTAAATCCGGATTTGTATTGTTGGGGTATGGCAGGACCTCCTTTATATCTCTATGCTGAATGTTTCTGAAGAATGGTCATCAGCCTTATTGAACTTCTTCAAGTATATAACAGCTTGCTGGATTTCAGTTCACTAGCTGTAGGGTTTATTTAGAGACAGAGCCCAGTATGGAACTAAACAGTCTCAATAAATGAAAATTTTATGTTGGACTTCGAAGATGGACACAGAATAGTTATAATGTAACTAAAGCAACTTAAGTTAAATATCATAAAACTCTATGGGGGTTGAAGTGAGGGGTGGGGAGGGAGAGGGTGGGAAGGTATTTGGGGAGGGGATGAGTATCTCTTTTTACCTTTGACAAACTTGTTTAATCCTCTCTATGTAGATGTTTAATGTAGGTACTTCAAATTGCAAAAGCCTTTTATTCTATTTACAAGCTCAAATTTCTCTGCTACCCCTAATGTTGAGCTTGCATTTCTTATAACCAAAAAATCCACATAGGCATGCTAGCAATGCAAGGTGGTCATGGGTGTTTGGCAGATAAAAATTTTATCTTTAATATAAGGCTATCATGCCAGCCAATAGGGCTGCTTTGTACAAAAAGAAAAATGAGGCATTCCAGTCACAGAAGTTAAGAGAAAAAGAAGAAAAAATTGCAGTACTTGTCACTTGTCTAAAAATCTTGACAAGATTACCCATGTTTTATGTTTTCAGTGTTCTGAAAATACCAGTATTGAGGCAAATATCCCAGATGTCACACAGAACTGCTGACCCAGACCAGCAGAATCTTATGTCATGTTGCTGCTCCTTAAATTTTATTGGAGAGTTCACATGCTTTTTTCTCCATGGGTATATCCCTAATGTCTGCCTTCCGATAGTCATGTTTGTATTACACTAATTCAGTGTAGATGTGAGATGTTTGAAAAGTTTCATGCTATGGGAAAAAAAAAAATCTATCTATATATATATATGTTATTACATCACTATAAAAGTATGCATTAATCAAATGAGGTTTATTTGAGGAAGACCTAAAAAGTAAATGTCTTATAAATCCAGTTAATGGCAATGCAAAAAGTCTTCCTCCTTCCATGCTGAACTTTTAGAACAGAGGATTGTATTACAAGACAAAAATGAATGTAAAGTAATCCCCCTGAACATTTTTAAGGTTTTAATTTTCTGGGATTTCACAGTGCAGCACTGCATAGTCCATACAATACTAGTTTGAAGGTCAATTTCAATGTATAATATGCTTTATTAAAAGGATGTAAAATGTTCTAAAATTTTTATTTAGTTTCAGAAATAAGATGATGGCTGATATTTACTACATAATACCCCAATTAAAAATAGCACTGAATGTGGAACCTGCTGAACACAATAGTGTGTTGACTTATATTTTGAAGTAGTCCTCTGTACTTACAGTAAAGTCATGCCACTATAGAAAATGGTTCATATTCATACCACAACTTAAAAAAACAAACAAAAAAAAACAACAAAAAAACAACAAAAAAACAAACAAAAAGCAAAAAAAAAAAAGTTGACAGTGTACTAAAATTTCCTCTATCCTGTACATTTCACAAAAAGGCATATGCAATATTTACATTTTAATTTAGTTTACAGAATGGAACCAAAATGTATAAATGTTATGTTTGCTAAAACTTCACAATGTATATTGGGTCTTTGTACATTTTGCCTGACTTACCTTAAATTTAAACTATTTTTTGCTATATAAACTTTAACAGTTATTAAACAGTGTTTTCTTTTTGGGTACGTATTGTTTCTGGATATCAAGATGTTAAATATATTTCTTGCTATTGTGATATGACAAGAGACTTAACTTATCTTGCTCTGTCTTCCAATGTACACGCTGTATATAAGGATAAATGTGATGCTGCTGGAGACAAGAATTAATGGAACTAGAATAGTGCATTGTATTTAGTCTGTATTGATCATGGATGCTCTCCTTAATAGCCATATGCAATAAAATAAAATGCATTATTTATGAAATGAAGTCTTTGAGGACCTGCTTTCTGTAGGATTTCTGAGTTGTGATATAAAAACCACTTTACTCTTGCTCTTTTTAGGTAAATGAATAAATATTAACATTTGAAAATATTGCATGCTTTTCACATTTTAATTCTAATGAGAAATTTCAAAAATATTCTTTTTTTAGATGTCTTCAAAATTGCCACAATATTAAATTTATAAAAAAATTAAAAAGTGTCTCCCCCAAAGTAAATTAGGAAAACCAGTTCCAAAAAAACAGGCACAACTTCAGAAACAAAAAAAAAAAAAAACTTGTCAAAGTCAAATGGAAACACTAATGAAAATCTTATTGCTCTTTTAAGTAGAAATATTTAGAAATGATTTGTGGAAAACAAAGACCTTTAGATTTTTATTCTTGTCCCTTTTTCACTTTAATTAAAGTCATGTGACCAGGGTATCTGCAAATCATAAAACCATTGTGGCTGCCACTGCTTTATAAAAGGGTACAATTAAATAAAAGAGAGAAAAATCCTTGAAGATTGTAAGAGGACATTTAAAAAAAACAAAAGATTACCAGGGATGGGTCATATGTATATTAAGGCATTTGGGAAATTGGCTAATAGCATCTCTGGATCACTCAGACATTGTCTACATGCTCAATGATTATGGTAACTGTCCCATGATTGATAATTGTAGGTCAAAATGATCAACTAATCCAATCTGCATTGATGGATTTGACCTCAAGCCACTGTCAGAGTAGTTCTTGAAACCATTCTGGGAAGAAGGATAATCTTGACTTGTCGTTTTTTAAGAACTCATAGAGGACAGAGAAGGGTCATGTAGTGTTTACCTTTAAGAAAGATCAAAAAGAACAACTCTAGACTGAGAATGAAGGAGTTAATCCAGATATTGGTTAAGATACTGTAACTATTCATTTAAAAATCAATTTTCAAATCCTTTGGAGATCTCAGAGTACCATGCAGTAACTCACATAGATCAGGAAAGAATCAGTTCAGTCAGATTATTATATCAATTTTAATAAGACTTTGATTTTGACCCAGGTGATGGGCTCATCAATCAACTAGGGAGACCAGTTTGGGTTGGACCACTACCTTTAGGAAGAGAATGATTGCACCAAAGAGTATAATAACTCAGAGGCAACTTGAGAGAGACCAAGCTAGTGGTCCCCAGAAGGGTCATTCTTAGTTCTAATATTATTTAATATCTTTAGCATTGATGTGGGTGATGGGCTAGGCAAGATATTCATTGATTCTATGGAAAAAAAAATGAGTTGTATAGGTTTGCTTACAGTATTGTAGCAGAAAAACAACAACAACAACAACAACAAAAAAACACTCTAGGACTAGGAGTTCTAGTTCAGAACTGGATTCTGGTACCAGTTCTTCCAGCAAATGACATACCTAGCTGTGTGGTCTTAGTTAAGTCTTTTAGAATGTAAGCTCCTTGAGGGCAAGGACTGTTTTGTTTTCTGTCTCTGTATGCCCAAATCCTAGCACAGTGTCTTGTACCTAGTAGCCATTAAATAAATGTTTGTTGAATTGATGTCACTTTAATGCTGAGCCTGTGTCTTCATCCATGAAAACGAGAATTTACTAGCAGAATTTCTCAAATCTGTGTGTGTGTGTGTGTGTGTGTGTGTGTGTGTGTGTGTGTATTTGCAAGTGCATATTACATGTCTCTGGCTATCTGGTAAAGCCTGTGGGCCTCTTCTCAATAATTTTTTTAAAAAGATAAAATACATAGGATTACAAAGAAAACTAATTATATTAAAATATAATTATCAAGGTTTTTTTAAGTTGACAGGATCTTAGGTGAAGAACCCCTGCACTAGATGATAGTAATCTCAGTGAAGTTAGGGGCAGTCTCATTAATTTTTGCAAAGACTAACATTATGCTTGTGGAAGTAAATGTTCATTTATTGACGTATTAAATTGGTCTATAAGGTTAGGCCCCTATCCAGCTCTAAAATTGAATGAGCCTTAGCAAATATCAGTATTTCAAAGTAACCTTCACAAATTAGAGAAAAGGTTAAAAAACTGAATTCACTGATGATAAGTGCAAGTTAAAAAAGAAAAAAATATGCACACCATGGTGACATCTCCTAGACTTTCATAAATCTGCTGTACATGTCAGCAGCTATCTAACCCCCATATTACATATAGACAAGTTATGTGGCTATTTATACCATGTTGCCAACCCTTGAGATTTCAGTTCCTTTCTTATAGAGCTATCTTGGACTGATGTGATATGGCTTTCCACATACATGTGTGCATTTACAACATATAAATATACTGCTATAAATATATGTATATATATATATATAGATATAGATATATACACACACAAAAATAAATGTGTGTATACATGTTATCAATTCACACATATAATTGTGCATGTATGTGTTTATGTATGTGTACATATATATGTGTATACACACACACACACACACACACACACACACACACACACATATACATACATTCATTCCAAACCAGTCTTGGATAAGAATGAGACAGTAAAGCACTCAGGATGATGAGAAAAGAAGAAAGGAGTAATTGGATCAAGGCTAAGACCACTAGTGAGGATGTGCTGGTAAATATTTAACAATTGTCACCTGAGGGTGGGAGGAGAGGGAAGGAAGAGGGGAAAATAAATGTAAGCATAAAGAATTTTATGTTTAATCTGCATTATTAAATTTTTTTAAGTCTAGACAATCAAAAAAGAATAAATCAAGTCTTGATTTATAACATTTGCATTTCTGAGGTTAAATGCTCACACTAAAAATTTAACAATCAGCTCAGCTTGCACACACCTGCAATTCATTCTCCTCCCCACCATTGTGACCAATATTTTCATCCTGGATCCAGCACTTTCCTTCAACCATAGACCTATCTCCTCACACCTAATGCCACCCTTAAAAGTCATATCATCTTTATACAATAAAACTGTCACTTTTACTCTATCACCTGGGTCCTTTGATGAAATGGGTAAGATGTCCTGAGACTGATTTTCCTCTCAAATATATATGAATCCCATTTCCAACCTAGGATTCCATTAACTCCTTTATATAACTGTCCTTTACAGGTTTTAAGATAGAATTGGAATAAGAAAAAGTGTATAGAAATAGAGGCTAGGATAAAAAATGTCTCTGAAAAACTAGGTAGAAATGGAGTAAAATAACAATTTTTCCATTAAAAAGTAGACCAATCTGTGAAATTCATGGAAGAAAAGAAAGGGGTCAGTCCTAGAACAAGAAGCATCTACAGGAGTCTATATTGTCAGAAAGCTCTATCCCTTTAGTTCCTTACCTTGAGCCCACAACCTTACCACTTCTATCTAATTTCATATCTTAGAATTCCATTCACATCTCAGTGTGCAACAGTTCCTGTCTCAGGTGGCAAATCCATCATGAGTGACTTGGAAGAAGCAGCCTGTTGCCACTGCTGAGATAAAAGAATAAAAGAAAAGATAAAAAAAAATTGTTTCTTGCATTCCAAGTTGGAACTATGAATGCATTTCCCCAGATTACATTATTCCCTTTAATGGTTAAATCCCAAAAAGTTTAGGGAAAGTAAAATAATTGAATATATATGTAGGTGGATATATGTGTATATGTAAGTATGTATATGTATACAAATAAATGTGTGTATACATATGTTATTAATCCCTACATATAATTGTGTGCACTCTTCAGGGGAAAAGGGGAATCTGGAAATATGATCACCTTCTCTTTCAGCAATGACAATTCTTACTTGATTGTGAAAACTGTGGAGAGCCAACTGATATGAATTCTCTTATATCCCCACTTAAGACCTGCTAGGATTAGCATCTATCCTTTTTTCCTTTCCATTTTTTCCTAAGAATAATTGCACTAGAAGAATATGCAATAACTCAAGAGTTAAACTGAAAAACCATAGCTAGTACTTCCCCTGCCCACATGTCACTTCACAGTCTGTTATCAATATCCTTCTCACACTAAGAATCATGCCCTTAGAGCTCCAAATGTACCTGTGTGACCACAGACAAACCACTTCTTTAAGTCTCAGTTTATAGAGAAGGTTAGCTACAAAGTCCAAGATCCCATTTCCTACTTTCTCTTTCAGTACTGTTCTCCAAACATCAACCTGAGCCTGTACACACACACACACACACACACACACACACACACACACACACAATCTTCAGTCTCTCCCTTTCTTTAGACTTATTTAATGTTGCATATAGATATGCTCAAGAAGAGGAAAGATTGTTATTATCTCACCTCTACCCACTCATTCCTAAACCCTATGTATTCTGGCTTTCTTCCCTATCTCTCCCAGAAAATTTTTCTCTCAAATGTCACCATTTGTGAAATTGAGGATCTGTGTGGTACAGTGGAATGATTTGAATTTGGAATCAGAATAATGGGTTCAAAATCTGGTTTTTTACTTGCTGCCTATTTAACCTTAAGCAAAACATACTCTGGGCCTTAGTTTCCAAGATTGTAAAATGAGAGAATTAAACTAGATGGCTCTGAAAGTTCTTTCCATATCTGTAAGTGAAGTCAAATCAACTAACATTTATTAAGTCCTTCCTGCGAGCTAGGTGCTATGCTAAGCACTGGGAATAAAAATACTAGCAGAAAGACAACCTCTGTTCTCAAGGAGCTTACATTCTAATTAGGGAATACAATGTATAAAAGGAAGCTTAAAATGGTGGGAGAGAGAGAGAAAAAAAATTAATGGAGACAATGATAGAAAAAATTTGAAGTCAGAAATAGAGCTTGAAGACATAGTTGGTATGGGCATTTTCCTTTATGTGGGAGGTTCTGGGAAGAACCAGTCAATCAGAAGAAGAGGCCATGGAGGGGCTCTTTTCCTTTCCCCCTCCCCCCATACTTTCTTTCTTGGCAATCTCACCCATTCCTTTAAATATCATTTCTGTGGATGATTCCAAAAACCTCATCTCTAGCTGGACCTTTCTCTTAAGTTCCAGATCCAAATGTGCAGCTGCCATGGTTACTTCCATGGCTGACTTCACATATTCCAAAAACTGAACTCATCATCTTTCTAGCAAAACCCATCCTTTTTTCTAATTTTCCTACTTTTATTAATGATTTTCCTCCAAGACTCAATCATCTTCTTCTTCCTTCCCTTGTCCTATCTAATTAAGTGCCAGTATTTTTGCATCTATCTATGAATCTCTTGACTCTGTTCTCTATCTTTATTTCCAATGACACTATGCTAATTTAATCTTTTATTTTTGCTTACTAAAAGTATTGCAATATCCTTCTGTCTCCTTGCCTTAATTACTCTCCCTTATCTGAAGTTTTTAATACTAATTTCAAAATAATCCTCCTAATGCATAGATTTAATTAAGGTTAAAGAAAAAAACTTTATTCCTCTACACATACCATTACCTATACATATAATATACACATAAAATATAAGCTCCTTAGCATGGAATTTGAGGACCTCCACAATCTAACTCCACCTGCCTTACATTTTTTTCAATTAGCAAGCATTTATTTTTATTTCATCCCAGCCCCTTCCTGGAAAAACAAAAACAAAACAAACAAACTCATTGAAATGAATTATGTATATACAATGTAAATTCCCACAATTAGCCTTGTCCCCAAATATGTCTCATTCTGCAAATTAATTCTATCATATTTTTGTCAGGAGGTTCTGATCGGTTTCCGCCCCCCACTCCCATGGTACACTACTTCCTTTTATATACTTTATTACCTAGCAAAACTAGACTACTGCCTGTCCTTACTTTCATTATGCCCTCTCCTTCAATCATGCATTTATGTTCTCCATATCTTGAATGGACTCCATACCACTTCTGTCACTACTAGCACCTCATCAATATCCATCATTCTATAAATCTTCCATAGCAGATATAGTCAATAGAAAAACAGGGTTAAAAATACAGAATATCCAAAGTGCAACCACCACCTCATCCATATCCACTGTCCCACAAATCTTCCACTGAAATTAGAGCCAAGTGAGAAAAAAATAGTATTAAGAGGATGAGCATATCCAGAGTAGTCCCTTCCCCCCAACACACATATGCATCCCTGAATCCAATTTGTACTGTTGTTTGTCTTAGGTGACATGATGCTTCCACTGAGACAGGGAAAGATTTCACCCACAAAACATTCCTCTGGAACTCAAGAAACATCTCTTTTCTTTGTTGGTTTTCTTCCATACAGAAGAAATCAGAATCAGAGGTAGCACAATTTAAAAACAAGAGGAGGAAGAGAAAGAATAATTATACAAGAAAGGGAATTAGCAAATAAAGTAATTTTATACTAATAAATGGAGACAAAGAAGCTATCAAATACTGATCCATGTGACTACCTTCTTGTATAGACATAATCAGAAAACTAGTCTCTACATGACCTTATTACATGATGATGATGCACATAACCAGAAAGAAAAAAAAGAGTTCTGATCACATAATAAGAACAAGAGTAAATATTTGGACAAGTTAGTGCCAAATGGGACTTCTTAGAAGAACCAGAGGAAGGCTTGATGAGTAGAATATCTTAGAAAGAATTCACACAAAAAAGATCAAAGTAATTATGCAATATGTGAAGACAAGATGAAGTTGAAATCCACATCAGTGTAGGCAAAACCAACACCAATGAATATATGTATACATGGAAGGATCCTCTATTTTGTCCTCTCTCATATCCTCTCATTTCCTCTGTCACTCCACTAAAACATAATGAACCTCTCCAGTTGTCTTGATCTATATTTTGCCACTGGACTCAGATGGCTCTAAAGGACCGTCATAACCTTGTACAGCCCTCCCTCACTTAAATCCAATTTATTTACATGTCACTGGACCTCTTTGAGAATGAATGATAAACAAAAACAAGGAGCAAAATTATAATTAAGGGAATATGAAGAAGCCTTTGGGGTATGTATCATATATATTCATGGTAAATTATTAGATGTTGATGTTCAGTCATAGCTCACTCTTCGTAATGCTGTGGACATCTGTGCATGGGTTTTTTCTTGACAAAGATATTTGAATGATTTGCCATTTCCTTCTCTGGTGGCAAAGTTTAAGTGACTTGCCTAAGGTCACATAGGTAAAATGTTTCTGAGGCTGGATTGGAACTCAAATCTTCTAACTCAAGGCCAGAGCTTTATCTACTGTACTCTGTTCCAGGTACTATGCTAAGTGACAGGGATACAAATACAAGGAAGCAACATTGTCCCTACCTTTAAGAATCTTATATTATGATGGAAGAAGTTGCCATATAAAGAAAAGCTAGAAAGCAGGATAGGGGGTACAGAGTAGAATAAAAGAATGGAATTAGCCCAGCCAGTTTGGGAAGTCTGTGAATGAAATGAAATATGGCTAAGACCTCTCCAGGAATAGTGATCTTTATAAAAAATTGGAATTAGTGATTTATAGAAGATTGAGAACTGATTATTAAAGATTTAGAAAATGGAACCTTGAAAAGAAGAATTAATGTTATTTAGCATGAAAAAGAGAAGGCCCCTTCAGTTTTACTTCAAGATTCCTTGATTTTCAAGCCATTCTCCAATTGATAAATGGTCAAAGGATATGAACAGACAATTCTCAGACGAAGAAATTGAAACTATTTCTAGCCATATGAAAAGATGCTCCAAGTCATTATTAATCAGAGAAATGCAAATTAAGACAACTCTGAGATATCACTACATACCTGTCAGATTGGCTAGGATGACAGGGAAAGATAATGCAGAATGTTGGAGGGCATGTGGAAAACTGGGACACTGATACATTGTAGGTGGAATTGAGAATACATCCAGCCATTCTGGAGAGCAATTTGGAGCTATGCTCAAAAAGTTATCAAACTGTGCATACCCTTTGATCCAGCAGTGTTACTACTGGGCTTATATCCCAAAGAGATCTTAAAGAAGAGAAAGGGACCTGTATGTGCAAGAATGTTTGTGGCAGCCCTGGATCCCCATCAATTGGAGAATGGCTGAATAAATTGTGGTATATGAATGTTATGGAATATTATTATTCTGTAAGAAATGACCAGCAGGATGATTTAAAAAGTCCTGGAGAGACTTACATGAACTGATGCTGAGTGAAATGAGGAGGACCAGGGGATCATTATATACTTCAACAACAATACTATATGATGATCAATTCTGATGGATATGGCCCTCTTCAACAATGAGATGAACCAAATTAGTTCCAATAGAGCAGTAATGAACTGAACCAGCTACACCCAGCAAAAGAACTCTGGGAAATGAGTATGAACCACTACATAGAATTCCCAATCCCTCTCTTTTTGTCTTCCTGCATTTTTTATTTCCTTCACAGGTTAATTGTACACTATTTCAAAGTCAAATTCTTTTTGTACAGCAAAATAACTGTATGGACATGTATACATATATTGTATTTAACTTATACTTTAACATTTTTAACATGTATTGGTCTACCTGCCATCTGGGGGAGGTGCTGAGGGAAGGAGGGGAAAAATTAGAACAAAAGGTTTTGCAATTGTCAATGCTGAAAAATTACCCATGCATATATCTTGTAAATAAAGAGCTATAATAATAATAATAATAATAATAATAAAACAATCTTATGGTAAAAAAAAAATTCCTTGATTTCACTGGTTTGATTGCTACATGGTACAAATCCTCTCTTCCCTATTAGTATTCTCAAATGCTCTTATTGAATATGTATATATGTGTGTGTTTATATGTATGCAAATGTACATTATATGTTTGTATATATATGTATGTGTGTATGCACACACACGCATACATACAGACTCAAATATAGTGATTTTGCTACTTAGATGATAATGCTCTATAAACATGACTAGACTGGTCTCCAGATAACAGACATATGATTTATCATGTGAAGAAGACAAGTCTTGTCTTGAGCCAGGAGAGACAGATTCATTCCATTGTCATCAGCCTCATGGTGGCTGACTTGGCCTCCTGCACTTCCTCCACTGAGATCAAGGCAGATCTGAAAGAATCTCCAGAAAGCTGCCCAGCCTCAGGTAAGGAAACAATAAAGAATTTGGACTTTAACACCTGGCTATTCTCGTGGTGATTACTGAAAACAAGGCTGGTCCAGAGACCTCCAGAAAACCAACCAAGAATGCTACAGGAAAGATTGAAGATAAATGAGAGAGTGGGGATAATAAAGCATGCAATCTATGGAAGGAGATGAGATAGAATAGGATCATTTGTGCAGGGAGAGGGATCAGTTTGGGAAAGGAGTAAGACACTATCTTTATATAAAATGGGTAAAGGAGAAGATAATAGCAGAAAGCATCTGAGTGATAGGAGTTGAAGATGAAAAAAAAAGAGTTAAGTTCAAAGTGAATGGCCTTCATTTTTTCCCTATAAAATATGAAACATGAGACTCAGTTTAAAGGATATAAGAGGAGGACCTAGAAATGCTTGGAAGAGCCATTGTATAGAGTGGGTTAATAAGTTGGTAAGAGATGATTGCCTAGAAGCAGTAAGGGCCCAACTGAGGCTATATAACATAAATATTGGTAGGGGTCCTCGTTATATTATTTTTTCTATCTTTGTTCAGTAGCATGTATAGAGGAGTGAAGAAAGAAGATTGTGGGAATTATCCAAGGTAGAGCTTGGCAGGGCATAACAGATAATATGATAAGTATGGCAGGGGCTTAACAAAAGAGGGCAGGAGTTGGAACAGCATTTCAATGAAGGATCTTGAGTTATATTAGATATCACTATAAAAGACGACAGAGAGCAGACATGACTTTCTGTGACCTGATCTGACCTTCTCTCAAATCAACAGCAGACTGAGTCTCTAAACGGGTTTTGGAGTCAAAATACACAAATGTTTGGAGTACAATATAGTCCCAGAAGAAGATACCTTGGAAGAACTTCAGAACAGGTCTGTTTCAAATGGGCTGGGGAACAGTCTGCTGAGCCCAGACTGCAGCACAGGGAGACTGGGGCAAAGACTGGAGTGGGAGAGTCAGAGAGTTGTAGCTTTCACGCACCTGGAAATCTTCTGGGAGCCTCTTAGGCTACTCTGTCCTAGTTGCAAGCAAAGGGTTGGCAGATTTGCTACAAAAGGCAAATTGTAAACCACTGCACCTGGGAAGGACCCTGAAACTAGCTGCCATTACCCAGAACTGGAAATCAATCAGCAGAACTGCCCCAGGGCAAATTAAAGCAGTTGTTACTCCTTTGCTGCACAGACCTCAAGCCTTAAAAAGAATGAATAAAAAAACCAAAAAGAACTCTCACCATAGACAGCTTTTATGGAGAGAAGAACAGACCTCAAATCCAGAGGCTCCTAAAGGCAAAACAAAAGCCCCAAAGGGAGACATGGGCTGGTCCTCATTTCACAAGGCTTTCTTGTAAGAGTGCATAAAGGATCTTAAAAGAAAGTTAAAAGAAAAATGGGGAAATGAAATGAGATCATTGTGAGAAGGAGTAGAAAAAGCATATAATGCCCTATAAAAAGAGATATGAAAATTCACTGAAAATCAAAATTTGTGAAATGGAAAAAAAATGCAATGAACAAAAAAAATCAATTGGTCAGTTACAAAAGGAACTGAAAAAGGTAACTGAAGAAAATAATGCACTAAAAATTAGAATTGAACAAATGGAAATGAATGACTCAATAGGACTTCAAGAATCAGTCAAACAAAAAAAAAATGAAAAAATAGAAAAAAATATGAAATATCGCCTAGGAAAAACAACTGCCTTGGAGTATATATCTAGGAGAGACAATTTAAATATTATTGAACTTCCTGAAAGCCATGATGAAAAAGAAGAACCTAGACATTATCTTATAAGAAATCATAAAAGAAAACTGCCCTGATATTTTAGAATCAGAAGGTAAAATAGCCATCAAAAGAATTCACTGATTATCTCCTTGAAAAAGACTCCAAAATTAAATCCCCAAGGAATATTGTGGTTAATTTCAGAACTATCACACTAAGGAAAAGATATTGGAGGCAGCCAGAAAGAAACAATTTAAATAGGGAGGATCCACAATTAGGATTACCCAAGACCTAGTAGCTTCCACCTTAAAGGATCAAAGGACCTGGAATCTGATATTCTATTTTTTTTAAATAACTTTTTATTGCCAGAACCCATGCCAGGGTAATTTTTTACGACATTATCCCTTGCACTCATTTCTGTTCCGATTTTTCCCCTCCCTCCCTCCACCCCCTCCCCCAGATGGCAAGCAGTCCTATACATGTTAAATAGGTTACAGTATATCCTAGATACAATATATGTGTGCAGAACCGAACAGTTCTCTTGTTGCACAGGGAGAATTGGATTCAGAAGGTATAAATAACCCGGGAAGAAAAACAAAAATGCAAGCAGTTTACATTCATTTCCCAGTGTTCTTTCTTTGGGTGTAGCTGCTTCTGTCCATCCTTGATCAATTGAAACTGAATTAGATCGCTTTGTCAAAGATATCAACTTTCATCAGCATACATCCTCATATAGTATCTTTGTTGAGGTATATAATCTCCTGGTTCTGCTCATTTCACTTAGCATCAGTTCATGTAAGTCTCGCCAATCCTCTCTATATTCATCCTGCTGGTCATTTCTTACAGAACGATAATATGGAATCTGATATTCTAAAAGGCAAAGGAACTTGGATTACAGAATAATCCAAGAATAAACTATCCAGCTAAAATGAGCATTATCTTTCTGGGGAAAAGATGGACATTCAATGATATAGGTGAATTTCACTTATTTCTAATGAAAAGACCAGAATTGAACAAAAAAGTTGATATCCAAACACAGAACTCAAAAGAAGCCTAAAAAGGTAAAAAGGAAAGCTCTTGAGAACTATATTTCTGTTAAGGTTATACTTAGAGAATGCATATATCATTTGATTTTATTATGATAATATGAAAAAGAAACTAAAGGTAGAAAGGGGATCATACTGGAAAAAGAGGAAAAAAGGAAGTAAAATAAGGGAAATTACATCTCACTAAGAGACAAAGAAAACCTATTATAATTGAGGGCAAAAAGGGAGAGGGATAAGCATTGTGTGAATCTTACTCTCATCAGATTTGGCTCTAAGAGAGAATATCAACTCCCTAAGAAAAAATCTCCAGGGCCAGATGGATTTACATGTGAATTCTACCAAACATTCAAAGAACAATTAGTTTAAATACTATATAAACTATTTGAAAAAATAGGGAAAGAAGAAGTCCTACCAAATTCCTTTTATGACACAGATATGGTTCTGATAGCTAAACCAGATAGTGTGAAAACTGAGAAAGAAAATTATAGACCAATTTCTCTAATGAATATTGATGCAAAAATCTTAAGTAAAATATTAGCAATGAGATTACAGAAATTTATTCCCAGGATAATATACTACGACCAACTAGGATTTATACTAGAAATGCAGGGCTGGTTTAATATTAGGGAAACTACCAGCATAATCAACTATATCAATAACTAAACTAATAAAATTCATATGATTATCTCAATAGATGCAGAAAAAAACATTTGATAAAAAATACCCATTCCTATTAAAAAACACTAGAGTGTATAGGAATAAATGGACTTTTCCTTAAAATGATCAGTAGCATTTATTTAAAACCATCAGCAAGCATCATATGTAACAGGGACAAAGTAGAACCATTTCCAATAAGATCAGTAGTGAAACAAGGTTGCCCACTATCACCAATACTATTCAATATTGTATTCGAAATGTTAGTTTTGGCAATAAAAGAAGAAAAAGAGATTAAAGGAATTAAGTAGGTCATGAGGAAACCAAATTATCACTCTTTGCAGATGATATAATGGTATACTTAGAGAACGCTAGAGAATCAACTAAAATTTAGTAGAAATAATTCACAACTTTAGCAAAGTTGCAGGATACAAAATAAATCCACATAATTTATTATGTATTACCAACAAAGTCTAGCACCAAGAGATGCAAAAAGAAATTCCATTCAAATAACTGTTAATAGTATAAAATATTTGGGAATCTATCTGCCAAGGGAAAGTCAGGAACTATACAAACACAACTAATACATATCAAATACATATAAATCATAATATAAACACATAAAAATACATATAAACCATACAAATAAAATCAGACCTAATCAGTTGGAAAAATATCAAGTGCTCATGGGTAGGCCACGTGAATATAATAAAAATGACAATACTACCTAAATTAATCTACTTATTTAGTGTCTACTTATTTAGAAAATCCTGGAGAGACTTACATGAACTGATACTAAGTGAAATGAGCAGAACCAGGAGAACATTGTATGTGACAACATCAATATTATACAAGGATCAATTCTGATGAATGTGACTCTTTCCAACAGTGAGATAATTGATGTCATTTCCAATGATGTTGTGATGAAGAGAGCCATCTACACTCAGAGAGAGGACTTTAGGAACTTAATGTAGATCACAATATAACATTCTCAATCTTTTTGTTGTTCACTTGCATTTTATTTTCTAACTCATTTCTTTTTTTGATCTGATTTCTCTTGTGCAGCAAGAGAATTGTATAAATGTTTATATATGTTGACTTTAATATATATTTTAACATTTAACACATATTGAATTAACTGCCAGATAGGAGAGGAGGTAAGGAGAAGGAGGAGAAAATCTGAAACACAAGGCTATTTAAGGGTCAATGTTATCAAATTACCCATGCATATGTTTTGAAAATAAAAAAGCTTTATAAAAATAAAATTAATTAAAGATATCATTATAAGACAGATAATTATCTCCATAGTAGATCAAACAACAAAGAGAAACAATAATTTCATCCACATTTTGCCCTGAAAGATTAAGCTTAGTTTTGCGGGGTAGAGCTAGAGCAAATGAACAAGCTGCAATAAGAACAAAAATAGTAGTCAAAGATAGGGATAGTAAAATACAACAATATTAAAAATTGTTAAATATTGTGCTAGATAGATTGTGCAGTAGATAGAATACCTGCCCTGAAGTCAGGAGAACCTGAATTCAAATATGGCCTCAGAACCTTAACACTTCCTAGCTGTGTGACCCTAGGCAAGCCACTTAACCCCAAATGACTCAGCCAAAAAAAATATATTGTTAAATATTGGTGTCATCTTCCCCTATCAAAAATCTCCTTTTTTAAAATGATTTATTGGCATTTTTTAAAATAGTATACATGGATAGGAAATGACAAATTGGGCTAGGTAACCTCATGATATGCATCACAGTTCTATGAGAATCAGTTAAGATTAAAAAAAATAATGCAATGCATTCAATTTAAGAGAGAATAAAAGTGATTGAACATTTTGTTTATATCTTATTTGTTTTATAATAATGTTGATTTCAATATTTCTCATCAATCTACATTTCTAGGTATAAATAAGCCAGAGAATATCTTCTTTTGAATTTACAAAAAAGATTAGTGTGATTAATTTAATTCTGATTCTTTTAGCAAAATGTCTCTATTATATGCCAAAATATATTTGTGGTTTCTGTCTAGGACTATAGCATATAATAACAATGAAGAAACTAAGGTCCTCAAAAGCTGATTGATTCACTAAATATTATATGATAACTCAGTGAGGAATATAATTTCTTACTGCATTTGCTGTTTTGGACATCTTTATCACAACGTCTAGAAGTACATTTGCAAATATATCAAAAGACCCTACCACTACATATGAAGCACATCATATTGTGCTTCATACATGATATGCAAAATTGAAGAAAATTGAAAAGATAAAATAAGCACAAAAATCTTAATGCTGAATTTCTTCAAATATAATACTGATCTTTTGATTAATTAGAGACACTTCTATAATTCTCATAAGCTATTACTTATGAAAGTGTGAATTTTTGTATGAACTTAAACATAAAACAAGGAAACATATCCTTGTCAAATCTATTTGCTACTGTCATTCAAAAAGATTATCTAGAGTGAGTCTAAATCAAATAGTAAGCCTGTGTATATGTAAAAGTCCTCCCAGGGTTCTTTCTGGTGTTGAAAATATTCTAGTTGCACCAAGCCCACCAAACAGCTTCCTAAATAAAATCTGTAATTATTTGTAATCATTCAAAAAAATTTTGGCTTAATTATAGATACAAGAAAAAAGGAATGTATAAATCATGGATATGCCTTTCATGGATAAGCATTGCATATGAACAATGACTTTGGTTCAGAATTGAAGAGAAAAAGAATAATCTCTATTGAATTTGAGAAACCAATAATTTGGTGAATTTTTTATGACTAAGCTTCTCCTTAAAGCAAAAATTGACTTCCTTGTTCTTCATATAAGATACATCATTCTCCTGCTTCCATTTATTTTTACTGTCTTTTCTGTGACTGGAATGCTCTCCCTTCTTGTTTCTTTTTCCAAGCATCCTTCAAATTTAAGCAAAAATTCACCTTCTTAAAGAAATCTTTGTTGGGCCCTCCTGTGTTGGTACCTTCCCTGTGTGATTACCTCCAAGTTCTCCTGTATATGTCTTTATTGAACATAGTTGTTTGCAAATTGTCTCCTCCATTTGATTGTATGCTCCTTGAAGGCAAGACCAGAGAGAAATTGAAGATTAGTGAAAAAATTGGGATAGTAGAAGTTTTACTTTTCTAGAGAAGGTAGGATGAAATCACTAGAGTATGCAGAAGACTTTGCCTTAGAAAGAAGGGCTGCTTCCTTATATGAGACAGGGGTGAAGGAGGAGATAGTGGAAGGCAGCTGAATGATGTGAGATGTGGAAGGAATCAGAGGAAATTCTCAACAAATGGCTTCAATTCTTTCAATGAAGTATCAGGCAACATTTTCAGTTGAGAGGATAGAGGGAGAAAAAGCAAGGAAAGGTTTGAGGATGGATAAAAGAGTTTGTAAAAGCCACTGTGATAAGTGGAATAACAAATTGATTAGGGAGATATAAAAAACATTGCCTTGCCGTGGTAAGGGTCCAGTTGAGATTATATAACACAATTTTGTGGTAAACCCAGCCAACTGGTTTCATGATTTTCTATAGTGTCATTTAGCAGCAAATGAGTAGGAACATGGGCAACTGAAGGTAAGAGTAATCCAATAACTTGACTGGACAAAATAGGTGATAGGATAAGGGAGATAGGCACTCAAGAGAAGGTGTATAGAGTTGAGCTGGTTTACCAAGATGGAATCAAGATGAAAAAGAGAAGAGAGTGTAGTTGGTAAAGGGGTAGTGATCTGGGATAGAACTGAGGGATAGAAGGATTTGAGATCCAGGTGAGCAAGAAAAACATGGTTAAGATGGCTAAGCAAAGAAAGAAGAGCCACAACTGATTATGATCAGATAAAGGAATACAGAAATAGAATACTTGTGGATGATGGAAATTGTTCCTTATATAAAGCTTAAATATGTCTCATTGACCCTTCCATTCATTGTCTGCTTCTTCTGGTGTAGGGTAGTAGATCAAATCTACCCCTTCTAAATGTGAAATACTTTCTTTTTTTTTATTAAAGCTTTTTATTTTCAAAACATAACATGGATAATTTTCAACATTCATCCCTACAAAACTCTGTGTTCTAATTTTCTCCTCTGTTCCCTCCACAGCCTCCCCAAATTGGCAAATGATACAATATATATTAAACATGTACAATTCCTCTATACATATTTCCATAAATATCATATTGCACAAAAAAAGATCTCCTGGTTCTGCTCATTTCACTTAGCATAAGTTCATATAAGTCTCTCCAGTCCTCTCTGAAATTATCCTGCTGATCATTTCTTATAGAACAATAATATTCCATAACATTTATATACCATAAATTGTTTAGCCATTCTCCAACTGGTGGACATACACTCAGTTTCCAGTTTCTAGCCACTACAAAAAGGGGGGCTACAAACATATTTTGCACATGTGGGTCCCTTTACCTCCTTTATGATCTCTTTAGGATACAAGAAACACTGCTGGATCAAAGGCTATGCACAGTTTGATAACCCTTTGGGCATAAATCCAAATTGCTCTCCAGAATGATGGAATTAGTTCATAACTCCACCGACTGTGAAGTATTTTATACCTAGATTATAACTTAAAGTCAGTTATCAAGTCAGAAATTAACTTACTAACAAATTTGCTCACTCACTGAGCTCTAGGTCAATTTATTCTCTTCACCATCTGGAATAATCAAATTTGCTCTACCCAGAAATTATCATGGAATAAGAACAATTAAACATCTAATTGAATTTTGTTTCCTAGATACTCAGATACTAGAATCATTTCACAGAGATCTATATGGGGACCCAGTATATACTTCTGCTCCTGGACAGAAATTTTTTTGGGGGGGATTATTCCTTGTCAATTATACTCATTATTTTAATTGAAGTTTCACCCAAATCCTTAAGGATTCCATACATAAAGCTTCAAAACACAGAATCAAATTCTTTGTTATCTATACTCAAGTCTACCCTCAGAAACGTGTACTTTTAAAGGTGATATACATATGTAAAGATAGACATGATCCCTATCTCAAAGACCTTACAGGCTAGATGAGGGAGATCTGGGCATCTACAGTCAGACAAAATCGATCTAAAGTAATTTGGGAGAAAGACACTAACAGGAGGATAGATAGATAGATAGCCAGATAGATAGATGATAGATAGATAGATAGATAGAATAGATATATTTTCTGCTTCCTTACAGAGAAACATAATTATATTCTGTCCTTCAGGCAAATTCTACTATATATTTTTATCATGACATCCAGTGGGTAACTTTCAACTATTAATGTTCTACAGTTTTTAAATTTAAGGTCAATGTGACCTGGAACTTTGAGTTTCATTATTTACAATTACTGGTAGTTATGACTGGAGCTTTTTTGCAGAGATGCTTAAGTGTTTGGCTAGATTTCTTTCTTAAGGACCATGCCTTAAAACCAAAACCAATCTGATTCTCATTGGCCACTATCAGGTTTTAGGCCAAGCCCCATTTGGTCATTGTGTGAGTTCTGATTGACTCAAATTGAATGTCAATTAGACCAATTTCTGTTTTGGCGAGAAACCCTGAGAGTCTTCCCCTCCCAGATGCATTTATTTATTTAGATCTCTTTTTTGGGGGGAGGAGGGGCAGAGAGATTAGGTTAAAAAAAGTAGATTCTTTGCCTCAATTGCAACCTAGTTTTAATCACTGAATGAATGTCACCTCAATCAAAGTGAAACTTGTTGAAGACCTTAGCTTAAAAAGACCAAGGTCTCCCACTTTGTCCAGGGTCATCTCCAGTTATCTTGATCTATATCTTGCCACTGGATCTAGATGGCCCTGGAAGGAAAAGTGAGGCAGGTAAACTTGCACAGCCCTCCCTTACTTAAATCCAATTCACTTGTATGTCATGGAAGCATCTTCCTGATTTATGGTTTTCTTTGAGAATAAAGGACAAACTAGTTGTACCCCATGCCTGAAATATACTCTCTCCTCATCTCCTTGGGATCAGTTCATATTCTGTCTTCTACATGAAACCTTTTCCAATCCTCCTATCTTTCTCCCGAATTACTTTAGGTCAATTTTGTCTGACTATAGATACCCAGATCTCCCTCATCTAGCCTGTAAGGTCTTTGAGGGTAGAGATCATGTCTACCTTTGCATATGTATATCAACTTTCACAGTGACTAGTTTTTGACAGGTACTTAATTAATAAATACTTGTTGCTTTCTACATAATAGATATTTATGTGGTTGTTGCATTAAATTCAATTCATGACTTCTTGTTTATAATGGTTGTGATATTATTGTGTGAATGATGGTTATGATTGGGCAAAAGTATAGTACTTTTTTTTGAGATACAATATTCACGTAGATTGTAAATTTCTTGAAGGTAGGGATATTGTATTCTATTGTACTCTAGCACGCAGTAGGTTATTTCCACTTCAGATGTGAAACTAAAAATAGATTATCCACAAAAGATGTAAATAATCCTAAATTTCCCTAACAATATGCTAACATCCTACTGTGATGCCTCATCATGGTATTAAAGTGAGCCTATGTTCTCAAAGGCTATGCTATCAGGCTGCTGTGACTTTTGACATAGGCATTCATGAGAAAGTAGAATGTGTTGCCAATAAACTGCTGTCAGTGAATTTGTTATATCACTGTTCAGAGTTTCGATATTATTTGTTTAAAACTTCAACCTCCTTAAAGAACAGATTAATATATAAACCTTTCCCCAAGGAAACATGCATACAATACAAGGGAACTCAAATATAGATGCATGGGAGAAGTTATTCATTCAATCTCTAAACCTCTCCCATCTTCAATTGCCTTTTCCAATTGTTAAGTTCCTTTCAGGACCTTGTGATGTTTAAAAAGTCCAAAAGACATACTGAATAATTAATCATTTTATTAATAAAACTAGAATGTTGTTAACTAAAGAAGTCAATGGTACTCTCAAATACCAAAGACAATCATGGTAGTCGGCTCATGATTTATATGCCCTTGAAAAAGTGGGTAATCTAAGTATGAAAATCAACTCTGGTCAACAACTAATGAGAGAATCCATATTACAATGAGGAGTTGGACCTATTTTAATGAACTTTGATTATGTAATTTAATTTTAAATTGCCCAGTTTGGGCCAATCTATTCAAAGAATTTATCCCCACCCTAAGGTGAGTAGAGCACAATGGGCTTCCCCATCTTAGTGGATGGGGAACAAGATTGTTAAGAAAGTTAAACCAATCTCATTGTCAGCAATGTCCTTCAGAAATAAAACTTTTGAATTGGATTTTTAGAAAAAGGGAGAAACTCTGGAGCTCCCCAAGTCCTTAGCTATTAATAATCATTTCTCTCAACTTCTGTCCTGTCATTCTTTGCTCCCTTCCAGGGTCTCATTCTGACCCCTGGATTTCAGCACGATGCCTTTGCATTCCTTCCCACTCAGTTGCCTTTTGTGTATTATCTTTCTGGAATAGAATATAAGTTCCATGAGGGCAGGAACTACTATTCTTTTATGTATTCATAAACCCTCCACTTAGCACATAGTAATTGTTTTATAAATGATTGTACCAACTGCATGGTTGGCACAGGGATGTACTCTCTAAGGTTCATAAAGTATTTGTTTTGCACATTTCCAGGAAGAGATCTCGTTTCATTTATATTCTTTACATCCTTTCAACATGATCAACTCTAGGAGCACAGTAGAACAGTTAGGGCAGGAACAACAACATAGAAGTCTTGTATTTTGTTGGCTTTATACACTGCTTATTGGCAGTCATAGAGTGAGAATAAAGCTAATGCCTTCATTAGGGCTATTAGCACCAGCTGCCTTTTGCTCCCAAAGCTCAACTGCCCTGTCTTCATAACTGTGGTAATATGTGCCACTTGTCAGAATTTGGAATGTCAGCAAAAGGGGAACAGCTGTGCACTCAGAGCACACATCTCCCTGTAGCTGTCATTAACTCCCAGGGTATATTTTAAGAGAGTCAAGACATTTCCTTCATATTCCGGGTCAGAGTGGCCTGATTAGGAAAAACTAGCTCCTGGGTGTGAGAATTAATAAAGGAGTATGAATGAGAGGTAGAGACCATCTAGTAGTATAAATGAACAAAAAGTTTGGCATATGGGAGGAGCCATTCAGAAAGAACTTTGTATGGGAAAGTATGAGTAAATACATTAGGTAGGAGAGAGAAATTAAAAATATTCTCTGGTAATATTCTGATAATGCATCATAATAACAATAGCATCTATATATCTAATTATATGTAACATATATGCATATTTATTTAATATATGTTATCCCTTTGATCCTTACAACCTGTGAGACAAGTGCTATTATTATCCTCAGTTTGCAGGTAAGGAAACTGAGACTAGGAGAGGTTAATTAACTTGCTCAGGAGATCCAGCATTCTCATCTGTGCCATCTAGTTGCTTTAACCTATTTACGACCTATTACTGGCATTTACCATACTATGTAAATCAAATATTTAATCTTACAGTTGTTTATCTTTAACCCAACAAAAATGGTTGACTTTTTGTAAAGACAATTGTCATTCAATGGTCATATTATCAAATAGCTAATCTGATTTTTATCATTAAAGTAGTCAAAATAAATAGACTATGTTTTTTTTTTTCCTCATTTATTGTCCTCTAACATTTTCCCATCTCTAACACTAGTGAGATGATCATGGGCAAAGTTACTTCAGCTTCAGGTAATTTTCAAGCGAATTTATAGAATTATAGACGGATGACAATATAGTTCAATGGAAGAAATTTCAAATATTTTGGCATATAATTGGTCATAAAAATGTGCCAAGGGCTATACAAAATATGAGAAGTCCAAAGACAAAAACAAACATTCCCTTAAGGATTCTTGCATATAAGGTACAGTGAATCCATGCTTAATCCATATAATTGTCTATGAATATGTCACTTTGACCAGTTGTCAAACTAACTTCTAAGCTTTGTTCTTATTTTATGTATATTCTGTACCTCCAGTACTTAGCACAGTGGCTTGGAATTTGACATGTATACACACACACACACACAAATTTTGCTGCTTAGACTTTTCCCATGTATGAAGCCTATCAAGCAGCTAATAAGGATGGTAAATTGCTCTCTGATCTAAAGTTAAGAAAGCTTGAGTTCAAATATGCCTCAGATACTAGCTATGCAAATACTAGGTAAGTAATTTAACCTTCTGGACCTTAGTTTCCTCATATATAAAGTTGAATACAAGAGGGAGTTGGAGCCAATGTTTTCTAAAGCCCAATTAAGCTCTGAATCTATGACCCAATAATCCTATGATCTTCAGTAAGATTCAATAATGTCATCAATGATATAGCTAATTTGTGTCATCCTACCATGATTCTCAGCCCTGCACTTTGCGTTTTAGACTGAGGATAGAAGTGGAACCAAAATAGTTGAAAAGATCTAAATCCCTTCCCTTCAAATGGGGGTGCTTAATAAGCATGGGGATGAACCATTACTGCAATTCATTGTTGTTGTTTAGTCTTTTTTTTTTTTTTTAGTCAAGTCTAACTTCTCATGATCCTATTTGGGATTTTCTTGGCAAAGACACTGTAGTGGTTTGCCATTTTCTTCTATAGCCCATTTTACAGATGACAAACTGAGGCAAACAGGATTGCACAGCTATTAAAGGTGTAAGATCACATTTGAAATCAGGGCAAAGAGTTTTTCTGATTTCAACTCTGATACTCTTTCCCCTTGTTGCCTACCTACCCATTTATTGCAATTAAAGACATATATCCTCATCACAGTCTCCAGAATAGCAGTTTGGGGAAAGTATGGACAATAGCAAAGGGGCATATACAAGTCCTTATACTCAAACATAAGAAGTTTGATGTTTGTATAAAGTAATATAAAGTATTATTTTATATTTAAATATATTTTAATTTATTTTATTAATTATAAAGTAATGATTTTGATTTTATACGAAAATACAAGAGTTTATGCTTCCACATAAGAAATGTTCATAAAATAATCCACTTAGAGTAGGACATGGGTTTAAAATAATATTATTTCAAATTATTTTTAGAGCTCATTTACTAGAAATACTTTTAGAGACATTTTTCTGAAACTAGGACTATTTTTAGAGATATTTTTTCTGAAATACAGTTTTGCTGCTTTATTACATATTGTGTTTGACTCAATTGTTCACCATTATTTACTTTGGTATTTGCAAAAATCAAATCCATAAAAGACAAAAAAAAAATGTTCCCATTGAAAATACTTTAAAAAAAGTGTTCCAGACCTTGAAGAAAATTCCAAAAGAATTCAAAATAGAAATGTTTTAACAAATGGTATATTGTTGCAGTAAATGCCCCCAAGGAGACTGCTTTGAGAAGGAACACTCATCAGATCATTTGCATCCTGTTTAAAAAAAAAAAAAAGTCTCACCATATATTCCAGTATGAAATGAAAACTTGGAGGATACATTTTGGTCCCCAGAGAGAGAACTTGTAAGTGAATTGGAACAAATGGGATATGAAATAAACAAAAATAATTGTTAATTCGAATCACCAAAGTTTGTACAAGTGCCTTTAATTGTTTAAATAATCTTATCTTTATTGGTCTAAATGCTAAGTTTTTCATGACTATACGTTGTGTCCTATTCTTCAGGAAGACTTCTTTGAAGATTTTTATTAAAAAACAGATAAAAAATACTGCCTTCTGGTAAAGAATCACAGCCAACATTTCCTTTGAGTCTCTGAGACTTTGCATATCAATTGTTTGGGAGAGATTTATATAGAAAGGAACTCAATCAAGGAAATCCCAAAACAAGAAAGATTCAACAGCTAAGTACAGATGGAAGGATCAACATTTGGGAGATGAGTTCATGTGAGCACAAAAGTTTGTATATGACTATACCCATATTTTTTGTGCAGAATGGTGGAACTATAGCTTTAGGAAGGCCCTTATAAAGTCATCTACTCTAGCTCCTTGCTTACTAATAAATCACTGCTGCAAAATGATCAACAAAGATTTATTGTTGGTTGAATTGTGACTTGAGCCAGTCATTCTAGAGAGAAATCTGAAATCATATCCAAACAATTATTAAACTACTACATATATCCTTTGACCCATCAAAGAAACCCTAGGTTTCTTTCCAAATATGATAAGAAAAAAGGGAAAGAACCTCTATATTCTAAAATATTTATAATAGCTCTTGTTGGGTGGTAAAGAACTGGAAATTGCAGGAATGCCCATCAATTGGGGAATGGCTGAATAAATTATGGTATATAATTGAGATGGAATACTATTGTGCTATAGGAAATGATGAGCTCAGTGACCTCAGAAAATTATGGAAAGACTTGCATGAAATAATGAAGAATGAAATGAGTAGAGATAAGTAGAGAAGTAGATTGATATATATATATATATATATATATATATATACACACACACACACACACACACATAGATAGGCAGAGATAGATAGATGGAGATAGAGATTGATAAATTGATAGAACTTGGGAATTAGTAAAAACTACAAATCAAGACTTGACTTATTAATTTGTTAATTGTCTAGACTTAAGTAAGTGATTGGAAAATACTCGTAATGTATTTTTTCTTAGGAGGGTGTACATTTTATGGGGGAAGGAGGAGATGTGGTTGTTAAACATTTACCAGTATTATTCTGAGTGTAGGCATTATTGTTTAACAGATGAAGAAACTGAGATTCAGAGAGGTTATATAAACCCATGGTCATTTTACTAGTAAGTATTGGGAATAAAATCTGAACATGTCTCTTTTAATACAAAGTCTCATACTCTCTCTGCTATATCACATTGTCTTGATAGACTAAATACATATGTTTATGAATTCACAAAACAATTCTATAAATGAGTTTATAAAAGTAGTTGTCCTGGTTGGTGGTTGATTGTTGTCCTTCATACTTGAAGAAGACCAAAATGACAGCACTATGTTAGAGTTGAGTTACAGCATGCTTACTGTGCTGATCAGACCAATACAAGTTCAGAATACTCTGCCACAATCAGACACAAAATAGTCCATATGAACATTTGGGTTGACTTCTCTAACTTTCTGCATCTCATGTTTCTTCTGGGACTAATTCAGTCCATAGCACCTTCTTTGATGAAGGCATCCTATGGTGGGTGGTCCTGTGCCAGTGTCTTCCATTAAAATTGATTCCAAAGTTCTTAAGAGAGATCTTGAGAGTGTCCTTGTATCGCTTTTTCTGACCATATTGTGAGTGCTTGCCCTAATAAAGTCTTTTGAGAAAGCATATGTTTGATATTTGAATAACATGGCTAGCCCATTAAAGTTGGGTTTTCAGCAATAGAGTTTGAATGCATGGCAATTTAGTTTGAGAAAGGGCCCCAGTATCTGGTATCTTATTCTTCCAGATGATCTTCAGAATCTTCCTAAAACAATTCAAAAGGAAGTGATTCAGTTTCCTGGCATGGTGCTGCCATACTGTCCAGGTTTCACAGACATACAACAATGAGATCAGCACAATGACTCTGTGACCTTCAGTTTGGTAGGCAGTCTAATACTTCTTCTCTTCCACACCTTCCTTCAGAGTCTCCCAAACACTGAACTAACTTTGGCAAAGTATGTATTAATCCCATTATTAACATAGACATCCCTGGAAAGTATATTGCCAAGGTAAAAGGAGAACACTAGCATCTCATGTGAAGGCTGCCGAGTCCTTTACAAGGGTTGCTTTCCACCTTGGATGTCCACCTGATCTACCCAACTCTCACCTATGGCTTCAAATATGTAGCATCCACAGTGTCCACATCCCAGTAAACCATTTTAGCAGATGGGCTAAACCAGGTTGAAGGTAACCAAAGTTGTGCTAATGACTTGTTAGTACCATCTTCCTGGAACCCTGAATAATTCAGCTATTTGCAAAGACCCTGCAAAATTAGCTATTAAAGAAAATCCTGTCTACAACCATGACTATTGAATTTTAGAAATTTTCACACACCTTTTAATAGGCAAAAAAAAGTATCATTTCTCCCTACACACACACACACACACACACACACACACACACACACACACCACTCACCCTGGTAAAAAACACAAAAAACATATTGGTTGGTATTCATAGTTATAAGAAGACATCCTATGGCTTGGGTGGTTTTAGCAGCTTAATATAAACAAATCCTAGACTTTTTTGGCCATCGGGATTTAAGAGCTAATGGGATGTATCATTTGTTTGTTCCATCCTTGGGCCTATAGCTCTCAAATTTAGAAGGGTTTGTCAGAAAACATTAAACTCACACTAGACTTATCCTTCCCACCATTGTTCTTGGATCATTGAAGGCATAAGAAAAGGATCCTTGAGGTGTTTTAGTGCATTCCTCAAACGATGCTCTCTGAGTAAATCAGCCACTTACAGTTGGACTGGAGCAGAGAGAAAAAGCAGGCTAAGCATTGAGATTCTCCTGCTGTGTCTAGCTCCAAGGAGGGTCACTTGCTGCTAATGTGTGCAGCACAGCAATCATTCAGATCATGTCTGCCTCATTTAAAGCACTAAAGAGGCTTTATCAGCCAGTTTGCTGTGCTTTCTAGGATCTTCTGTCTGATTTCAGTGTACTCCCCTATGGCAAGCAGCCAATATTTTGTTTACTGCTCTAAAAGCAAACTTCAACTACTTCCTTCCATCCAGTCTATTATTATTATTATTATTGTTTAATTTGCTAATTTTGAACAATAACTATATCATCTTGGTTTAGTGAACTTTGTTAATTCTTATACCCCATCAGGGTTGACCTACAGCCACTGGCTGGGCCAGGCAATGATGCAAAAATTAAAAGATTGTAGAATATTGGAATGTCAGAATTGGAAGGAAACTTAGAGGCTATCTAGCCCAATATCTTCATTTGACCGAAGAAGAAACTATGGTGAAGACAGTAGAAGTAACTTGAATGGATGTTTTCTCTCTAAGTATCCAAAAGGAAAGAACAATGGGTAAACTCTTCAATCCCCACTCCATCCACAAACCTCTGAGCAGTTAGATTGCTTTCTTACCTTCTTATGCTCTCATACTCAGAAGTATTTTTTTGTTGTTAAAATTATCCAATGTTATTTTTCCCTCTTTAATTTGCTTATTGAAAACTAGTCAGTTTGTTTTTCAATAAAAGTAAAAGACTAATTATGATTGCTAAATTTGCCCCAGAGAAGATAAAACGAATCTCACACTTCCTTTCAGATGTGGGGAAGTAGGAGCATGAAATGTTGGGCATACCTTCAGATTTATACCTGGAAGATCTTTAGAGTGTATTATCCCTAATTATTACAAATGAAGGAACTAAGGTTAGAAAAGTATATTGATTGGCTCACTCAGTTAGCAAATAAATAGGCTTTGAATTGAGGTCATTGAATAATAAACTCAGCAATCTTTCTCATCAACCCTGTGTCTCTCTGATACACACTTAGTGAGCACCTGGAGTAGAATTTGAACATCAGTTTTTCTCAGTGTCTTGTCTACAATGGCACATTGCAGCTCTGTAGGTAGGTTAGTTTTGTTGAGCTGTTATTTTTCTCCACTTTCTTTTTTACTCATTGTTATTCTAGGCAGAATGAGAGAAGAATATAATTGTAAATGAAGGTCATGTATAAACAAATCTCAAGGGTTTTTGTTTGTTTGTTTTAAAGAAAGAAAAGTAGTTAAGTTGGTTTTCCAAGAATATATGGTACAGACGGAACGTGTCATTTACCCCACACACATCAAATTAAATCGTCATCACAAGTATGTTATTTGATGCCTTGTGTTTAGCTCTATCTACCATCATCACCATCATTACAATCCAGCCTTGTTTTTAATGTCACATTTGCAAACTGATAATCCCTGAATTTGCCCTCCAGTGTTCTTAATTCTTGGAGTCACTCTGGTAATTGAGTCTCCCTCTGGCATCCTCTAGAAGGCTAATTAAAGACAGCAAGAAACAGTCATGGAAAGTCTTTTAGGATCTTTACCTCCTTCCAGAAGTATCCTCCTTTTCCAGGGGGATCATATGACTGGTATTCTCAAATGATAATATAGAAAACAAAGAAAAAATATTTATAAGTATGTCCTTCCACTGCCAATATTTTTTGGTGGATTATTCACATACATGATAGTATGCTTGAAAACGTGCCCATCCATAGAAATAAGTTTTTACCTGAGGGGTAGAGGGTAGTAGAGCAAAACAGCATGTGCAGGATATAACACATTTATAAGAACCGATATTTATCTGTTTGGTGAGTCAATAAGGATTTACGAGCCAGATGGTAAGCATATTGCAGAGTCTTACAGTAGCTTTCATTTGATTGTTTAAGGATAAATTCACACACAAAAAGAGTTTTCACACATGTTATTCCCTTCTGAACATTCTAGTGTTTACCTTAAGTTGCCCTCTCAGCTATCAGTTGGTAGAGCAGTAAAAAGTTATTTTTAAAATTTACTTTTGCGTTTTTTTAAAGATTACATTGAGGGGCAGGAACATGGTGCAGCAGCACCAGCCCTGGAATTAGGAGTACCTGAGTTAAAATCCAGTTTAAACATTTACTAGCTAAGTGACCTTAAGCAAGTCACTGAACCCTGATTACCACTAAAAAAAAAAAAAAACAAGGAAGAAAGGAAGGAAGGAAGGAAGGAAGGAAGAAAGGAAGGAAGGAAAGAAGGAAAGGAAAGAAGGAAAGGAAGAAAAGAAAGAGGGAGGGAGGGAGGGAGGAAGGTCTTTTAACTCTCTACTACAGACCCTCTATCTTGCAGTCTTGCAGTTGTTTATTAAAATTTAAAACTGCACTAAGACTTTTGGGATGCAAAAATATTCTGATTTCTAAATTTTCATTTAAAAAAGTTATTTTGTACCAATCCCATGGAAAAAC